>NW_022196898.1:21705075-21713368 GCF_008632895.1 Mastomys coucha
ATATATATATATATATATATGCTTTTATTTTGCATAATAAAAATAAATTTATCTATGTGTATAATTATCCCCTCATTAGAAATGTGCTCTTAATATTTAGATCAAGTTGATGTCAAACTACTGATCCTCTCACTTCAACTGTTCCACAGGTTTCTTACCAGTATAAACCCTCATATCTTCTTTAAAATCCTCTTGAGGTAAGTAATAGGACTTTATTATTATATTTTATTTTATGATCCTTTATTAATTTAAGATAAAACAATACTGAACAGTATATATATACATATATAAGAATAATATATATATATATGCATATCTATTTGTGTCTGTGTGTGTGTGAAGTTGTACAACATTCCATTTTAAAACTATTTATTTAATACTGATAGAAAACCCCAAATTTAGATCATTGCCTTTCATTATTTTTTTTTAAAACCACAGAGTTTTGAAGGTTGAATAGATCATATAAGCCAAGCCTTTTCTGAGATTTTATTCTTGTCTAGTTTCTGTGAAGACTTCTCAATGTAATCATTTAAATATGTGCTTTCCAGTTTCAAGAATGATACTCTCTGAATGGTTTCAATCTCTATTAAGCAGACACAAAATCAAAAAGATACCTTGATGGGTGCTCATTAAGAAAAGTGGACATAAGCCATAGTTGAAATGAAAATAGAGAAGCAGAATAAAAGAGTAATGGCAGAGATGGGAAGAATGTGGGATTATAACAAAAATCATGTAGGAGAGAGCTGACTCTCAGGGTGTATGAAAAAACCTTAAGGAGGCCTATTACTTTACAACCAGGTAAAATGTAGTTGGAACATTGGTCTAGTGAAGCTGTGTATTCAAATGCTAAATACTGGTTTCTAATATCTTTTAGGTCCTAACAAGCAGATCTTTGCATATGGCAAGCAATGCTATGTAAAATTTGTTCCCAATATAAAGTCATTGGTAAAATAAAAGTGACTATAGTCAATTAGTAGGTAAAGCTGAGGTAGGTTGAGTTTCAGTTACCAGGCTGGGGGTCACAGATAGGGACAATAAGGAGAAAGACGAGTGAAGAAAGAAGGAGAAAGAACGTAGAGAGCAGGAGGGCTCCATCAGAGGTGATGGAGCAGCAGCCCCTGTAAGAGGGAAATGGACCCTGATGATAGGCTGATGGAGCAGAAATAACCCATGAGATTCAAATATCAAGTACTTGGGGAGCACAGCTAGGAAGTAACCAGTTTAGCATTAGAAAAATTAGAGGTAATTGTCCAGTAATTGTGCTAGAGCCGAAGTAAATAAACTATAGCCTCAGTTTCATCCATTTGGAAGCTAGGCAGGAATAGAAATACATTCACTAATTTACAGGAGGGGGTAATAAAAGACATATATTAACTATAACTGGGGTACATTGGATTTTAAAGGATGAGTTTTCACTGATGAGGTTGAGCTTTGGGAGAACAGAAAGGTGTAATGGATAAATTAAATAAAACTATGTATATATTAAAAAGACATACAGAATCCACTACTTAGTGAGCTAATTACAAAATATAACTTTCAGAATCACCTTTAAAGATGAATGATCTCACTCCAAGAAATTATGGCATATTAAATTAAATTTGCAGTACCATTAACCAGATATTTTTTTCACGTGTTTTGGTCAGGAAAATCCCAGAAATCTCCAGAATAATACAGGTTGTAGCCATCACCCATAGTTAACCACTAAAACTGCATGGTTTAAAGGCATTTCACACACCTTGGCTACAGCCATAGAGAAAAGTCTCAAACTGACCAAAAACTTCCTTTCTGTTGTCTTGTTTTCACAGTATTGAGAGGTGCTAAACAGGTTGCAGGGGAGAAAAGGGACACAATGCTGGTCCCTTTTATTGCAATATTGACCTGCCAGGCAAATATGTGTCTGCTAGTCTAACAATGGTAAGATTGTTACAGGGTATTTAACTGATCTTCTGACTGAATTTGAGAGATAGTTACACCAGGAAAATTTTGTCTGGTTATAAAATCCCCACTGAAACTCCAAGGTGGAGTGTTCGTATGTCTTAGGGAAGATCTTGCTATAGTTATTTTATTAAGAGGTCAAATTTCATTGTAAATGTTTCCATTTATACCCAAAGACCTAGCCTGTTTTTCACTTTGGTCATAGATGCCAAAATTTTTCATCAGACAGGTGTCAAAGTAGAGATATGTAAGTGCTTAGAATGAGAAACCAAGTGTTTATCAATAATTTGGACATAATGATCAAATTTTCTAACCCATTGAGCTATGATGAACAGCTTATAAAATTACTCAAAGGGAATTCAAGAGCCATAGAATGTGAAGTGCTATGAAATTCTTTATTCTAGATATGACATCACTATAGTACTCATGAACTTGTAACAGTTGCATGTACTTGCACAAGAGTTACAGGGGATCAAGACAGCTAAATTCCTGCATATATTAGGAAGATTTGACTCAAGCCCCTCATTTACTAATGAGCTATTAGCAAATGAAGGCTTTTGGAAGAGGAAGTATCATTTATATTTGTACAGCTACTGGCATGTTTCTTGTGCTCCAATGTGTGTCTGTATACTCAGACTCTTACGAGCAGCAAAAACTGGATATAGTGGGCTGTCAATTGTTTTAAAAAAGGAAGAAAGAAGAGGAGAGGGAGGAATGGGAGAGAGTGACATGACGTTCTTAAAAGATCTGGTTGAGAGAATATGAAGGTATGAAGGTATCATTTGAAAGTACATGATCATATTTCATCATGTATATATACATTAGATTCTCATGAATAAATATTGATTTTAATTACACATTATTATTTCTTTTATTTTGAGGATTATAAAACAATTACACCTCCATGCCTTTCTTGTCCTCTATGCAAATCCTTCATGTATACCTTCTCACTCTCTTTCAAATTCATGGCCTGTTTTTTATTATTTGTTGTTATATGCATATATGTATATGTAAACATGTATGTGCCACTAATACAACACTCAGTCTGTTTGAAATTATTTGAATATATGTTATAATGCCTGAATCTATTTGGTATTGAACAACTAAATGGTATACTATGAAGATTATTCCAACTTTTACTATTTTTTAGTTACCTATAATTCTTTGTATATTTTTGATGCCTTGGGCCCCATTCACTTTGAAATTAAATGAGTATTATCTTTAATTTTGAACTTAATTATTATTAAGCTTTTAAATTCTTTAATCTTCTTAACAGTCCAGATATTATCCCCCTCCCAGTCCCCCCTCCAAATGCAGATTATTTTTTCAAGGACCTATGAATATCAATTTTTACCAATATTATGATTATCAAACATGACCTATCATTAAGTTATAGGCATTGTTTTGTTTATTTTATTTGGACACATTTTTCCTGAACCTCTGCAGACATATTAGAAGTTCAGCTACTCAATATCAATAGTATTTAAACTTTTAAAAGTCATAACAACTTGTAAAATATAAGGATAAATCAGGTGTAAGATAATTAAGAGGTATATGAAAAAAATTATATTTCAAGTTGAATTGTCATTTAAAATTCACTACTTGCATCCCTCTGTCTTTTTGGGGGGGGGGCAATAATTTACTCTCTGTTTTGAATGCTTGGCCTGATAGACTCAGGTGACTATAGCAATGACTTTAAAAATGAGCATGGATATGTGAGAATATTATATATATATTGTATTTTATATATCATATATTTGTAATTCTTACTAAAAGAAATATCTTTGCAATATCCATCTATTAAATAATATACTTGCAATGTACATATAAATTAAAAAGTATAGTCTACAGCCATACCACCCTGAACTCGCCCGATCTCGTCTGATCTCGGAAGCTAAGCAGGGTCGGACCTGGTTAGTACTTGGATGGGAGACCACTTGGGAATACCAGGTGCTGAAGGCTTAAAAAAAAAGTATGAAAAGTACAAGTAAAAGTTTAAGGTATTTAATACACTTTAATTATCTGTATTGCTGAGATATATATTATTATTAAATTTAATATAGTGAATGGAGCCTAAAAATGGTAAAAATATTTATCTCTTATTAAAAGAAATATGAAAAAATATTTGTTTTATTTTCACTCTTAATTTTTTTCTATTCTAGTTTAACCAGCAGTTTTAATTAAATAATGTAAATGGAAGTCCTTAAATTCCTAACATTTTTTGCCAAAAGGAAAATCAATGTGCAGTATATTCTAATTTTAGATTTGTGAAAATCTGTTTAATCTGTTAGCAAACATGGCATGTATACTGTGATGTCAGGCTTGGTTAACTCTTTAATTAAATAAAAATTTGTCGTTCCAGCTGAAAGAAAACAACATGCTATTGAGCTTCCTAAGATCATAATGCTAGAAACAAAAGGCTTATACTGTAAATCACAAAAATGCATGCACATACACAAGCACACACACACACACACACACACACACACACACACACACACACACACATGGCCCAGAGAGGTACCTATAGTTTATGACACAGATTTTGAGTATGGGAAAGCTACCAAGTAGAAATAGTACTTACACCTTAAAATGTTGTAAATATCCCCAATTTTTATGATCAGATAATGTCCCAGATTGAGACCCAGGTGCTGTGATGTCACAGTGTGATAAGCGAACCTTAAGAAAAGCTTCAACACAAGACTTGCAACCCATATGGCAGAATGCACACAGGTTGCAGTGTTCAGGGCCATGTGAAGTCTGATGGTCTAGAGGAGAAGTGAACACAAGCCGCCATCCCTAATGCAGAAGCTATTACAGATTGCTCACAAAAGTAAAATTAGTTTTCTGCAATGAGTATCACAAGGTATATGAACCACCCTTAGGGGAAGATCTCATGCCCAGGTTTAGATGGCCACCCTACCATTAAATCAATCACATTTTTGGAGGTTCTTTGTCTCACAATGCCTTGTCAAGAATATTTTCATGCCCATTATATTATGGTTTCTACTTTTGTGTTTTTATGATTTTTCTCTGTGTGAACAAATTCTTGTGTCTATATAAGCTTCTGCCCTTCCATTGATTCATTTTGTTGTTGTTGTTGTTGTTTTCTTTGTCCTATTCTGGCTTATAGTTCCAGAGAACCAAATAGCCCTATTAAAAAAGGGGGTACAGAGCTAAACAAAAAATTCTCAACTGGGGAATACTGAATGGCTGAGAAGCACCTAAAGAAATGTTCAGCATCCTTAGTCATCAGGGAACGACAAATCAAAATAACCCTGAGATTTCACCTAACACCAGTCAGAATGGCTAGGGTAAAAAACTCGGGTGACAGCATATGCTGGCAAGGTTGTGGAGTAAGAGGAACATTCCCTCATTGCTGGTGGGATGGCAAGCTGGTATAACCACTCTGGAAATCAGTCTGGCGCTTCCTCCAGAAATAGGACATAGTACTACCAGAGGACCCAGAAATACCACTCCTGGACATATACTCAAAAGATACTCCAACATGTAATAAGGACACGTGCTCCACTATGTCCATAGCAGCCTTATTTATAATAGCCAGAAACTAGAAACAACCCAAATGTCCCTCAACAGAGGAATGGATACATAAAATGAGGTACATCTATACAATGGAGTACTACTCAAAAAAAAGAATTTATAAAATTCTTGGGGGAATGGATGGATCTGTAGAACATCATCCTGAGTGAGGTAACCCAATCACAAAAGAACACACATGGTATGCACTCTCTGATAAGTGGATATTAGCCCAGAAGCTGGAATACCCAAAATATAATCCACAAACCACAAGAAACTCAAGAAGAATGAAGACCAAAGTGTGGATACTTCGTTCCTTCTTAACAGGGGGAACAAAATACCCATGGAAGGAGTTGCAGAGACGAACTATGGAGCAGAGATTGAATGAAGGACAATCCAGAGACTGCTCCACCTGGGAATCCTTCCCATATTCAAACATCAAATTCAGACACTATTGTGGATGCTAGCAAGTGCTGGCTGACAGGAGCCTGATATAGCTGTCTCCTGAGAGGCTCTCACAGTACCCCACTAATATAGAAATAGTGGGTCACTGAATGAAACCGACCTGCAGTCTCTCTTCTTCCGTGGGTGCTCGCGAACTGGGGTAGTTGAGTTTCTGTGAAAATAAGCGGGGCAGGAGACAAAGAGCAGGACACCAAGTAGATTTATCAAGGTGTGATTTTTACTGAATGAACCAAGATATATATAGTTCAAGCAAACAATCCTTCGGCTATTAGCATAGACATGAGAACAGGGAAATAACATCCTTCAAGCAAGAGCTCTAGGCAGTAAAGCAGATTAGAGGTCTCAGTTCCTTTGAAGTCTAGGCTACCAGTTCTGTCTTTGATCTCTGGTGCTGTCTCCAGTGCTTCACACCTGATGTGCTGGGCAGAGCAGCTGCCTCTGGAACCCTGTTGCGCCGGGCAGAGCAGCTCAGTGGGACACTACAGCTCACAGCCATCCATTGGACTAAGCATAGAGTTCACAATGAAGGAGCTAGAGAAAGGACCCAAGGAACTGTAGGGTGTGCTGTCTAGGATGAACAACAATATGAACTAACTAGTACCCTCAGAGCTCCCAGGGACTAAACCACCAACCAAAGAGCACACATGGTGGGACTAATGGCTCCAGCAGCATATGTATATCAAAGAATGGCCTAATTGGTCATCAATGGGAGAAGAGGCCTTTTGGTCCTGTGAAGGTTTTATGCCCTAGTGTAGGGGAATGCCAGGACCAGGAAGCAGAAGAGGGTGGGTTGTTGAGCAGGGGGAGGAGGGAGGGAACAGGGTTTTTTATTTTATTTTAATTTTATTTTTTTGGAGGAGAAACTGGGAAAGGAGATAATATATGACATGTAAATAAAGAAAATATCTAATAAAAAATAAAAGAATGTCACAAAAAAGTCAAATTACCAACTAAGACAATGACTTACAAATATGAGTACAGGCCAATCTGATGGAAGAAATTCTTCACTGGACATTTCTTCCTTCCAGATATATCTAGATTTTTACCAACTTGGTAAAACTACCAGAGCACAACACTTATATTTAATACAAAAGATCTCATGGCATATTTTTCTACAGTCTAGGGTAAGAAGAGATCCAATTCCTCCAGTCTTGTTCAGAAAAATTCATAATGCCTTGGCAAGATCAAAGGCAAGAGTAGAGAAACAAATAGGCTTTTTATATAAAATGATAATAACATTACCCTATATACAAACAGCATGATTTAATACATTAAATACTTTTTAAAAAGAAGCATTCAGATACAATAAACAAAACATACTTATAGTCTATAAAGATCCTCTTATAGGGAAAGGTCCATTGCAAGGACCATTCCCTAACACTATTAATGATAACTGTTATGCTTGCAGACATGACTCTAACACTGTAGTCCTCTTGGATGCTCCACCCACCAACTGATTCAGACTGCAGACACCCACAGCAAAACAACTGATGGAGCTTGCTAACTCATATGCAAGAAAAGGAAGAAGTATTGTGTGCCCCTAAGGGGACAGGTACTCTACAGGAAGACTAAAATAGAGTCAACTAACCTGAACCCTTGGGTCCCTCAGAAACTGAACCAACAACCAAAAATACATGGGCTGTACCCAGGCTTCCTAACACATGGAGCAGAAGTGCAGCTTGTTCTTCATATGGATCTTCGACAAGCAGAGTAGAAACTATCACAAAAGCTGTAGTTTTCTAGCTGTACTGCCTTGTCTGGCCTCAGTATGAGAAGATATGCCTAGCCTCACAGAGACTTAATATGCCAGGCTGGAGGGATACCCAGCACCCCCCTCAAAGGAGAAAGGGAGGGGGGAAGAAGAATTGTGGCGTAGGGTGACTAAGAGGGAGGCAGTAAGAGGGATGTAAAGTAAATAGGTAAAATAATAAAAAATAAAATAAAGTAAATAAAATTAATGATTTTGAGAAAAATGGATTTCTACATATAGAAGAATGTAACCAGATCCATGCACAAAAGGCAACGTCCACTGGATTTAAATTGTTAGTCGGAGTTAACACCATAAACTCTGAAACTGCTAGAGAAAACATTGAGAAATCTAGGCTGTTGACATAGACAAGGACTTTGTGAAAATGACTCACAGTGTAAAGAAAATAGGACCAAGTACTGACAAATAAGATTGAATCAAATTTTAAAAAAATCAGCACACCAATAAATCAGTGACTGAAGAAGCAGGTGTCCTGAAGGAAAGGGCAGTCACCAGACAGTCTACAGGATAAGACGGTCACCAGAGAAACAGACAGGCTGCAGGATGGGAGAGACAACAGAGAAACAGACAGGCTGCAGGATGGGAGAG
>NW_022196898.1:21713437-21725813 GCF_008632895.1 Mastomys coucha
GCTGCAGGATGGGAGAGACAACAGAGAAACAGACAGGCTGCAGGATGGGAGAGACAACAGAGAAACAGGCTGACTGATAGATAAGAAGAACTCCCTCCCAACTGCACCCCAGACAGAACGAAGTATCTTGCATTTATTACAGATTGCAAATACTAAACAACCCCAAAATTATAAATAATAATTGTTTAATGAACTCAGTGGAAAGCTTGTTAAAAGGAAACAAAATTACTAATGGATATCCAGTGAAGATTGAGACTGTGTCCAGCATTGTTGAGACTCATGATCTACAGGCCTTACCCTGAAAATATATAGGCAGTAAGTAGTTGACTGTGGAGAGATAATCCTTAAATTATTTATTGGTGATATGGTAACTAGTAGGTTCTTCATTTTTCAGAGTGAAAGGCCTGATGGTAAGATTATGGGGGAGTTAAATAGAGTATTTGGAGGTAGATATGATCATAATTCATAGTTTATATATTAAATTATCAAAAATTTATTGAAAATAAAATTTTGACAAAGAAAAGGCTAATTCATACTTGAAAAAGATTGTTGCTTCTGATGAACTGCAAATTAAAGCTTCTTTTAAATTCTACTCACAGCCATCAGAATGGCAGTTCTCAAACCAATAATTGATGACAAATGCTGGAAATGCTGTCATAAAAGAATAACAATTATTTATTTTTGGAAAGTATGCATATTTGTAAAGCGACTATGGAAATCAGCACAATGATATCCAAATTAAACCTAGCTAACCAAACAAACAAGAACTAAACAAAACTAAAGGGAATAATGAAAAAGCCAACTGGAGTATTTTTGTTTACCAAAGAACTTAAATTCAACAGACCAGAGAAATATGTACAAATCTGCATATGTTGCTATATTGCTAACAAGAGCCAAGAAATTGGACCAGCATAGATTTCTCTCACCATAAGAATGGAAAGCAAAAATAAGTGTGTGTGTGTGTGTGTGTGTGTGTGTGTGTGTGTATTTGTGTGTTTGTCTCTGTGTGTGTGTGTGTTTGCCTGTATGTGTTTGTGATTTTTCATTATAATAGGTAAAGGATAGTAAAATAATGACTTTTGCCAGAAAACTGTATAGAACTCAACTTGATATTAAACGAATAAAGCTAGGTTCAGTAGAAAAAGTTAATGCATGCTTTTTGTTATATTCAGAGTCTATATTTAAGTGTTTATAGGCAGGTTATGTGGTGATGGAAGTAGAGGAAATGTAAAAAAATGAAAAGATCTTAAGTGAGGATGAAACAAAGAAGTAAAGGAAATGTGACTTGAGATAAAGAGTAAAGAGAGCAATATTGGGGAGGAAGGAGAGTAATAAGAGAATTTGAGAAAGGGGATGGTAGTAGAATAGGAATATAAGTAAGGAAAAATGTTTACTGATACATAAATATGCATGCAGATACGTATATTATCATGTATACTGTAAGCATTTATATAAAATGCCATTATGAAAGTTCATAAAGTGAAAACAATTCCAAATGCTTTTAATGGTATAAAAATTAATTCTAATGTATATTTCTTAGAATTAATTATAGCTTGAATTTCACTTCATCAATATCACTGTTGTCTAAAAAAACCAAGACTGTTACAAGATAAATGCTCTGAGGACTTCGAGTGATGGTCTTCTGTTTGTTGTTTAGCTAACCATACAAGATGAGGAAAGCATATTTTCAGTAAGTGGGAGCAAAGGTGAAAAATAACTCATTTATTGTGTGCCTTGTTTTTGGTCAAACTGGAAGAAAAGAAAATGTTTAGATATGGAGCAATGACTCAATTTCCAGGTCTAATTATCTTGTTTCTAAGAGCAGCAGGAATACTGCCAAATTCATCATTAACTTTGTAAAGGAGCTCTTCATAGAAAAAAAACTGACACAGGACAGATGAAGCAATGAGACAGGTGAACCATAAATATCCCCCAACAACCTATTTTCCATATTGACACACATTTTGTCTAAGATGGGGAAGCTTTAATGAAGTTGAAGATGACGGCAAAGTGACTTACCTGACATGTGAAGCAATAAGCTTATTCCCTCTGTGCAACTAAAAGCTTAAAATTACCCATCTGTCATCTCTCTAGTCGGTGGAGACTGTAATAGATGGCAGTATGCCATCTTAATTACACAACTATTCCTGTTACTATTGTATATCATGAAGAGTTCAAAACATATTATCTACTTACAATAAACAGATCACAGAACAATAACATTATCCATATATAACTTTGACATTTTTATTTCTCCATAACAATTTTCTATGTTAGTGTATAATTTTAAGAAACATCATTTGCTATGATTGTCTCATTTTTTGAATATTAAAAATTTAAATTTGTAATTATTATTTATGGATAAGTATTTTTGCCTATTTTTCTGGCACCATACTTCATTTATATTGGGAACAAAAAAAGAGTGCTTTAATGTTGATTCATGTAATAAACTCTATTTTATAAAGTATTTGTTATGAAGTAACTGAAAATATTCAATGGACTATATCTTCTTCTTTATGGAAGCTTGAGAAAACTGTTTATGGTTTGGTATAGTAGTCGTGCGTTATACGACAGAATGGACACATAGAACTCAAAACTTACTTTTGTTTAATTTTCACTCAGTGAATAGTATCACTGAAATATTACCTCTGCAACAGAATGTGTGATACAAATGAGAGAGAGATAGAATGAACATTATAAAAACAGATGAACTTTCCAAAATGCATATACAAGAGACCATCTAGACAGAACACTAATCATAGATAAAATTGTGTTAAGTTAATTAATTATAGTTGAATTGTGCTAATGTTTTCCTAAAAGTTTACAATCTAGTACAAAAGACATGTTGAATTGTCTATAGAAAAGAAAGCAATGCTGTCATCAATGGTAAAATAGCCATTGATTTTTTTATTCGATCTTAGTTTAGTTTTGTTCAGTCGACCACTACCTCCCTCTTCGTTACCTTTTTAAAAAGCTAAATTCTTATCATTTGGAAACAAGAATTCAGATGAGTGAAAATTTAAGTAGAAGTTTGTTTAGCAAATCAAGTTGATGGTACACTCCGAGACTGTACCATACCATAGGTTGATCCACAGTAGGCGTGTTATTGGATTTTGTATGAAGGGTTAAAGAGTTTTAATGAATAAGTTATAAGCTCAGTAGAATATTCATGAATAAGTTTCTTAAATGTAACTCCCTTTAGGGTATTTATTTACATTTTAAAGAACCCCCAGGATATGTGTGTGTGTGTGTGTGTGTGTGTGTGTGTGTGTGTGTGTGTGAAGTACAATGCTAATGATATTATAATTACATCTGGGTCTTTTGCGGATGCTGAAATTTTATTGGAATGCATGTGTGGTAACTGGCAACTTCCCCCTGTTGCCTTAGTTTTTGATTTCACTAAGAAAGTAAAACTATCCTTACTGCATTTTCAAGGAAGTTTAAAGCTGAATGGGGCATTCTGAATTGTTAAGAGATGTAGCTAACAAGGTATAGATTATCTTGTCATT
Source organism: Mastomys coucha (assembly GCF_008632895.1). Taxonomy (NCBI): domain Eukaryota; kingdom Metazoa; phylum Chordata; class Mammalia; order Rodentia; family Muridae; genus Mastomys; species Mastomys coucha. The sequence goes on from NW_022196898.1 coordinate 21,716,947, forward strand.
GATTCTGTCACATCTACAACTATGCATAATAGGATTTACTTTAATTATCCTATAGAAATACTATAGCTAGGAAAAGTACTGAATACTTTTCCATTCATGTGATCACATTACTTGACAGAAACAAATATATTAGTTTGATTTCTGTCATTATGACAAAATATACAAAAGCAACTGAAGAAAGGAAAAAATATATTTTTGGCTATACTTCCTGGTCATAGTCAGTAATTCAGGAAAACCAGGCCAGGAAGTGATGCAAAAATCATAAAGTAATACTTTTTACTGGGTGTTTCAATATCTCTGCATGACTCATCCTGAGATAGCTCTCTTAAGAAGTCCAGGTCTACAAACCTAGGGAATGATGCTTCTCACAGTGTGCTGTATCCTCCAACATTGATATCAATGAAGACAATATCTAATGAACATTAGTATAGCCCAATCTGATCTGAAAAATTCCTCAGTTGTGGATCTTGTCAGGTTACTCTCATTTTCATCAAATTGACAATAAAATCTAAGGAAGATAATAATTTATGGGAAGAAACATTTTCTTTGTTCCTCCTCCTCTTCTTCCTTCTTCTATCTGAACATTTATTTCAGAGAATTGTGAGTACATGGTCTCTATGAACTCAATCTCTATGATACTATAGACCTGTCTCAAAGTCAATTAAAATTGAGGTGGACCCAGAAGCAAAAGATAACACAAGAAAGAGCATTTGAGCTACAAAGGCAAAAGCCAATGAACTCACCTAAGTGACCTGCATCCTCTAAAATTCCCCAGCCAACCAAAGTAGCACAAATAGCTGGAGAACAGGAATTCAAAACATAATCTTGTGGAAGACAAGATTATTTCACATCCAAACCTCTATAGCTAGCATTGTAAGTTCAAATACAATTTTTCTACAAAGCTTCTTTAAATATCTACAATGCCCTCTCAGAAGCATATACATAAAACTTTATATCCATAAAGATATTTTATATTAAAGGTTTTCAATACAAAGTATTCCCTTTCTATTACAACATATAGAATCTGTTTGCAACCAGCGAGAGCCATTTTGACCATTAATGCACAAAAGTAGAATTAAATCACTTTGAACATATGTCTTAGTTTGCTTACTACTGCTGTGATAAAAGACCACAACCAAAAGCCACTTGTGGAGGTAAGAGTTGATTTAACTTTAGGTTGCAGTCCATCATCAGGGAAAATCATAGCAGGAATTCAAGGCAAAAACTTGGAAGGAAAACAAAAAGAGCCAATGGAAAGTTGTTGCTAATAGACTTGTTCTCCACAGCTTACTGAGGTAGATTCTTATATATTATAACACCAAATGCTCAAGGATGCTACTGCCTATAACCAGTTGACCTGTCTCACATCAATCCAGAGTGAAGAAAACACCCTCCAAGATGATTTGAAGGCCATTTGAGATAGTACCTCAACTGAGGCTCATTCTTTGCATATGATGTTATTTTCTATCAAGTTGACAAAAATGAACCACCCAATATCATTGTATGTGAATGAATTATCACTAATCATTAATATCAGAGAAAGAGTCTATTAATGTAAGTGATAATTCTAGATCTTCAGAAGGTCTATAATTAAAGAACTGTAATGATATAAATTTATATCAGTAGTTCTCAACCTTCCTAATGCTGGGACACTTTAATAGAGTTGCTAATGGTTTTCTTAAATATTTTTTATTGATTATTTTTTATCTACATTTCAAATGTTATCTGCTTTCCTGCTTTACCTCCTGAAACTCACTATCCCATCCCCACTCCCCCAGCTTCTACGAGGGTTTTCCCCCACCAACACACTCAACTCTCACCTCCCCACCCAGGTATTCCCCTACATAGGACCAAGGGCCTCCACTCCCATTGATGCCCTACAAGAAGATTCTCTGCAGCTGGAACTATGGGAACCTCCATATGTACTCCTTGGTTGGTGGTTTAGTCCCTAGGCACTCTGGGGGGTTTGGTTAGTTGATATTGTTGTTCTTCCTATAGGATTGCAAACCCCTTCAGCTCCTTTAGTTCTTTCTCTAACTCCTCCCTTGGGGATCCCATGTGCAGTCCAGTGGTTGGCTGCGAGCATCTGTATTTGTATTTGTCAGGTTCTGACAGAGCCTCTCAGGAGACAACTATTTCAGGCTCTTGTCAGCATGCATTTCTTGGAATCTATAATAGTGCCTGTGTTTTGTGACTGTGTATTGGATAGATCCCCATGTGGGACAGTCTCTGGATGGTCTTTCCTTCCCAAAAGGAGGTCAAAGGGATACAAATTGGAAAACAAGAAATCAAAATATCACTATTTGCAAATATGATAGCACTCTTAAGTGACTCCCAAAATTCTTCCAAAGAATACCTAAACCTGATTAACAACTTCAGCAAAGTGGGTGGGTAGAAAAATAACTAAAACAAATCAGTTGCCCTTCTCCACTCTAAAGGTAAACAGGCTGAGAAAGAAATTGGGGATATAACACCATTCACAATAATCACAAGTAATATAAAATGCCTTGGTGTGATGCTAACAAAGCAAGTGAAAGATCTGTATGACAGAACATCAAGTCTCTGAAGAAAGGAATTAAAGAATATTTCAGAAAATGGAAAGATATCTCATGTTCATGGATTGGCAGGATTAATATAGTAAAAATAGCCATCTTGCCGAATATACAGATACAATATCTGTATACAATATACAGATTCAATGCAATCCACATTAAAATTTCAACACTATTCTTCAAAGAGTAAGAACGAGCAATTTGCAAATTCATCTGGAATAACAAAATATCCAGGATAGTGAAAATTGTTCTCAACAATAAAATAACTTCTGGGGGAATCACCATCCCTGATCTCAAGCTGTATTGCAGATCAATAGTGCTAAAAACTGTATGGTATTGATACAGAGACAGGCAGGAAGATCAATGGGATATAATTGAAGACCCAGAAATGGCAACCAATAGATTGGGAAAAGATCTTTATCAATCCTACATCTGAAAGACAGAGGGCTAATCTAATATATACAAAGAACTCAAGAAGTTACACTCCAGAGAACTAAATGACCCCATTAAAAATGAGTTGCAAAGCTAAACAAAGAATTCTCAACTGAGGAACACCCAATGTCAGAGAAACACCTAAAGAAATGTTCAACATCCTTAATCATCAAGGAAATACAAATCAAAACAACCCTGAGATTCCACCTCACACCGGTCAGAATGGCTAAGATCAAAATCGTAGGTGACAGCAAATGCTGGGAAGGATGTGGAGAAAGAAGAACATTCCTCCAGTGTTGGTGGTACAACCACACTGGAAATCAGTCTGCCAGTTCCTCAGAAAATTGGACATAGTACTTACCTGAAGATCCAGCTATATCACTCCTGGGCATATACCAAAAAGATGATCCAACATATAACAAGGACACTTACTCTAATATAAGGCTCCACTAATAGCAGCCTTATTTATAATTGCCAGAAGTTGGAAACAACCCAGATGTTCTTCAACAGAGAAATGGATACAGACAATATGGCACATTTACAAAATGCAGTACTACTCAGCTATTAAAAACAATGAATTCATGAAATTTGTAGGAAAATGGATGGAGCTAGAATATATCATCTTGGGTCAGGTAGCCCAATCACAAAAGAACACACATGGTATGCATTCACAGATAAGTGGATAATCCCAAAAAGATTAGAATACCCACTATACAATGCACAGACCACATGAAGCTCAAGAAGAAGGAAGACCAAAGTGTGGGTGCTTCCGTCCTTCTTAGAAGGGTGAACAAAAAACTCATGTTAGCAAATATGGAGAGTTGCTCATGTTTTGACGGCACACAATCATAACTTATTTCCTTGCTGCTTTACAACTTAGTATTGCTGTTATAAACTCTAATGTAAATGTTTATATGAATAATATCTGATATATAACCTCTGAGGGGTCCCAACTCATAGGCTGAGAACCACACATATAAATGTACCAACATGAAAAAAAAAACTAAATTAGTAAATTTTTTTACTACTCTAGCTATAACTTCAAGTAAAATTGAATAGGTATACAGAAAGTGGACAGGCTATTCTTCTTCCTGATTTTAATGGAATTGTTTTTGAGTTTTTCTTCATTTAATTTGATGTTGCCTGCAGGCTTGATGTAAGTTATCTTTATTATATTTGGATATGTCCCTTGTGTTCTGAATCTCTCCAAGACTTTTATCATTATGGGTACTGGAGTTTGTCAAAGACCTTCTCAGTATTTAGTGAGACAATCAGGTGTTTTGTTTTGTTTTTCAGTATGTTTATATGGAGAGTTATATTGACAGAAAATCCTCTGCTCAACCATACCTGCATCTCTAGGAAGAAGTCTATTTGACTTGTTTATTTTCTCAAAGAATCAACTCTTTGTTCTGTTGAATCTTTGTGTTGTTCTCTGTGTCTCTTTGCTATTGATTTCAGCCCTTAGTTTGATTATTTCCTGCTGTCCTCTTGTATTCATTATGCACGCTTCCTTTTGATCTGGAGATTTTAGATGTGTTGTTACATTTCTAATACAGTATCTCTCCAAATTTTTTATATAGGCACTTAGTGCTATAACTTTTTCTCTTAATACCTCTTCTATTGTGCTCTTCCATTTGAGTAAGTTATACATTCATTATTATTGAATTTAGAAGATACTTAATTTCTTTATTCTTGTCTTTACTTAGTCTTTTTCAGTAGAAAGTTGTTAAGTTTCTATGAGTTTGTAGTCTTTTTGTTGTTATTGAAATCCTGCTTTAATCAGTGATGATTTGATAGGATGCAAGTGTTTATTTCAATTTTCATGTACATGTGAAACATGTCTTAGGATTGAGTATGTGATCAATATTGAAAAAAGTTCTGTGAGGTGCTGAGAAGTAGATATATTCTTTGATCTTTGGTTGACATGTTCGATAAATATACATTATATCCATGTGGTTCATAAAAATGGGTATCGCCCATCATTTTTCTGTTTAGTTTTTGTCTGGATGACCTAGTAGTTGGTGAGAATGGGGTATTAACGTCTCCCACTATCAAGGTGTGAAGATTGATGTAATTTAAACTTTAGGGGGTTGTTTATTTATTTATTTATTTTACAAATGTTGCTGATTTTGCATTTGGGTCAGATATTGAAAATTGAAATATCATCTTAGCCAATTTCTACTTTGTTCAGAATGTAATGTTTTCTCTGCCTCTTCTGATTTATTTTGCTTGGAAGTCTATTTTGGCATATTAGAATGACTACACTAGCTTGTTTATAGGAACATTTACTAGAAAATTTGTTTTCCGAGTCTTCAGTTTGAGGTAATATTGATTTTTGGTATTGAGGTGTGATTCTTTTTTTTTTTCTTTTTCAGGACAGGTTTTCTCTGTGTAGCCCTGGTTGTCCTAGAGCTCACTCTATAGATCAGACTGGCCTCAAACTCAGAAATCCTCCTGTCTCTGCCTCCCAAGTGCTGGGATTAAAGGCATGTGCTTCCACTGACCAGCTTTAGGTATGATTCTTGTATGCAGCAGGATGGCCCTTGTTTTGCATTCATTCTAGTAGCCTGTGTCTTTTTATTGAATAATTGAGTTTATTGATATTGAGGGTTACAAATCACTGATTTTTACTGATTAATTTATGTAATTTTATTGGTGTTGATGTGGGCTGTGTGTGTGTGTGTGTATTTGTTTCTCTTCTTTTGTTTTTAGTACTATTGGATTACTTATTTCCCATATAAACACGGGTGTGTCTATCATCCTTGGGTTGAAAATTCTCCTTCTAGTAACTTTAGGGCCAAATTTGTGAGTAGATGCTGTTTAAATTTTAATTTATCATAATATATCTTGTTTTATCCATTTATGGTGATTAAAATTTCACTGTATATGGTAGTCTTGACTGACATCTGTGATCTCTTAGAGTCTAGGAGATTTATTGAGGCACTGGCTTTTAGACTCTTCATTAAGAAATTGGGTATAATTCCAATAGGTCTGCTTTTACATGTTGTTTAAAATTTTTCCCTTTGCAGACTTTAAATTTCTTTATATTTTTAGTGTTTTGATGATTATGTGAATTGAGAACTTCATTTTCTGGTCCAATCTATTTGGTGTTCTTTATGCTTCTTTTAGCATTATTACATGTTCTTCTTTAGGCTAAGAGATTTTTCTATTATGATTATGTTGAAAATAATTTCTAGGCCTTTGAACTAGAATTCTTCATCTTTTTCCCTTTTATTCTAACTTCTGTCTTTTCATAGTGACTTAAATTTTTGTGCTGGGAATTTTTAGGATTTAACAATGTTTTGTAGTATATATCTAATCTTTTAAACATTTCTTCAACACCTGAAATTTTCTCTACTGTCTCTTATATTCTGTTGATGATATCTGAGTATATAGTTCCTGTTTCTTTGTGTTTTAAGGGCTAAGATCCAAAATATGTAAAATACTCAAGAAACAACATCAACAAACCCATTTACAAATGATTATAGATCTAAACAGAGAATGTTTAATAGTGGAAACTCGAATAGCTGAAAAAAACTTTTAAAATGTTGAACATCCTTAGTCATCAGACAAACACTAGTAAAAACTACTTTGAGACTCCATCTTATAGTTGTCATAATGTCTAAGATTAGTAACATAAATGACGTTTCATGTGAGTATACAGAGCATGGAAAACATTCCACCCTTACTGATGAGAATGTTAACTTCTACAACAATTATGGAATTCAATATATTGGATTTTCAGAAAATTGAGAGCCTATCTGTTGAGTTCCTCCTTCCTGCCTCAACTCAGTGACATCAGAGCTTACAACTAGAGACTGTCAGCTCATGCCTGCTGTGCCTAAAACAAAGGCCCACTACACTGTGTTCCCCTTCTCAAGGATTCCTGGAGGAAGCCTGGTGACTAACATGTCTGCTGGCTGAGGACATTGTTGAATGAAAACAAACTGACCACCTGAGGACATCCACTGTTGAACTTCACTCTTGAGAGCTGGCACGCCTGGCAACCTGGCTTCCCCTTGACTCTGTTCTGACTCTTTCGTGACTCCTCCCACATTTTTTATGTTACGCAAATGTCATTGTAACCTAGAGATTCAGTTTCATTTTCTTGTGTACATATAAATGCTGAACCCCAAAAGTAAAGTTGCAAGCCTTGATTGGAACTCCTCAACTTGGCTTCGAGTCTTTTTGTTCTCCAACTCTGTGTTTCAGGTCCTCTTTCTCCCTTTCACTGAGAGACAACCCGGTTGTGAATCTGCAGGACAGCTTCACCTATTTACCTTAAGTCCAGGCTGTATCACTCATGGTACTCATCAAACCACAAAGATACTTGATCAATTATGTTCATTGTGACTTTATTCATTATAGTCAGAAACTTGGAACAACTGAGATGTCCCTTAACTGAAGAATGTATAAAAAATGTGGTATATACCAAGAAGCATTACTCACCTGCTTTAAAAAATAATATGAAATTTAAAGTCAAAAAGATGGAACGACAAAACATCGTCCTGAGTGAGACCACCCAGACCCAGAAAGACAAAAATGGTATGACTTTACTAAGTTGACATTACCTCTTAGTTAAAGGAAAATCATGTTACAATTCTTAGACTCACAAAGTCTAAAGTAATAAGTGGTCAAGGAAACACATGTAAATATGGCTGGAATGGGGAAATAGAATAGAATTTGAGTGTAGACTGAGGTGAGTGTACAAGGGAATAGGTGGGATGAGAATGGAAGATGGAGGGACAGAATACAGGGAGAGACAATTATAACTGGTGAGTATTTGGCAAGTGTATAATTTGGAAAGCCAGTGCACTAAAATTTCCTGGAACCCAGAGTGTGACACTACTAAGGACTCCTAGTAATGAAGGATATGGAGGCTAAAATTGGTCACCTTCTATAACTAGGCAAGACATCCAAGGTGGGACTGGGACACCAACTCAACTGGAAAACCTTCAAACTAAAACCTATCCTGCCTGCAAGATGTGCTAGGACAATGAAGAAACAAGAGTTTGTGAAGAATAAATGATTGATCTAACTTGAGGCCCATGCCCCTAAAGGGAACCCATGTCTGACATTGCCTGGATCACCAGGAATTGGAATAGAACTTAATGAAATGTGTATGCTATACTCAGAGGTTGACTCCTAGCCCAATTGGCAACATAAAGAGTATCTCCAGAAGCTGGAAGGTGTAGATACAGATATCACGGCCAAACATTAGGTAGATAGATATTGGGAAGCCACATGGAAGATGGGGAAGAAGAATTGTAGGCACCAAAGGGGTTGAGGACATCAGAAGAACACTGCACACAGAATCAGCTAAGCAGGGTTCACACTGGCTTAAAGAAACTGAAGTAATATGCATCTGTGTTAGGTCCTCTGTCTACATATTGTAGTTGTTTAGCTGGGTATGTGGGAGTTGTAAGAATCCTAAGTCTCTCTGACTCTTTTGTGTACTCTTAGGATGTCTTTCCTCCTCCTGGGTTGCCCAGTTTAGCCTTAATATGAGAACTTGTACCTAGTATTGTTATAACTTGTTGTGCTATGTTCAGTGGCTATCCCTGGGAGGCTTTCTATTTTCTAAAGGGAAAGAGAGGAGTAGTAGATCTGAGAGAGGAGAAGGAAGGGAGGGTATGTTAATAGGAATAAAGGGAGGGAAGCTATGATCAGAGTGTGTTGTATAAGAAAAAGATAAATAAAAATTAATCTATCATTTGTGATTATTTAGTTAAGTATTTTAAGCATATAAACCACCTAACATTATATATATATATACCTAATATGTATGTATGTGATATTCACTGTCCTTCCTCTTCTTCATATCCAGTCTGAGTCTCATCCCCAGCTTTACAGCAGACTACATTCTTTTTCTTTTTTTTTTTT
>NW_022196898.1:21727259-21783117 GCF_008632895.1 Mastomys coucha
CAAGTGGATCAGGGACCTCCACCTCAAAGCAAATACATTAAAACTAATAGAAGAGAAAGTGGGGAAGATCCTCGAGCAAATAGGCACAGGGGAAAACTTCATGAAGAGAACGCCAATAGCTTTTTTTCAGTTTTTTAAGACAGGGTTTCTCTGTGTAGCTCTGGCTGTCCTGGAACTCACTCTGTAAACTTGGCTGGCCTCGAACTCAGAGATCCGCCTGCCTCTGCCTCCCAAGTGCTGGGATTAAAGGTGTGCGCCACCACCACCCGGCCAGACTACATTCTTTAGCCTTCCTTACTTCCTGTCCCCATCTCAAGTGGACAACACAGATCTTTCCTTTCAGCCTTTTTTAACCACCTCATTTATTTATCCCAGTTTCCAACTCCTGAAACTGTCACATGGAAAGCTGCCACCCATACCAGGCATGTAAACAAGTCGGAGGTATTTACTCCTCTATTTCAAACAAACTCTATCTCCCATCCCCATTTCTATCTCTGTGGCAAACTACCTTCTATGGCCTTTGCTCCCTCGTTGCCCCCATTATTACAGGAGTATGCAAACCTTAAGAGTACGCCTTGCTTTCCTCCCATGTGTGGTCACCCTCATCCACACATTTACTCTATTCCAATTCCTATGTGTCAACTCCCAATACTTAGAAACTTACTCTCACAGTAACTGTTAGGGACCACATAGAGCAGTATCACATAACACTGTCCACTAGGCAACATACAGTCACCACACTCTCCAAAGGGCAACAGAAATCAGTGAATTGAACCCCTCTGATAAAAAGACAGGAGCATACATTATAGCCTAGAATTACAATCTTTGCAAACCTTGTTATATACGTATACATAATTAAGAACAAATTAATAAACCCTCAGTCATTTTTTTCTCTTGGAATCCTTGGCAGAATAAACTAGGTAACCAAATATTTTGATATTACCAAAGTAATTATAAGCTTTAAATTAGTAGTACCATCCCCCAAAGAAAAAACCTTGACATTAGTCAAATTCCTACACACCAGCATAAAAACACAAACAACAACAGTCAAGATAAAGTGTCTTTACAAGAACCCAGAAACCTTACAACAGTAAATCCCGATAAACACAAAATAGCTAAACCACAAGATGAGAACTTTCAAATAACCTTTATGAATAAATTAGGGGTTCTCTATTAATGAAATATATGAAAACATAAACAAATAGTGGAATGAAATGAAGAAAAGAGTTCAATATCTGAAAGAAGATATAAAATCAATAATATAAATGCAAACTGTGAGAAAATGCAAATAAAGAAGTTGGGAACCTAAACAGAAGCCACAGGTAACCTCCACTAACACAAAACAGTAGATGAAGAGAATCTCGGGCATCAAAGACAAGATAGAAAAAATAGATATTTTAGAAAAAGAATGTAAAATCTGAAAAAAAAGGGATACAAAACAGATAAGAACCTGGGATTCTATGAAAGGGTCAATTTTATTAATAATAGAAATAGGGGTAAGGGAAAATAAAAAACAGGTCAAAGACACCTTACTTATTTTCAACAAAATTATCGAAGTAAAATTTCCTAAGGAAGGAGGTTTCTATTAAGGTACAAGTTGCATACAGATCATAAATATATTGTACCAGAAAAATTATGCACAAACACATAAATATCAAAACATGCATCATACTGAACATGTAAAGAATATTAAAAACTACAAGGCAATACAACCAAGTAACATAAATGGCAGTACTATTAGGATAGCACTTGACTTTTAGTGGAGACTCTCAAAAGACAAAAAGGCCTGCCCAGATATTCTACAGACTCCAATAAACAAAGACATTACATGGTAAGTATTACTTTTATGTTATTCTACCAAACAACTGCTAAGTATACTTATTATCCATGTGTTCAGCCAATGATTATTTTTGTTCTGAATTCCAATATTAGTGAATCAATCTGATAGTTTGATATATATATATATATGCAAAAACATTGTACTTCATGTGTGTGAATATAAATTATTAAATATAATATTTCAAATGTCATCTTTAAAAATATGTTCTGTCCATCCAACCCAGCAAATAAAGATGAACTAGAGTGTTTTTTTGTTTCTTCGTTTTCTAAGTATCCTTTTGAAGTAAATTTCAAAATATATATGTATATATATATATATATATATGCAAAGATAATAGAAAATACATTTAGAACTTCTAAACCACATTGAAGTTTAATTATTGCTAGAAAAATAATGTAAGAACAAAACATGGGAAATGAATTCTGTAGCTTTAGGTAAAAGTTTCTAAGTTGTAGAGATGTTATGACTGTAAAGGTAGCTGAGCTAGCAGTTTCACATCTATGAGGATTTGAGAATTACAGCTCGCATCAAATAAGCCTTAGCTGTAAAGCTCTAGAGAGAATTCCGAATTGGCAACACAGAGAAACGTCTTCTAAGATATTGTACTAGGAAGGAAGTGGACCTCTTTTCAACTCTCAGTTGAGAGTCCCTAAGTCATTTTGGCACCTCTCCTCTTACTTTAACTGAATCAGCATCTGCCTGTACAAAGTCCTTGTGCATGCAATCACGTCTTTCATATATATTCCCATTTTCAAAGAAAATGATTGAGAAAAGTATCCATAAGGAAAATCATGCAGTCTCTTCATATAAAATATTAACTTTTTCATCACTGACTTTCAGCTCCATTAGAACTAAGTGAAAGTAACCTATGTTTAAACTAGTTAAAGTGAAAATTAGAGGTATACTTAATTTGAAAGAAATAAAAGCCTCAAAAGGGGACAAGGCAGAAAAATTCCAAAGAAAATAGTTTACACATATTCTGTGCAGCTCACAGGAGATTATGTAAAGAGAAGGAACTCATAGTATAATAATTCTTAGCACTTCTTCAAAACCCCAACTTTTTAAATTAAAAAGGTTTTATTGACAACTGTAATCAAAAGCCAAAAATAGTTGTAATATATGGTGTTAACTGGAAATAGAAAAATAATGAGAGAGGATAAAAGGAAAGAGGCCTAGAGAGCCAGCCTAAGAGGTCACAAAGTAATAAAATACAGTATTTTTCATAGTGTAACAAAAGAAAGTTACCATTGAAGTACACTTGTTCATTTTACAATTATGATGACATTATCCCAACTCTGAATAATTTGTTTTCTATAATCTCTCTCTTGAATAATATCATGGGAGACTTTCTAATTTTACTTAGCTCATGAGTTTTAGATTTTAACTATGATTTAGTTCTTTTCATGCTCTTATAACATTGATTTGGTCCTCAGGTCTCTTAGTTTTAATTTTTGTTATTTTTGTTCTATTTTTTCATCATACATGTGATTTTTTTAGGGGAGTGGTGATTCACTAGAAATGATGAGGCCAATATTATTGTTCATGTATCTAAGAATATTAAAAAAGACCCCAACTGCTATTAGTATCATATATTATTGTACTAAGTGGAGTAAAAAATTACTTCACCATTGGAACAAACATGGAAAATATTTATCAGAATAAGAATGATAAAGTAGAAAATTAATAAAAATTGCTTTGAAGTACTAATAGATTTTTATTTCTATATGACTATATAAAAGGAGCAAAAACTAATAGTCACCTAACCTATGTGTTCCTTGATTAAATAATAAATTTGTATCTTTTTCAGTATGTTCCAAATTCCTTTACTATATCTTCCTAAGAAAGTTTTGCAAGAATTCAGCTCTGCTCCCAGTGTTTGGAAAGTAAAGTATCCTATACATTTTGATATTTGACATCTTTAAAAATATAACTGGAATATCTATATCAAGATTTCTAGGGACTAGAGAAATAGGTCATCCACGAAGAACACCTATTTCCTTGAAATGGAAATTGTTCAGTTGGCCCCATCTACATACTGACTCATACCCTTCTGTAACCCCAGTTTATAGGGCACTGGGCATTTCTTCTAATTTGTGTGAGCACCTGCACATACAAATACTTGCACATTCATATACTTGGGCACACACATGGGGGGGTGGTTCATAGACTAAGAGTTGAACCACATGCTCTCTAGCTGTCACTCTATCTTTCTTTTTCATAGAGTTCAAGCAATAGCCCTGTGCAACTTATTAAGGTAGAGAGATTGCCAAGGGTGCTAACATCACAAATCCTTTCTTTCTTTGAATGCTTAAGATAAATTTATGACACAGCCTAATGTCTTCTCCATGCCTATTGACAGGCAAGGCATCCTCTTGCCCTCTTTGAAAACTTTGAACTTTGAAAACTTAGACCATTTGTAGAATTTGAAGTGTTTTTATTTCCAATTCACTGTCACTATAGATGTGGCTGCTACATCTGCTTCCTTGTCTTTGTAGGTTAAGACTTGGTTTTCCTCTTTCCAATGCCTCGTATTACTGCTTCTTGTTATAGTGTTATATCTATTCTAATTGTTCTTCTAATTCTAGGCATAAAGACACCACCCTCAAGCTCTCTCAACCAATAAAACTCCTTCTTACAGTTTAGTTAGCCTCTACCAACTCCTTTCCTGAATCTGTTATAATTCCTTTTAATTTAACAAAAACATCATCGGCCCACTAGAATAACAACAGAGCAGTCTATGTCTTCTACTGATTATAAGGAGTAAACAATTTTTTGTTCTACATTTCCAATTTTAATATATAATATACAATTTCACTTTACTATGTTGGTATATTACATAAACTTATTTCTAGATAAGTAATTTTTATATATATTCATTTTTCTCTGTTTGTGTTACTTACTTAAAGGAATATCTAAACTATTTATGGACAAAGATTACTTGATATCATTTCTTCTGTATCACTTTCACTTCAGTTATTTAAAACAACACAAACAAGACAACTTATAGAAGAATTTATTTAACAGGAGCTTACCATTTTCCAGAGTGAAGCCATAACCATCCTCAAAGAGAATACGGCAGCAGGCAGGTACCATTGTTGCTATAACTGAGAGCTTACATCTTATCCAAAAGTACAAAGAAGAGCTAACTCCAACTATCATGGGGCATTATAAACCTCAGTCTCCACTTCTAGTGACATATGTGCTTCAACAAGGCCATACCTCCCAATCCTACCCAAACAGGCTCACCAACTAGGAATCCAAAGACTCAAATATATGAGCCTTTGGGAGCCAATTTCATCCAAATTTTCAGTCTTTTTTTCTATAATCCAAATAAAAATCATTCATTATTTGTTTGCTCAGTGATTAATCAGACTCTAATCTGAATTTATATCTTAGTAACCCTATTTTGACTTCCAATTTATTACATAGTAATATGTATAACCTCAGCAAGATAAAACCGTTTTACAGAGTATTAAAACAAGTGTATACAAGTATTAGAAAAGAACACTGTACATATCAGTCACAAGAAAATTAAAGCAACACTTGATTTCCCCCGTGCTGAGTGTTGTTTCTGACACCCATAAAATCATTCACTCAAACAAGAAAAAAAACCACTCAGTCAGAACTTCATATGACTCAAGTGTTTCCTTACATTCATTTGTAACTTTGAAAACTACAACACATTATCTTGCAAATGAGCCAAAAGAGATCGTTTTATATAGAATTACGGAATTTCTGTGCATGAAAAACAAAATAGAATAATGGAGCTTGTTATTTGGAATTGTTCTTTTAATTTATCTATCTCTTTTGTACACATCTGTAATTATGGCAATATACAGTGTCTTAGTCACTGTTTTATTGCAGTGAAGGAACATCATAACCAAGGCAACTGTTATAAAAGAAACCATTTCATTTAGGGCTCACTTGCAGTTTTGAAGTCTTAGTCCATTATCATAAAGGCAGGGAGCAGGTGGAAAGCAGGTGTGGTATTAGAGAAGTACTTAATAGCTACTTCTTGATCCACAAACAGAAATAGAAACTATTTCTGGCATGGGTTGTTGAAACCACAGTGTCCACCCCCATTGATATACTTAGTCCACAAAGCCCTACCACTTAATCCTTTTAACCCCATCAAAGTGTTGCATTCCCTGGTGAATAACCATTCAAATATATGAGACTATTGGGATGATAGTTATACAAACCCTCACATTCTACTCTCTAGACCACTTAAGCTTACAGCCATATCAAATGCAAGAATAAATCCAATCAAACTTAAAAATTTGCCATAATCTATCACAGTGTCAATACTGTTTAAAAGTACAAAGTACAAACTTTCTGTGACTCATGGCAATTTCTTAACTATGAACCCCAGTAAAATCAAAATAAGAAGGTAACTCACATAGTTCCAATATACACCGGCACAGAATATACATTGCCATTCCAAAAGGAAGGAAAAAGATCATAATGTAGGAATCAGACTCTAATCTGGATTTACATTGTAGTAATGCTATTTTGACTTCCAACTTTTTTCTTCTTCGAGTGCTCTTCTGATCTCCAATTGCTTTCAGCTTTGCTGACTGCAACACATTTAAGCCTATGGGGGTCGTTTTTTATTCAAACATGCAAATATTTCAAATATTAAATCATATAAATATCAAAACAAAATACGTATATAATTATTATATCAAGTTTAACACTGTAGGCTAAGTTGTTTTCATTTTTTCTTTTATTATCCACATAGAATAAGAAGCATTAAGAAATAACAAGTGAGTGAAAATTGGTTTTTTGAAATCACCAATTTGCTTCCAGACACTTAGACTAGGATGGATATAAATAAATCACTTCATTGAAGACTAGGCTTTCTGCAACAGATCTGCTGACTTGGAATTTTCAAACAATTTTTTTTTTTACAGTTTATTATATACATTTCTTCTTTCTTACAATTAACCAAGGCATATACAAGGCATAATTCAAATTGTAAAGAAAATTTCAATTACCTTATTAACTTTCCTTAACTTCTAGCAAAAAAAAAAATTGAAATTGCAAATTTGTTTGAATATATAAACATGGCATTACTTTGATTCTTGGATTCTAGTTTAAAGATGAAAATATTATTCTGAAGAGATGTCATAAAAGTAAGTGTACTAATAGCACAACATGAAGATCTGAATTTCGTTCTGAAAGTACACATATAGAAACTGGGTGTGACTGTGTACATCTGTAATACCAGTGCTTGTGTGTGGAGAGATGAAATTTGGGATAGTTACAACTTACTGGCCAGCTGGTTTAGTTCAAAAGTGTGCTCTCTGTGTTCAGAGAAAAATTCTGTCTTAAGCAAATAGGTCCAAGAGTAATAGAGTCAGTATCTATTTGATACACTTTTCTAGTTTCTATGTGTACACAAACACAGAAAGAACAACAAAAGAACATACAGCACATTTGTATTACTATAGTTTTCTAAATATTTAAATCAGAAAATTGTTGGGAGGATACAATGTAGACAAAATTAAATATCAGTGTTTCTATAAGCATTTTGATGGGTCAATTTTATTGTTTTCATATAAGTAATATAACTTGCTTTGGTCCCTTTGTATCAAATTGGACCAAACATTGGATGTTATTTTTGTTTTATACATATGTGTTTGTATGTGTGTGTGCATAAATTTTATGTGCTTGTGTATATCTGCACTTATGAATGTGCACCAAGTATATGTCTGCCTGATGCATGCAGAAGCCAGAAAATGGCATCAGATTTTCTGAAACTGGAGTTTCAAGTGCTTGTGAAGCACTAAGTACAGGCTGGGAACTGATCCCATATCCCATATAGGGAAGCAAGTTCTCTTTATCACTAAAGTATCTACTTATAATCAACATTTATAGAAAACATATGATTTATCCACCATGTAACCAAAGCACTGTATCTTGGGAACCATAGTGTTAGCCACAGTGACAGAACTGTGCACCTATACTATGTTCCTAATCTTTTTGCTTCAGAGGTCAATAAAAATAAGGAAAAAATAGAAGCGCCAAATTTTACCTGCCTATTATTTTCAGGAGGGGAGTGGAATGAATCAAAGGTAAATATCACATAATATTTTAATTTAATTTTAAAAGACATCTAAAAATATCTGGTTAGAAAGTTAAAAATAAAAGTATCTCCATGTAGATGGGTAGTGTGACAACAGAATAACATGCTGTCTGTTTTCTGAACCATTCTGCTTCTCAGTTTCTTTGAATAGTAATCCCAAGAGATTAGGTGCTGTGCTCCCTAACAAATTACCTTAAATATGAAAAAAATGTTTCCATGTTTATGATTTTTATAAATTGTTTGAGAAAGCCAACCTATTTTAGGAATATAGGACAGAATTATGTATAGTTAACCTGGGATGTACACATGAATAATGTGTGAAGAGTCAAACCTTTCTTAATTAGTCAGAATTCAGAGGTGAAAGACATTTGTAAACAGCTGGGAGGCTAGAATGAATGCCTCATGAAGATAGCTGCAGGACTTCTCCTTTTAAAGATAAAAGGTGTATATTTAGAACTGTCTTCCTGAAGTCATTGGTTTGTCTTTATGGGAACCATAATTACTAAATACAATATCCTGTGTCAATGCTGTGGAACTGACAGGAGTTTCATACTGATATTATATATTATAGACATAAAAGCATCCTTCAGACAACATTATTTATTGATGTTAATATTGAAACATTTTTCTTGCTTCTTGAGCCTGTACCCTCACATACTTTGCATTTACATGCCTCTGTCCATACCAGTCAGACATGCACCAATATTTTACAGTGCCTTTTTTCCATACTCTTTCTATTTATGACGTAATAATGTTCTCTAAAGCTTCATGAATTAGCCTCCACATAAACTCAGTGTGGTTTAAATTCTTTTGTGAAATAAACAGAAATGCAGTTCTACTTGTTTTCAGGAGCTAAGAGTCTTTTTTTTCATTATTCATATTTTACTACACATGAAAACACTTGCTCTATTCTCCAGCATGGCAAACATAAAACACCTGTGATATTTCTACTAAAAAATGAATTAATACCTGTTACTTCCTCTTTCCATGTGAGTGCCACAGAGTCTCTGTGAGAGTACAGATGTCTACATGTTATCAACCAATGTAAATAAAGTCAGGTCAGATGATTCAGGTAATTGAGTTAAGAATACTCTGTAATTGGATGTATGATTGATTTTGTTTTAACATGTGCTTTGTTCTATTTTGGGAGTACTAATTAATAAATATGGTCATAGTGAAAATTAGCTCAGAATGTCATTCACTTTGAACTGTGTACACTGTAAGCACTACTGTAGGAAGAGTCATCTATTTTCTTGTGCCAAATTTGGTACTCTTCTTGCCCCTCAGAAGCAGATCATAGAAACAACTATCCTCAAATGAGGGACATATAAACAAGAAATCTAAAATCGCTTTCACTCTCAACCATAGATCCTGTGAATATCAGTCTCTCCATTCTTATCTCTTTAGAAGAGCCCCACATACCAGGACTCTATTCTATATAATAGAGTTTCAGTGTCTTTCTATTAAGTCAGTCTCTTATGTCCAACTACATTTTAATATCCACCTAGATTTAACCATATTTATACATAATGATAGATAGTTTTAAGTGGATCTTAACATATCCATTTCTAAGATATCTAGCTCATAAAGCATTGATTAATTCATTCCTCATATGTCCTTTACAATATATTATGTGGCAGGACTTCCATTTATAACAAAAAATAAGGTTGAAGAAAGGTATTATACCATCCTCTCTAATATTTAGAAGAAACTCTGCTATATGAGAGTGTTAATAAAGCTTATATCCTTCTACTGCATCATGTATTTTATGAAGACTATATAGCTAACAAAGTAGAACAGAATTATGTATAGTTAACCTGAGATGTACACATGAATAATATGGGAAGAGTCAAACCTTTCTTAATTAGTCAGAATTTAGATGTGAAGACATTTGTAAACAGCTGGGAGGCTAGAATGCCTCATGAAGATAGCTGCAGTACTTCTCCTTTAAAGGCTCACCCTGAATATATCATATGAATCCTCACCTGCCATGAATTAGTCAGTTTGGATGAACAAGAATGGTCTCTTTCATCAGACAACCTTGGTGGAAACCTAAGAGCAGAGCAGTGCCTAAGAGTCCTGTAGAGGACCTATCTTCCAGACCCTTTGCACCAGCAGTGTCTAGGTGCACTGGAGTTTAAGAACTGCAGCCTCCACCCCAGCTCTTGCCTTTTCTCACCCACCAGTAGAAATACAGGCTGGGATACTCTGGCATCCCAGACTCCAGCAGAAAGGAAGAAACTTAGCTTAGCACCTCTGCATTTTGCTTTGCCATGTGGCATATAGGCTGCATTTTGACCCTCCTGTGACAAGTCAAAACACTCCCCCACATACAATTGCTTTTGAAAATTATTTTTTATATTCATAGAATATCATCTGCCCTTTCCTTTACTACCACCAAACTCTCCCATGTATCTCTACATTTTACACACACACACACACACACACACACACACACACACACACACACGGATAATGATTTGGTGAACCTCTTCATGGAATAGACTATTTATCTTGCTCCTAACATACCTCAGTTGCAGATTTCTTTTCTGAGAACCATTTAATACCAGTTAATATAATATTTGCATATTTATGCTTTTGTTTTCTACCATTCCGAAGTTTTCAGCAGTCTATGCCTGAATTGCAATGAACAAATGTATGCCTTTCAAGGACTACCAAGTTTAAATGAATAATCACCAAAGAAAAATTAAATAACACTTGAAAATTATAGAAAGAAATGTTTTAGGAACTTCCAGACATCAAAAACCATTAAGACTGCTCTACTAAAGATTGGATCAAGTTCCTGAAAGTGCTAAATGCCAACTCTTGTCAAAGATTCATGTAAGGCATGTGAACTACCTAAGAAAAAGCTCCTGGATCTGGTGTTGGGGTTCTCTTCCCAAGATTAGAAATACAATTTTTAAACCAAAACTCTAGACCATACTTCTAGCCTTAGAGATGTACTGTTACAGTTGACAAAAAAATTCCTTAGGTACATTCCCATAATTCTCAACATTCTCATTCTGCTAATCTTATTGCCACCTAGCTATTTAATGAGCAGTATGTAGTGAGCATCTGGAGAAGACATATTTAACTTCTCTAAACACTGTTCTGAAAACAATTAAGTAGGCATCCTGTTTCTCCATGGCATTGAACATGAGCCACATTGCAACAAAATATACATGGACCTTGAGGTGAGCAACATAAGAGAAGAACATTGTTATTGGCTGGCTCTGTCATCTTCACATGTCCTCAGAATGCATAATTTCTTAAAAATTTACGTTTCCATGTACACAATTTCTCTTTAGCCTGAACAAATTACTTTAGCACATCTAAAATGCCACCCCACTAGAAATGAATTATCTTTCTTCCTTTTTTCCTTTGTTTCATTTCAACCTTTCCTTCACATAATTCTGCCCTCAATTAACCCCCCCTTCAGTCTTGTGGTTTACATTGCTATAGTTTCTGTTTAACTTGTTCATGACAATGGCCAGAAGCAAAGATAGAGCTGTTCTCTATGGACTTTTAACAGGAGATTGATAAGTTTGAGTATGTACCTGTTGAGACCTGATAGGAGAATAAATTGAGATAAAGCCAGATTGTGTATATATATATATATATATATATATATATATATATATATATATATATATATATAAACCTTAAAATACTAAGGACCATGAAAACTCAAAAGTGTCAGATGGAGGCCAGAAATGGTGCATCAGGTAAGGGGAGCTCAATAACTGAATAAAAAGAACAAATAGTAAAAAGTTATACTAAGCAATTAGTTGAATAAGAAGACTGTTTCTTCATGGGGTTGGACCAGAGCAATATGAATTTGAAGGGTGAGGTGAGTAACACTGGAGAGTTTCATTAGAGGGCTCTGTCATTCTCTTATATCATTAATAAAAACAATGGGGAGAATGCATCCTTTCTTAAAGATTTAAAGAGACTCAAAGAGAAAATAGCAACCTAGAAACTACATTCTGTTCTCCCTCCAGAGTTGTGCACAGGAAGTTTAAAGAAACTCCCCATTTGATGATAAGAATTTATGTTCATGACTGATTTTCCCCTGCTAGGGGTTTCACATTGGCCACAGATGTGAGAACTGTTCAATAATGGGTTTCTACAGTGAATGAAGGTGGGTTATATGACAAATTCATAGGGGTTAGTGAATGCAAAGACAATAGATTATGTCTATGATTCAAAATGTGTTTTGACCCTAGACATGAAACCCAGTAGAAGAACTATATGAAGCAACTTAATGACACGCATGTGTGCGTAGACAAACATAAAAACAAACACAGCCCATATTTGTGGAGTTGCCATGAGATTAATATTGAAATATATTTTCTGTATCTTTTTTCTTTTGATTATCTAACAATGTAGATATTGTATTCCTTTGTGTATTTGTACAGATTTCTGATAGAAAGTATATAACACTAGCAAATAGCAGATATCTAATTTGCTTTTAGACTCCAACTTCATCTTTGTGTCTCCTTCTTTGGCCAAGACTTGATTTGCTATACAAATTTTGCCTATCTCCTTTTTAACTCATCTGTCATCAGTGTGTGCAATATAAGTGCCAGTATATAGACACACAATTATATTTAATATTTTTCCAAGTAATATTTATGAAATCATACTTTGGCTTTACAAAGTGTTTCTTCGATAAAGTTGGTGCTTCACTGCTTTTTCTCTGACCTGCTACTCTAGACACTCCACTCAAATAGGATGCAATGTTGGCTGAATTGATTGGCTTTTCAAAACTTGATGTTCTACAAAATTAAGACCCATCTAAGACCAACCCCAAGTTTTAAATCATTGCAGGTGAATACTGAGTTATGAGGAATGTTTGCTATAAACCATAGAATCTCTATTAACTTCTATTGATCAGTGCAGTATGGGAACCAATGTTTCACCCATCATACAGCCTTGCAATTGAGTGGTTAGATTCATTCCTTTCTAAGGGTTTTTGTTTGTTTCTTTCTTTCTTCCTTTGTTTTTAATCTAGTCTTGTCTTAGTGTCATGAGCTGTCAGACACTGCAATAATTCTGCCATTGGGTGTTAGTGTTGCTAAGGTTTAGGGAAGCCAGCCAGGATGTAAATTTCTGGTTAACAGACAGTGGTATGCTATGTATTCTTATTTTCTTATAGTGATATGAGCTCATGCTGTTGTCAGAAACGTCACAAAGATAATGTTTAAGCTTTACAATTTAATATTTAAGTATTTAAGCTTTACTATTTAATCATAATATATTGACACTTTGGTAAAAAAGGTGAAATTGTATCTCAAAAGACTTAATTGCCATGAGACCTTTAAAATAATAAAACTAAATTTCTTATTCCTGTGCTCAAAAACAACCAATAAAATTCAGAGTGCTGTCAGTATACATTAAATGCAAACCCCACAGAGGCCATTGCCATTGGTTAGCAGGAAGTGTTTTAAATATGATGCCTTTTTCTCTGAGGATAATTTTGGATAGCTGGAAGCCTATATTAAAGATTACGTCTTATACTGCTGAGTATGATTTGATCACATTTTGAAGTAATTTTTCTTCTGAAAATATTATCTAACCTTTTCTTGCAGTGTTTACTTTTGCTTTGAATTAGGGGTATAAATTTCTTTAAAAATTACTACTTTAGTCTGGAAAGGTAGATCATTTGGCTGATTTCTTGCCTAGCATACATAGAGTCCTTGGTTCAATTCTTAGCATTGCTGCTGGTCTTCAAACTACAGTGGAAGACTGAAATAGTAGGTTTAGACATCAGGGACGCTATGCTATCACAAAACTAAAGTTGAATATGCTGGCAAATGTGAAGGCGAGGGAAACAAAGTTTCACTTTTCTGAGTCCTTTTATCCATGTTTCCGTGAGAAGTTACTCTCTGAATCAAGAGTATTTCTTCACTCCTCCAATAATCTGATCAAGAAAATCATTCACAGGAATGCCCAGAGGCATGTTGACTCTAGTGCCAGTAAAGATGACAACCAAGATTAACAACAAACTATTTCTTTAAATTTTGTTAACTCAGAATATAAAGTTTTACATACATGAATAGGGCCTTTATATAATATCAGACAGTTGTTATACAAAAATTGAAATTACTAATTGCTTTTCCATGTTCACATTAATTTTCTGTGTTTTCAGAAACTTGATTTATTTTCTTTTCTGTATAACAAGGGTGGTTCCAATAATCATGATAACATTGAAGAGGGAAAACTTAGGACTCATCAACCCTAGGAGAACTATAGGCAACTAAGCTGTTGAAAGCATAAAGAATAATCATCCCCATGACAGAGTACACTAATCATTTGTCCAGAAATTTTCTTTTAATTCAAATTCATCTATATATACCACAAGTTTAAAACTACATCCAAAGATTAAATTACTTTGATAGTTTCATGAATCACTCCTTGTACAAGGCTGGGTGCATCTTCTCCCCTTGAGGTCTGACAAGGCAGACCAGTGGATAATACTCCACAGACAGGCAACAGCTTTGGTGACAGTGCCTGCTCCAGTTGCTAGGGGGCCCACATGAAGACCTAGCTGCACATCTACTACATATTTGTGTCAGGTGCTATACCCAGAGCATGTATGCTTTATAGTTGGTATGGTTCGGTCTGTGAGAGGCCCCAAAAGTCCCAGGCTAGTTGGCTCTGGTAGACTTCCTGGCATGCTTATTCCCTTTGGGCCCTCAAGCATTTCCCCAATTCCTCCATATGAGTCCTCTAACTCTGTTCCATGCTTGACTATGTTTCTGCATCTGTTTCAGTCTGCTTCGGGGAGGAGCATCTCAGTGACTGTCATGCTAGGCTCCTTTCTGCAAGCATAAGAGAGGACATGTGTTCCACTATGGTCATAGCAGCTATATTCATAATCGATAGATACTGGGAACAAAACCAGATGCCCCTCAACAAAGGAATCGATACAGAAAATGTAGTTATTTACACAATGGGATACTATTCGGCTATTAAAGGCAAGGACATTATAAATTTTGCAAACAAATGGATGGAACTAGAAAATATCATTCTGAGTGAGGTAACCCAGACCCAAAAAGACATGCATGATATGTACTCACTTATAAGTAGATACTACCCATAAAGTACAAGATACCTAAAGAAACTAAACAAGAAGGAATGCCCAAAAGAGGATGCTTGAATCTCACTTAGAAGGGGGAATAAAATAGTCATAGGAGGCTGATGGAGGGGGAGAAATGAGTGGGAGAGGGCATGTGGAAGGGAATGGGGGGTGGAGGATATGGTATATAGGGAGACAGAAGAGAGGGCCAAAGGGTCAGGAGAGTGAATGGAGATCTGCAGCTGGCAGGGGTTGCTATCTCTAGAACCTGACAGAGATTCAGAGTGGTGAAGCTCCCAGGAGTCTTGGGGGTGACTTCAGCTGAGACTTATAGCAGTAGAGATATGGGACTTGAAGAGACAGCCAGGTAGGGCCCCCAGTGAGTAGATAAGGATACCACAAAACTTTAAACTTAAAATTTGTCCTGTCTCAAAGAAATTCAGGGACAAAGATGGAAGAGAGATTGAAGGAATAGCCAACCAATAACAGTTACAATTCAAAATCATCCCAGGGGCAAGCACCAATCCCTGACACTGTTAATGATCCTCAGCCTCCTTTCTTATAGAAAACAGGACCAGCAGCCCAGGGGTGGCCCCTCCCACAATTGTTTAGACCCTCCCTCACTGACAGCTAATTGAGAAAATGCTCAAAATTAGGATCTCATGCAGGCATTTCTTAATTGAGGCTCCTTTTTCTGTGATCTCTTTGGCTTGTGTCAAGTTGAAGCAAAACCATTCAGTGCTTTGGGTAAGGCCATCCATCCTGAGAGTCAATCTCCAGTGACAAGGTTCCTCCAGCAAATCTCTATATCTTGAAAGTCCTATAAAATCCCTAAGCAATAGCACCAACTGGGAAAGCCAGAATTCAAGTACATGAGCCTCTAGGAGGCATTTTTTGTTCAACACACCCCATGGTATATGTTTAATTGATGTTGGTCAGAAATCAGTGTATCAGTAAAAGAAAGTATACCTTTTGTGAAGTGAAGGTGGGACCTGACTGTGGACTTCTATAAGGATTTCTTTCTGAAGCTACCATATATCCTATCATCAGATAAATAATCAAACTTTTCTTTCATAGTGGGAATGGGAATATAGCACCAGTATAAAATATCTAAGGAAAAATATTTTCCTCAATGTAATGTGTCAAGTCTATTATTTAAAATAAAAAAATGGTAGTACAAAAATGAATGGATCATACGAGACAATTTTTAAATAGATTTTTTGTGTACTATATTCTGATTGCAGTTTCCTCTTTGCAAAATTCACTCTGCTCCAACTTACTGTCTTACCTACATAAATCTATACCATTCCTTTCTCTCATTAGAATACAAACAGGCTTCTAAAAGTTACCATGCAGATTAGGTGTAGGCATTTGACTGAAGCATTTACTGAACGACTACAGAGAAACAGGAAACTGTGTTTTAAGAAATAGTGTAGCATGAAGCTACCTTATATCATATCATCAGATACATAATCAAAGTTTTCTTTCATAGAGGGAATAGGAATGACACTGAAGTGTCATTACTGAAATCATATCTATATACACCTAGCAAAATTATACAGCAATTTATTATAGCATTCCACGACAATGCCTAGTTTTTAAAACTTATGATTCTTTATCAAGTAAATTTATACTTCTCCACTAGAAAATTGCAATGTATTTGATGACATTTTTAATGGCATAGTTATGAGAAATAGAAAACTCTGCCAGTGAAATGAATGCTGGTATTTATTACCTTGAATTTCACGTTCATTTCTCCCTGTGGCCTGATTCCCTCCTGAGCCCTTCCTAAATACGAGTCATTAGCACTTGAAAAACTATACCCTTTTTCTTTTCTATTTAGCTGATCTCTTTGTACACACATCTTGTGATACAAACCTGCAACAGTCATTTTCAATATTATTTTGTCTATTGGAAATAATGACTATGGTCCTGATAATGCTAAAAGAAATCCCATAGCATCACTAGGAAAAGTGTACTATATGAAAGTACCATACTCACTTCTTTTCAGTGCTTTCTTACTCAATCCTATGAAAACACTGCAAGCTACAAAACACTATCTTCTTCATTTTAAAGAGGACTTTGGGGATTACAAAGCATGTAATTACTTTGCCATGATGTTTTAGAGGGGAGAATAAATCTAGGTTTCAATGGACCTACATTCTGTGGTATTAATCACTGGCAGGAAGAAACATTTTACAATGTGCTTTTAGTGTTTGATAAAACAGTAGGGACCCAGACTCCACTGAATCTTCCTGTTAACATGTTTATTCAGTGGTAACACATAGTGTCTTTTAGCCTTAGGAATGACTTATAAAAATACTCATTAAATGAGAGTGAAAGCATGCTGGAATAGACCTATGCTGTAACTGGCTTCCCGTACGTTTTCATTGGCTGTATTGGTTCAGAGTAACTGTTGCAGAGGCTCGAAACACACATACCAATGAAAGTTTTACTATGATGATCAAGACTCATGAGGATGCACATTGAAAAATCCTGTTCCGTGGTGGACATTTAGCTTAGGCATGGATGAAGGGACAGAAATAGTAATTATATGAAATTTCATCACATAGTACTTTCATGTGGAAGCATATTGTAGAGGGCGATACAGCAGGATTTCCTTCTTCATATGGAAGTCAGTTCCATACTTCCATCATTTCTGATTTCTAGATAATCTTGCTGATAAAAATTACATAATTTCTGCCTCACTTTATTTCTTCCTTTAACCTGCATGAAATTGTTCACAGAAAGGTGACTCTTTCCTATTTACTGTTTTGTACTTTGCCTGATATGGTAACTGGAGGAAATCTTCATAGAGACAACTATTTTTTTGTGTAAAATAATTGTTTTCTAACAGAACTAATCACTATTTTTTTTCATATTTATGCTGGGTTCTGCTCACTTACATTTGTATATGGTGGTGAACTCCAGTTGCTAGGAAGTTCTTCTAAAACACCCCCTTTACGGTTCTTTTCCTTTTTAGGAAACATCTTAAAATCTTGATTAGCTTCTCACAGGAGGCATACAAAGACTTCAAAAGTTTCCAGACACCAGAAAGCTTGCATCTGGAAATCATGATTCTTTTCTAAAGCTTAGACACACATTAGGAAGGTCATTCTTTATTGTCTGTTTTCCTAAAGAATGATGAAGTCTGTGTTGTGTCAACCTCCTTCTCTGTCCAGCTGTGAGCCTGTAAAAGTGGCTGGGATACACATGATATTACGTCCTTACAAATGGAGACGTACATCACTGTAAGCTTGTGCTAAGCAATGACTTCTGCCACTCCTGCTAGTGTGCCCATCTTCTTTGGTGTCCTGAGGCCATCATGCTCACAACCCAAGATTGATCATGTACATTAAAACACAATTCAGAGCTGGGCGGTGGTAGCGCAAACCTTTAATCCCAGCACTTGGGAGGCAGAGACAGGTGGATTTCTGAGTTCGAGGCCAGCCTGGTCTACAGTGTGAGTTCCAGGACAGCCAGGACTATATGGAGAAACCCTGTCTCAAAAAAACAAACAAACAAACAAAACCCAATTCAGTTACTAAGTATGTTAAGCATTTCCTTCTGCATTTTTAAAGAATCTCTGGTTAGGATTCCCTTTTCAATTATTCAAGTTATTTTCCTTTACCATAGTTATTTTGTAGCCCAAATGTTTTCATTGCCATCTCCTGGGGGATTTCTCTATCCAAGTGTAAATATTTTTAGCTTTTGAATAGATTGGGTTAGTTCATGATGGTATGGCTATTCTTGTCCATTCCTACAAGTAAAATAGCTAAGAAACATATATGAATATATGTTATGTATATATGTATGTGGGTATATGCATCATATATAGGATATATATATATTTAAAAGTATGTTTTATGATGAAAATTTTAAGAAAGCAAGATCTATGCCTCTTTCAACAAGGATGACTAAGCCACAATCCAAAGAGCATACATGGGCTGGTCAATGGGTCAGTGGCCCCTGGCACATACATAGCAAAGGACTGCCTTGACTGGCTCAAGTGGGAGAGGATTGGCCTAATCATGTAGAGACTTAATGGTCTAGGTGATGTGTTTATTAAACCATAAGGAGAGGGGGGGATATGTTCTATAGAGCTGTAGTCAGTTATGGGGGAAGGGAGTGTCTCTGTGGGACCCATGGTGAGGCATCTCTTTCAAGTGAGGAACCAACCAGAAGATGGTATGGTATAGAATAGGGTTTATTTACAGCATGAGGATGGGAGTCAAAAGGCTAGTAGAGGCAGACAAAGCCAGAGAGGGGGTCAGAGAAAGAGAGAGAGAGAGAGAGAGAGAGAGAGAGAGAGAGAGAGAGAGAGAGGATATCTAATAATATTTTTTTTAAAAAAAAAGATAACAGTAGGATATAGTCTTGAATGCATAGACACTGGAGACAATTTTTTAAATAGAATACCAATAGTGTATTCACTAATATCTATAATTAATAAATTTTACGTCATGAAACAGAAAAGCTTCTGCAAGGCAAGGAGCAGTGTCAAAATAGCAGTTGATAGAATAGGGAATTTTTTTTTCACCAACTTCACATGCAATAGAGGTCTAGAGAGCAATCATTATAAAAACTGCATGGTATTGGTACAGTTAAAGCAGGAAGATAAATGCAATAGAATTGAAGACCCAGAAATGAACCTACACACCTATGGTCAGTTGATCTTTGACAAAGGAGCTAAAACCATCCAGTAGAAAAAAGACAGCATTATGTGTGGGTGTGTGATGGGATGGGTTTTCGGAGGGGAAATGAGTAAAGGGGGTCACATTTGAAATGTGAGTAAAGAAAATATCTAATACAAATCAGTTTTTAAAATGTCTAAAGAATTCAAGAAACTAGACATGAACAAACCCAATAATCCTATTCAAAAATTGATACAGACTTAAACTGAGAATTCTCATTAGTGTAATCTGTAACAGCTGAATAACACTTAACTTTCACCATCCGTAGCATGTAAATGCAAATTAAAGGTACTTTGATGTTCCATTTTATACCTGTCAGCATGCTTAATATCTACTACAACAATGACAGCACCTGCTGGCAAGGATGTAGAACAGGAGGGACTGCAAACTCATACAGCCACTATTTGGCCATTCCTTAGAAAACTGGGACTCAATCTACCTCAAGATCTGAAGGAAGCCAGCCCGCAGTTTCCTTCTAAACGTGGGTGATTCATGAAAGGGGAAGTCGAGATCCTGTGAACATAAGCGGGTTAGGAGACACAAGGAAGACACCAAGTAAATGCTTATCAAGGTGTGATCTTTACTTAGTGAATCGGGATATTTATACCTGAGGCAAAACAATCTTATGTCTTTTAGCATATAAGTGAGAACAGGGAACAAGCATATCAGTACATATCAGTCATGTAAATAAGCCCCTGCAAGCGAGGGCTCCAGGCAGGAAAGCGGATTAAAGTTTTAGTTCTTTTTGAATTCTGGGCTCCCGGTTCTGGCTTAATCCCTGGAGCTGACTCCAGACACCTGATGAGCCCAGCCGAGCTGCTGCCTCAGGAGTTCAATTGAGGGATCCCAATAAGGTCAGCAGGAACAGTACAAAGATCCACCTATACCACTCTTGGGCATATACCCAAAATATGCTCCATATTACTACTAGAAGATTTGCTCAAGGATGTTCATAGCTGCTTCACTCATAGTAACCAGAAACTATAAACAACCTAGATGTCTCAACCAAAGAACAGATAAAAAAATGTCCATTTAAGCAATAGTGTACTACTCAGACATTAGAAAAAACAAAGAAACAAACAAAAACTGACATCAGAAAATTTGTAGCCAAATGATGGAAGTAGAAAAAAATTATCCAAATGGAAATAACCTAGAAAGACAAGTATGGTATGTATTCATTTATAAATAGATATTAGCTGTGTAATGAAAAAAAAAACAATCACATTAAAGTCCACAGATACAGAGGAGATAAAGAGGAAAGGTCTAGGAGGGATATACGGACCTTTCTAGAACAAGAAACGAAATAGATTTTGTAGGTAGACTCAGGATGAGTCGGGATAGGGACAGGAAGAATCAGGTTGGGGATAGAGGGTTGGAGAGAGATAGTATGGGAAGAGATAACTGAAATAGTTGGGCATTTAGTGGTTGATATGGAAACATCATGCTGTAGAAACTTCCTAGAACATATGAGGGTAACTGTCATGAGTACAACTAGTAGTGGAGGATAGGGAGCCTGAATCAGTCTTTATAATCAGGCTACTTTTCCAGTTGTCAGCCAGGGACATCAGCCACAAAATCTATGACCTACAACCTACCCTCCCAGCAAGATGCTCTGGGACAATGATGACTCAGAGTTTATAGGAGTGGCCAACCCATGACTTGTCTATCCTGAGCCCTATGTGACAATAGGAAGCCTATGCTTGACGCTGCCTAGATAACCAGGGTAAAGAATATAGGTGTCTCACAGATGTAGATAGAACTGAATTCAACTGATAAACAACAATCCCAACTATAAACACAACCAAAATCACAACTACTAACACCACAACAACAAAAATCAATAAAAAATAATTCCTAATAACATTCTGTCATACTCATAGGATCAATGCCAAGCCAAATCCTACAGGCTTGCCCAAGTAGTTAATGGGAACAGACACAGAGACATAGAGCCAAACATTAGGCAGTCCTTTGGTAACTCTGCAGAAGATGGGGGCAAGTATTGAAGGAGAGAGAGGAATAGGTAACATGGCCCAATGTATCAACTAAGCAGGGCTCATAGTGGCTTACAGAGATTGAAGTAGTAATCCTGGCCCTCTGCATACATTTTGTGGTTCTTTGGCATTTTTTATTTAGGTTTTTGTTGGCCTCCTAATAACAGAAGCTAGGGTGTCTAGGACTCTTTTGCCTGTGCGTGAGGCCTTTTTTCTTCTCCTCCTAGTGTGCTTCGTTCAGGCCTTATATGAAAGGTATATTCATAGGTTTAATGAATCTTGTTTGCCAAATTTGATAGATATCACTGGTATGTCTGTTCTTTTCTGTAGGAAAACAGAAATTGATCTGGGGAAGAAGAGAGGTGTGGATAGGCTTGCGAGTGGAGCCTGTGTTAGAAATTATGGCATGAGAGAAGACTAGATAAGTAGATGATAGATAGACAGACAGAAAATGAATAAATGAAAAAGGTTAAATTATCAATAATAAATTGTTACTTTTGATGTATATATAATTACCAAAAAACTCAAAACATACAAAGTAAATGTCATGCACAATTTCTGAACATGAATGATTAGCATACAGTATTGTATGTAGCTACTCATCTTCAAATTAACCTAGGAAAACATCATAAGAGAAAGATCAAATTATCTAAATTGGACTATTACTCTTTTTATCCAAAAACATTTACAACATAGACCAAATAATCATATGCTGATTGATTGCTCTGCATTATCAGTTTGATGGATTTGGTTTGAACTGAGACACATGTCCAGTTGTATCTGGAGGTTTTGTTAAATTTGTTTAACTGAAGTGAAAATTTTGCTCCTTCTTTAAAGTTGCCATATTTTGAGTGGAGTGTGGGAAGAATAAAATAAAATGGAAAAGCATGCTGAGTTCCAACTTTCATCACTACCTGCCTCCTGATTCAGGATCCTATGTGGCAATTTGCTTCATGTTTCTTCAACAACAGATAGAGCCTGTGACGTTTTTACTCCTACCTTCTATGATATACTTCACCTCCATACCGAGGCACAATTAACCATCTTTCTCTAACACAATTCAGTGTAGCATTTTGTCATACCAATGAGCTAAGTTATTCAGAGATTTACTACTGAGGAGTGGTCCACTCTTGTGACCCTGACCATATACTTCATAGGTATAACAATAAGATTTGTAGGATGATATGAAAGGACTAATGTTTTAGTCTGTAGAGTTCCTAGTATGTTTTCATGTTTTGAAGACCAGAATTAAAGAAGTGCATACCAAAGAAAACCAGCATATGAGGTTTCAAAGGGGAATAAGAATTCTACTGAAGATTACCTAGAGGCCATTATATTTAATTACTGCCAGGGGTTGTGGCTATACTTTCTCCTTGTCCTGAAACTCTGTATAAGGCTAAATTTAAAACCAATGGACTAAGTTGTTGGTGGGAAATTTTTCAAGGAAATCTTGCATACAGGCTTTGGAATGGTAGTTACTGATTGTTCTTGTCCAGGTTTACATTGAGAAAGAGTAACACATAGAACAGAGGGATATAAGAAAAAAAAAGTATAGTTTGTTGAATATTATTAGCAAGTCTAAACCTATAGACAAAATGTATAAATATAATGTGATTGCAATTGTTGAGAGTTTTTGCATTATAAGACAGGAAGCCTGTCAATTTTTACTGAGAAAGTAGGATGCCACCATAGGTCAAGAACCTACACATTGAGTGGTTCATTGGATTCATTTGGATGGAGAGATACTGAATTAATAACACCATTGAAGGGAGTTCCTAAAGCCTCACAAACTACTCTCAAGAAAATTGTGTAGACACATTCTGTCATGAAGTCACATGGAAACTACTGGAGGTTTTATAGAACTAGAGCCAATTGCATCTAAAGCAATCAACAGATTAATCAGTATGATTCAGTTGCAGACCATAGATGCTGACCTTAAAGTTCTTGGAACACTCTGATCCTGCTTATTATAAAGAGGGCAGATCTTCTTCATGATTTTCCTAATCAAAAGATTCTTGCCATTCCCAGTGTACTCTGAGCTTCTTGCTTGTCGTTTGAAAGGGTTTGAAAGGTGAGCTCTCAGCTGTTCACAGTCTTTGCTCTAACAACATGGACTTTAAGTCTGGAATTATAAACACAATTAAATGCTTTCTTTCTGTAAGTATCCTTGGTAACGGCACATCATCACAACAATAGAAAATTAAGTAAGCCAGTGTTCATGATTAAAAGTCTAACATCCTCTCAGTTTGTGACATGTCTAAGAGACGGTTATTTGTGATCATTTTGGTAGTCTCTAGAACTCTTGTTGCCTACCATGTTGCAACTTATGATTCACTGATCAACATTTTCCTCCCCAGAGATAAATTCTCTTTGGTCTTAACCTCCTATCAAGTCTCAATTACCATGATATGTGTTCTTTAATATTTGTTATTATTGCTGTTGTTATTACTGTTATTAATTTATTTTTTGAAAATTTATTTTGTGCAAATGAGTGTTTTGCCTACATCCATGTCTATGTACCATGCATATACCTGGTGCTGTGTAGGTCAGAAAAGTGTATTGGATCCCCCAGGAAGTCGAGTTCAAATGGTAATAAAGCACCATGAAGGTGTTAGGAACCTAACTCAGTACCTCTGCAAAGCACCAAGTGCTCTCAAATGGAGCCATCTCTCCATCCTGAAATTGGATCTTTTTTTTTTTCTTGTATCTAAGCGAGCTCATTGATATACTTTTGTGTCTTCCTGTGTCTTAACGTTTTGCTTCATGGTTTTCACAGTGAAAGACAATACTTAATTTCTTATAACTAATTCCTATCTTCTAATTCCTTGATACCTAATGGAAAACATAAATCAACCTGATTTTTCTACTATACAATAATATTTTTAACTCTAGCTGTGTCATTAAAGTATCCCAAACTGTATTACAATGAACAAAACATAGTTAAATTGTACTCCTAATTGTAATGTCTCACTTATTTTTCTACAATATTTTCTGCATGAGTCACTCAATATAATGACTAAAGGGTGGTTGTGAACAAATTTTCAGCTTATCTAAAAATGGGATTCCAGAACTATGACAGAAATTTCATTGGTTAATTGCTTGGCATCAGAGTATTTCAATGTATAATTTCAGAAGTTATGGAAAAGCTTACAGAGAAGATAAAAACTTAAAAAATAAACCCTTTACAATGCTCATCAAATGAGAGAATTTGAAAACCTAAATAACAAAAAATTATTTATTTCAGTGAACTGAGTATAGAAATTGAAGACATGAAATATTGATAATATCAAAAAATTGCCTTTTCAAATATTGATTAGAGAATACTTGTACTTCTATACTTATTACCAAAACTAAAAACAAAACAAAACAAAACAATGAATTGGTATTAGTTAAAGTAGAGGTAAATCTATTTATTTATTTATTTATTTATTCATTCATTCATTCATTTTTACACTTCAGATTTTATTCTCCTCCTGGTCCACCCTCTGAATGTTCCACATCCCATATCTCCTCCCGATACCCCTTTTTCCATGTGGATGTCCCCCACACCCTACCAGACCTCTAAACTCCCTGAGACCTCCAGTATCTTAAGGGTTCGATGCATCTCCTCTGACTGAATCCAGACCCTGAAGTCCTCTGCCGTGTTCGCGGCTTCATATCAGCTGGTGTATACTGCCTGGTTGGTGATCCAGTGTCTGAGACATCTTGGGGGTCCAGGTTAATTAAGACTGCTAGTCCTCCTACAGGGCCTCCCTCCTCCTCAACTTCTCCCAGGTTTTCCCTAATTCAACCACTGGGATCAGGAGCTTCTGTTCACTGGATGTGTGCAAATATCTGCATCTGACTTTCCACTGCTTCTTTGGTCTTTCAGAGGGCAGACATGATAGGTCCGTTTTGTGAGTGCTCCATAGCCTCAGTAATAGTGTCAGGCCTTGGGGCCTCCCCTTGAGCTGGATCCCACTTTTGACCTGTCACTGGACCTTCTTTACCTCAGGCTCCTCTCCATTTCCATTCTTGCATTTCTTCTAGATAGGAACAATTATGGGTCAGAGCTTTGATTGTGGATGGCAACCCCATCCCTCACTTGATACTCTGTCTTTCTGCTGGAGATGGGCTATACAAGTTCCCTCTCCTCACTGTAGGGCATTTTGTCTTATATCTCTCCCTTTGAGTCCAGAGAGTCTCTCACCTCGCAGGTCTCTGATACATTCTAGAGGATCCCACCAACCCCTTACCTCCCGAGTTCGCCTGTTTCTGTTCTTTTATGCTAGCCCTCAGGGCTTCAGTAACTTTCCCCCACACAATACCAGATTACGTTCCACTTTACCCCACATCTCCTTTCCCTCCAAGGTCCTTCCCTTTCTCCCCTCTTGTGGTTGCTTTC
Organism: Mastomys coucha; assembly: GCF_008632895.1. Classification (NCBI taxonomy): domain Eukaryota; kingdom Metazoa; phylum Chordata; class Mammalia; order Rodentia; family Muridae; genus Mastomys; species Mastomys coucha. The sequence continues at coordinate 21,753,338 of NW_022196898.1, forward strand.
TACTCCCTCCCAAGTGTGAATGAGATGTGCTCACTTGGACTCTTCACCTTGTTGACCTTTATGAGTTCTTGAACTGTATTTTGGGAATTATGTACTTTTTGTTTTCTGTTTTTGGTTTTTTGGTTTTTTGGTTTTTTTTGGCTAATATCCACTTATTAGTGAGTACATACTGTATATGATGTCATTTTGGGTCTGAGTTACCTCACTCAGGATAATATTTTCTTATTCCATTCATTTGCCTTTAAAACTCGAGATGTCTTCATTCTTAATAGTTGAGTAGTATTCCATTGTGTAAATGAACCACATTTTCCCATATCCCTTCTTCCATTGTGGGACATCTGAGTTGTTTCCAGATTCTGTCTATCAGAAACAAGGCCTCTGTGAGCATATTGCAACATGTACCCCTGTGGCATGGTGGGGCACCTTTTGGGTATATTCTCAAAAGTGATATTGCTGAGTCTTCAGTTAGATATATTTCCAATTTTTTGAGGAATCTCCAGATTGACTTTTAGAGGTTGTACCAGTTTGCAATCCCACCAGCAATGGAGGAGTGTTCCTCTTTCTCTATATCCTCACCAACATATGCTGTCATCTGAAGTTTTGATCTTAGCCATTCTGACTGGTATAAGGAGGAATCTCAGGGTTGTTTTGATTTGCATTTCACTGATCAATAAGGACTTTGAACATTTCTTTAGGAGTTTTTCAGCCATTCGCGATTCCTCTGTAGTAAATTCTGTTTAGTTCTGTACCCCATTTTTGATTGGGTTGTTTGGTTTCTTGGTGGTTAGCTTCTTGAATTCTTTATATATTTTGGATATTAGCCTTCTATCGGATGTGGGGTTAGTGAAGAATTTTTCCCAATTTGTAGGTTGCCGATTTGTCTTATTGGCTGGCTATGTCCTTTACCTTACATAAGCTTTCCAGTTTCATGTAAATTTTTGGCTTCTTTGTCAAAGACCAAGTGTCTGTAAGTATGTGGTTTCATTTCTGGGTCTTCAATTCTATTCCATTGATCAATGTGCCTGTCTCTGTACCAATATCATGCAGTTTTTATCACTATTGCTAAAGCTTGAAGCCAGGAATGGTGGTTTCCCAAGGTATTCCTTTGGGAACACTATTCTTTTTTTTGCTAAGAATAGTTTTCACCTCCATTGTTGACCATCTTGGCCATCCTCTGCTATACATATGCTGCTGGAGCCATTAGTCCCACCATGTGTACTCTTTAGTTAGTGGATTAGTCTTTGGGAGCTCTGGAGGGTACTAGTTCATATTGTTGTTTGTCCTAAGTGGCTGTCAACCCTTCATCTCCTTGGGTCCTTTCTCTAGCTCCTATACTCAGTTCAATGGATGGCTGTGAGACTCTACTTCTGTATTAGTCGGGCACTGTCAGAGCCTCTCAGGAGACAGCTATATCAGGCTCCTGTCAGCCAGCACTTGCTGGCATCCATAATAGTGTCTGGATTTGATGATTGAATATGGGAAGGATTCCCAGGTGGAGCAGTCTCTGGATTGTCCTTCTTTCAGTCTCTACTCCATAGTTAGTCTCTACAACTCCTTCCATTGGTATTTTGTTCCCCCTTTTAAGAAGAAATGAAGTATCCACATTTTGGTTTTCCTTCTTCTTGAGTTTCTTGTGGTTTGTGGATTGTACTTTGTGTATTCCAATCCTCTGGGGTAACATCCACTTATCAGAGAGTGCATACTATGAGTGTTCTTTTGTGATTGGGTTATCTCACTCAGGATGATATTCACCACGATCAAATAGACTTCTTCCCAGGGATGCAAGGATGTTCAATATACAAAAATCCATTAATATAATCCACTATATAAAGAAAATCAAATAAAAACATCACATGATCATCTCTTTAGATACAGAAAAAGCATTTGACAAAATACAACACCACTTCATGTTATAAGCATTGGAGAGATCAGGAATTCAATGTCCATACCTTAACATAATAAAAGCAATTTACTACAAACCAACACCCAATACCATATTAAATGTAGAGAACATTGCAGCAATCTCACTAATATTTGGGTAAAGACAAGGATGCCCACTCTTCCCCCATCTGTTTAATGTAGTACTCAAAGCGCTAGCTAAAACAATAAGACAACAAAAAGAGATCATGGGGATACAAATTCACAAACAATAAATAAAAGTATCACTATTAGCAGATAATATGATAAGCGACCACAAAAATTCTTCCAGAGAACTTCTCCAGCTGATAAACCACTTCAGAAGTATATTTCTTATTACTTAAATTTACCTGAGTATTTTTATAGATATTGATACAATAGTACCATGTTTATGTCAATCCTATATCTAATTAAAAAGTAAATGTGCTTGTATTATAATTTACTTCAAGCTTGCATTATAATTTAAACTATCATTTAACAAATTGAATAAATATGATGTTATATATCTAGACTTACTAATAACATTTTCTTAAACCTATATAATTCATAACATAGTTTGAAAATGTATCCTTACACTCACAGGTAAGTAATGGTCTCATCTCTAAACAAAAAAACACAAAAAAAACTTTTTTTTTTCTTCAATAGATGAAGAGCACTTCAGAAACTCACAACTTGCCAAGGCGCAGAGCACAAATGACCACGTGGTACCCCATCCCATTTTATATGTATACAAATGAATCCTTACACCTAAAGCTTATTCAGATAAAATCACAGACTGGTGAAAAGATGGTAAGAGGCAGATGACCAGAAAGTCTGATCTAATATTTTATATGTTAGATATGACAGGGAAGCTACAACTTTGAAGTTTCAATAATATGGTTGCCTAAACACGGCCTGAAAATTGATGATGCCCCTGAACCCACCAATGTAAATTTGTCACACTCTAACATAAAGAGCTACAGGAAATTAAGGACTCCTGAGAGGAGAATGATCTTATTCAGGAATGAAGACCCTAACTTGTTATCCAAAACAAGGTGGTCTGCTCTGTAAACATGCATTCTGTCAACATTGAACATACTCCTCAGGTTGTATCTTTATATTTTTATATGAGTGTTTGTGTGTGTGTGTGTGTGTGTGTGTGTGTGTGTGTGTGTGTGTGTGTAAAATATTAAATAAGAGGAGGCCACAAATTTGAGACAGTGAGGAAGCATAGGAAAGGTTATTTTTGAGATTAAAAACATACTTTACTTAAGCAAAACAAAACTCCCTTGAGAAAAAGCTTATTTCTCTTATAAAACTACTTAATTTTATCATTTATAATGTAAATAATGTTTCTAAACTTTAAATATTTTAGTGTCAAAAGTAAATTATTGTGTATTTCAAATTTTTATGTAAGGTATTTTCTTCCCTTTCCAGCAGAAATTTTGGTTAGGGAAAAGTTCGTTCACATAAATTTGTATGAACAAAATAACTAGTTATTTAAATGTGTATTTTCCAAGATATTATTTCATTATACTTTGTGGGCTTCCTTGATATTTATAAATTATTGTTTGATCAAGTATAACAATGTTTTATGATAGTGATTCTTGAAAGCTACATTGAATTTTTATCTGGATTTAATAATAATATCATATATATCAATTGATTTGTAGCACAAAAATACAGTTATTCATAATACTGCATGGATTTAATAATTCTTATGCAGTCTAATCATTGTGCTTATTTTCTACTTCTTACAAGCAGCATTTATGGCAAGTGTGAAGTAGCTACTTAGAATGTATGTAGGCTTCATCCACTAGTATGGCACAGACACAGATATTACCTGTAGCTAACATATTTTGAAACAAAATGAATCATATTTTAAGGTTATGCATTGGTAGGGCTCTGTCAATGCAGTTATGGCATTTATAATAAAACACTTGTTAAATCCTTATAGACTTGAACTTTAAATTTTTATATAAGAATAAAGCAACAAATATTCAAAATAGAAAGAAGAAAGTGTACTATTCAGAACACATGCAATCAATTGACCGGAAAGTAGCAGCTATTTTGAGGTCTGTCATCTAAACAACAGTCCTGTACATTGTTTAGAAGTGAGTGAAACAGCTTCCCAGTTTTATAGATGATTTAGCTGTTTATGTTTCCTTCTTCATTATACTGCCTTATGAGGCAATTTATAAACTTGCTGAGAATTTGTGCATCATAGTGTGAAATTACTTTAGATACTTTTCCTTAAAACCCTATCAAAAGTGATAGATTCTTTTGGGCAATGCATGAATTCAGATATACTTTTCAGGCAATTTTATTATTATTAGTTGTATGCCATTGCCACTATAATGTTTTAACCAATTTTCAAGAAGGATTTTTGACAATTTTGAGGATATGATCTTTCCTATAATAAAAGAACATTTATTTTTAAATAAGTTACATTTGACTGCTTTTTTTATTTAATGTATATTACTTTTGCTGTCTAAAAGATGAATATTGCATTTTTTAGACAAAAGGCACTATGCTGAATCTTGACAAAATTAGTTCTCTTGGAAAAAGACTGTGAAACTAATTTTTAGTATTTGAGAATTAATCATTTATGACAGAATTAATATGTTTACAATATGTATTATTAGATTTCTGTAGCTAGTTTAGTTTACAGTTATCTTACCCCAAACGTATTTTGTGGGATCTCTTCAGGAATTACAGTTTTCCCCCTAGATATTATAGGATATTTCATCTGAAAGACTCAACAATCCTGTGGTAAAGCATATCAGTATTAGACAATTGGGTACAGTTTGTAAACTGAGGAAGAGAAAAAGCACCTTTTATTGAAAAATATCCTTAATTACTGACATTGTGAATCTTGATTGCCATTTCTTCTTTGAAATGGGTATTTTTTTCATTTTGTTCCATTTTGTTTATATGTTTTGTTTTTGATTTTCATCCTTTAGCACATGGAACATCATTATGGTTGCTTAAGAGCTGGAGCATCAGCTTTGATGGCAAAGATTTGCTTGACCTGAAAACAGACTTTAATTTGACTCTTAGCCCTGATAAGGTTATTCCTAATTATTTTATTTTTGAGAATTTATATTAATTATAATATATTTGCCTTCTCTTTCTGCTCTCCAAATCTTCTGTTACACAATTGTTATTACACACATAAACACACATACACATGCATATATATATATATATATATATATATATATATATATATATATATACACACATACATTTCAACTACAAGGTATGGTCTTCCTTGGAGAGGGTCATGTCTTCTGCTTATAGAGTTACTCTGTTGCTTATTGTCTTTTATTTAATAATTACTCCAGTAAACCTCTCAGAACACAAGATTATTCATCATCCTTCATAGAAAAACGATGTTCATCAGTCTATACATGAGATTCCAGCCACTGCTCCCTTGAGGATTAAATTATTTCTGCCCAATTCCACGTGGTCTTGAGAGACCACAGATCAACCAGAGGCAGAAAGATGGATGTGGTGATACAGTAATGCACATTCTATAGGTTGATACCCATGATGCAAAGGGACATCTTATTGATTCTGCTGCTTGTGAATTCTATATGCCCATATAGGCTCCCCCTGAAAGGAAAATTTATTGCTTCACCAATGTGGTCTTTAATAGAATCACATTTTTGATCTGCACATGCTGCATCAGGAAGAGGAAAATGATTCTTTACATCTTTTTTTTTTCTGGAAAAATAACAAAATGGTAATGTTTACATTGGGCAAATGGAAGGCTTTACATTAGACCTATATTTTCTTTATCTGTCAATAAATGGTCTCCCATTTACCACAGCTGCAATTACTACTGACTTTAGAGTTAATATTTGTTCACAATTATGAAGAAAAAGAAAATCTCACATCATAGCAGATCCACTTAGCTGCCCAAAATTAATATCACTGGTTTTGATAAAATCATCCATGGCATTCTATCATCCTAAAGTATCAACTTCTTTCAGCATCAATCCAAATTCTAAATTATTTAAACATTAGCTGAATCAGACTTTGTTCTGAGGAAACTTACTCTCAAGTTATGAAGCTCTCAAAAAAATATACTATATTCATTCAGATTACAATTTAAGCAGGAAAAATAAAAACCTGCATTTTTGATGTTGTAGTGGTCACATACAAGGCTACTTTGTGGTCTTTGGTGATGAAGCAAGAAAAAAATCATCAGTTGAGCCCTGCTTGTGCTACATAATTATTTTCACTCCAACCAGGGAGGCACATAGTAAGATTGTGTCTTAAAACAAACAAAACCCTATTTTTTCCAATTATTATTCTTGAATATATTTTCTTCTTTCCTAGATCACTGATACCTCAGGCTCATCCTTAGCCTTATTGATTTGGGTGATCTGGATACAGAATTTTGTGCTACAGGGGCTAGATCTCTCAATTTTATGTAGGAGCTATACTCATGCTTTTCCTGTGTTAAATAACTTGATATCTCTATTGAGTTAGGGATTTGGGGGGTTGATGTATTTATACTCCTGTAGGAATGTTCTAGAATAGACCTCAAAATTCTTTTAACATTTAACCAGTTAAAAGGTCAATTATAAAGCTACCTATGCATTTAAAAATCTTTCTTATAGCTGATGGAGAGAATGAGATATGAAGTTCCTAAGTGTATGGTATTTTTATGATACATGTATATAGGAACTTATTGCCAGTTAAGTTCCAAAGCCCAAATAATGGCATCAGAAGATAAGGTACTTGGTGAAAACGAAATTCCTCACAGACAATTGTTCCCCCATCTTTACACAGAAGAAGGGGACAGAGGGTCTCTCCAGGCTGTCCTCTCCAATAAAGGCAGTCATTCTGGGTCTAAGAGATAGCCTTTGTATTTTCATAGCTGACTCCTAATCTGATCACGATGGTTAGAATATTCACCTATAAAATCCAAAGGAGTAAACTCATCTAGAAGTTTCTGGCCATTGTGACTGCAACTCTGTGATAAAAATTAACGATTTGAAAGCAGTAAAAATCTTTACGTTGTTAGAAATGGTCTTTACTCACTATCTTCACTCTCAGGAAAGGTATGTAAGATGCTCTGAAAACAAACGCTACAAACATGCCTAGCCACATTCCATGAACCACATGAATGAATATTGATGTATACTGAAAATGATAGAAAATGACTGAAATCTTTTATCAAAGATTTTTCTTAGGTATTGATTCAAAAGACCACACTCTCCATAACAATTACTTTTAGTCAAGTATCATATTGGTCAATGTTGTCTCTGGTTGTGGGACACATTCTGGACATTTCTATGCTTTCCATTGTTCATTAATTCTGCCATTTATTCATCTCTTTCCTACACAGAATATCATACCATAATATTTATCTATATTACATCTTGTAGTTCAGTTATTCTTTAAAATTTAGATGATTATGAAAATATGCCAACATGGACTCTAATTGTCAAGCATTACTATGTGGTTTTGTTAATTGTAGCTACTGACTACCTCATCAATTTTATTATGACCAAGACTTTCATCATTGTATTTGTCACCCACAATTCTCTGCAAAGATATTCTCTGCTATGATTCCTGTACTGCCTCTTTCATCAACAGAGCCCTCGGAAATACTGTAATTCATGTGTCTTCAATGCCCTCCTGCCACAAAGCATAAACTTCATTGAGTCAGCTTGCCATCAATTGGTTTACAAAGAGCAGATAAAGTAAAAAGTTAAGTATGTAATTATGTATGGAAATTATTTTAATGGCTCTATCTCATGTTATACACTAAATACAACCAGAAGATTGTCCCTGCAGAAAAATAGGAGAAGTAGGAAAAAAGAAAAGTAAAATATCGTACTTGTTCCAATATTTTTGGGTCAAAGAACACTGGCATCATACATTTAGCACTAGTTTATGATAAATATAGTAAAAAATAATAGTATTACACAGGGAGCTGTAAAACTTACGGTGACAGAACAAAGACTTCTTCTATGATTTAATATTATTTATAAAGGATAGTTTGTGTAACTGTCTACTTTACACATTATGGTCTGCAAAAATAAACAAACAAATAAACAAGGCAAAGGTAATAAACAAAAAAAGCAGATACTACTTAAAAGCTTCCATTTAATTTTGGACATAGAAGCCCAGAGGGTATGACATACATATTATTATTTGTTCCTGTAACATAAGACAGGTTCTGGTTACTCATATCAAGTAGAATTACTGCAGAATTGGAAGAGCAGAAATGACTAGCCAAACTCATTCCAGGATTTCTCTGCTCTTGCTGAGCAGGGAGCTAAAGTCATCCCATATGCATAAAAAGGATACAAAACTGTTCAAAATTAAGGACTACATGCTTTCCTGCTAGGTAAAGCAAGCTAGATCAAATTATTAATTTAGTTTATAATTCAGAGAAGCATAATTGTAAATATTCAAACATAAGTCTATAACTCAAAAAAGGAAGGTATTGATTTGTATCACTGTTTCTTGTATTTGTCACATTAAATATCCTTACTCAGATATAAAATGTGCCATAATACCTAGTGCTTTGAGTCTTTCAGTGACCACAGTTTATACTTGCTAAAAGCAAACAGAAAGAATAATTAATTTAAATAGTCATCCATTCTCTAATATCAAACTTATATTTGAAATGAATGATTGGAGGCTACCAAGAGGAACAAGGTTTGATCTTTTAGAATAATGATGACTTCAGAGTATATTTTTTAATCCTTCAGATTTATTCTATGACATTATTCTAAAATATAGCTGCATTTGATTCCTAAGAAACATTTATGTGAGGAAGAGATGTTTTTGTACAGAGTTCTGATAGCAAATTATATCCTCAGTGACTGACTACATTATAGAATTATTACATAGTTGTTTTGCAGGTACTTGAACATCAGAAAAGCTTATTTAAATATGTGTGTGTGTGTCTGTATGCTTCTGCAACATATATGCATATATACATTTAATAACTATATAAATATCAAACCAAGTGCATTACAACTGGCTATCTGACCTTTTTAGAGTAGACAGTGCAAAGTAATTTTCCTGATGAGCAACAAAGAATTAAATGGAAGGAAGGAATGAAAAATGGTAAAGTGCTAAAGAGAAGAAAGAGGAGAGAGGTGAGGAGCAGTAGATGAGGGGAAGAGTTGCTCTCATTGTGCAGCTTCTGATGATTGTCCAAGGAACCAGGACTGAGGATCCTGAAGCCTACACTGAGACAGAGAAGGATGAGACCAATTTCAGCATGCAAACCTTTCCTCAAAATTTGTGCTTAGACTCCGGTATTCAGATTACCTTTAAAGAACAGAAAGGAAAAATTTAGGGATGTTTCCTGAGTTGTAGTTTTTAAAAATGTAGAATATTTGAGCTTTCTAGATAAAAATCAGAGATAGATATTCCAGAGATAAATGCATATAATTTCTAAGCAGGATTTCTTTCTAAAAGCATTATCTGCTTTCTTAGGATCAGTTCCAAAGATTAAGAAATCACACAGACTCTTAGTAAAAAAAAAAAAAACCATGTGGGAATGTTTTTCAATCTTACCTTGCTGAGTCAGGAAATATTTGATTTTCATAGACTTGACAAAGAGGAAGGATGCTATTAACAAAGTCAAATGCCCAGTTGGGTCCTATAAGAAATCAATCTCAGGAAGGTCAAGTCATTGGACCAATCTGTGATTTTAACTAAGAACTTAGTCTCCTGCAGCTTCTTTACTGCTGGCAGAATCCAGGAGACTCCCAAGTTACAGCAAAAGTACTTCGTACTCCAAGAACAGCTGACAATGTATTTTCTCCTTGGCACCATATCCATAAGGACATTGCTAATTCATGTGAGGGAGAGGTGTCAACCTGGAGATAGGAATATTAGTAGACATAGGGAAATATTGTAATTACTTGGAATGTACATACATACATACATGCACACATGTATATATGTATATATATTTACATATTCATGTATAAAAATGTTCTCTCAAAAGAAACAGATATTTTCTAAGATATTTACTGCTTAAACAATGTGTTAATACTAATGTTGGAAGAAAACTTGACATAAGAATGAAGAAATAGCATGAACTTAAACAAACAAACAAACCCCTCAATATTATAGGACTACAAGACAATTAACTTCAAGGTAGGTTATGTTTGATGATTATTTCTTGAACCTATTGACTGACTCAGAAACAGAATTGGCTCTTACAGGAGAAGACTATGTCAACAGGGAACAAAATTTTCTACTAATAGTCTTTGACCATCACAATTTCTACATACACAAATAGACATAGAAAAATAAACTAACATCCCCATATTTTTTTAATTTTAATTTTATTGTTTTTACTTATTCACTTTACATCCTACTCACTTCCCCTTCTTGATCATCCCCTCTCACAATCATTGCACATACTTAAAGTCTCTGGAAAGCTAGGTACGTCCTTTTCCACTGAGGCCAGACAAGGCATCCCAGATAAAAGAACACATACATTATGCAGGCAACAGCTTTTGGGATAGCCTCCACTCCATTGTTTGGAACCCCTATGAAGACCAAGCTGCATATCTGCTACATATGTGCAGGGAGGCCTAGGTCCCACCCGTTCATGTTCTTTGGTTGGTGCTTCAGACTCTGAGAGTCTTCAGGGTCCTGGTTCATTGACTCTGTTGGTCTTCCTATGGAGTTTCTATCCTCTTAGGGGCCTGCAATCCTTCCTTCTATTATTCCATATAAGTCCCCAAATTTCACTCACTTTTTACTATGGGTGTCTGTATTTGTCTGAGTTAGCTAGCCCCTGGGTAAAACCTCTCAGAGGACAATATATCTGTAAGCATAATAGAGTATCACTAACAGTGTTAGGGATTGGTGCTTGCACATAGGATGGTTGTCAAATTGGGCCAGTTCCTAGTTGGCCATTCCCTCAGTTTCTCCTCCATCTCCTGTGCCTGCATTTCTTGTAGACAGGATATTATATTGACAGCTTTGTAGATGTGTTTGTGTCTCTATTGTTCCACGAGCTTCCTGCCTGGCTATAGAAATTGTCCTCTTGAGGTTCCATATACCCAACATAGTAAGTCACAACTAAGGTCACCCCATTTATTCTTGGTTGCCTATCTTATCCCAGGTCTCTGTCTCATCCTGAGATGTACTACACCCACCCCCAATATCCTGACCTCTATCAGTTGCAGATTTCCATTCATTTTCAGGCCATCTAGTCATTGCTCATGTCCTTCTCTATACCTGATCCTGAACCTCCCATTATCCCCCCTATCCTCTCTCTCAGATTCCTCCTTCCATCTGCCTTTATGACTATTTTATTTCCTCTTATAAGTGATATTCCAGCTTCTTCAGTTGGGCCATCCTTCTTGTTTAGCTTGTTGGATCTGTCGAATATAGCATGGTACTTGCATTTTAGGGTTAATATCTACTTATAAGTGAATACATACTATGCACCTCCTTTTGGGACTGGGTTACTTCACTCAGGATGATATTCTCATGTTCCATCCATTTGCTTGCAAATTTCATGATGTCTTTAGTAGCTGAATAGTATTCCAATGTGTACATGTACCACATTTTCTTTATCCTTTCTTCAGTTGAGGGACATCTAGGTTGTTTCCAGTTTCTGGCTATTATGAATAAAGCTACTATGAACATAGTTGATGAAGTATTTGTTGAATGTTGGAACATCATTTAGTATATATGTTCAGCAATTGTATAACTGAATCTTAAGTTAGAACTATTCCCCATTTTCTAAGAAAATGGCAAATTGATGTTTGAAGTGTTTGTACAAGATTTCCCTCCCACCAGCAATGAAAAATCTTCCCTTTGTTCCACATCCTTGACAGCATGTGCTATTTGTTTAGTTTTTGATCTTAGCCATTCAGATGGGTGTAAGATGAAACCTAAGAGTTGTCTTTATTTGCATTTCCCTGATGACTAAGAACTTTAAACATTTCTTTTAGTCCTTCTCAGACATTCAATATTTCTCTGTTGAGAATTCTGTTTAGCTATGTACTCTATTTTTTGACTGGATTATTTGGGTTGTTGATTTCTAACTTCTTGAGTTCTTTGTAAATTTTGAATATTAGCCCTCTTTCAGATATAGGGTTGGTTAAGATCCTTTTCCAATCTGTAGGCTACTGATTTGTCATAGTGACAGTTGGCTTTACAGAAGCTTTACAATTTCATGATGTCCTGTTTATCAACTTAGAGCCTGAACAATTGATGTTCTGTTCAGGAAGTTGTCTCCTGTACAAAGGATATTTCTTATGATCTCTTCTGTGTGATTTAGTGTTTTGGACTGGAGTTTTATGCAGGTTGATAAATATGAATCTATTCAACTCTTCTACACGTAGACATTCAATTAATCCATCACTATTTGTTGGAGATGCCTTCTTTCAATTGTATGGTTTGGGCTTCTTTATCAATAATCCAGTGTCCATAGGTATGTGGATTTACCTCTTGGATTTTGATTCAATCAACACATCCTAACATCATCTTCTTAAAGTTAAGGAAAGGTAATTTTAAAACTTTCTATTCCTCACAACCCTGCCATTGCAATTAGACACTTAAACATGAAGACATATTTTTAGAAGCTCCAATACAAACATTTCCATTCTTTGCACATCAATTTTCATTTCAAAATACTCCATGTATTTGTACCAATTAATTTATCCAGATTTATAAATCCTTTAAATATAATTTTAAGTTATATGTGTTGCATTCATTATCAGAGTGTTTCACGTGCTGGGGAATCCATCATTTTATAGACTATAGCAAAATAATCTCCCAAAGCATGAATTTGAATATGTAAAATGAACAGAATCAAAATAATACTTTAGTTACCTGTTAAGATTCATAATAAATTGGTATGCCATGAGTAAAAACAATGGATTGGATGTTTTAAAAGATGAGGAAAAGCAGAATGTATTAAGTACATTTGCATTATTTAATAAAAGACTAACAAAATTATTTAAGCAGCGAACTATAACTATAATAAAATGCAAATAGAAAAACCAAAAATTGTAACAAAGTTTAAAAGGCATATTAAAATGGTAAATGCTAAAATACTTATGACTATAAGAATAAAATAATAAAATCAATTAAATAAAATTGAGTTTGGGTGAGCTAAGTCACTCTGATTCTTCCTGTGTCATTTGCCTCTGTGCTTAAACCATTTTTTTTCTTCATGTAGACCTTTGGAAGTTTATAGAAATAGAATATTTCTTGTATCCAACATATTGCCAGTATTTGTTCAAGTTTATAAGTTAACACATATCTACAAGTTCTACAAAGTAGTATGTTATTCCTACATGGAGATAGGTGATGTTACCAGAACCTATTGAAAAATCCTATCTATATAAGATCTATGTCTGAGTGTCATTGGAGACCTGATGCTTTGGTACCACAAGTACGGTGGCATTGTAAATAGCTTCTATAGCATAGAAGCTCTATTTTTTCACAACATGGTGCTTATCATTCCACAATCTAGAGTTCTAAACAATCAAAGGTTTGAACTGTTAAGAGGAGTGAAAGTGCAGTGAATCATTATGAGAGAATGGCCACACATTTGTTGATACAGAACTTGAATGCCTCAGAGAAAGAAATTAGGCCAAATTCTAAAACTCAAGTTGATCATGGTGATTCAAGCACGATTGTAAAACAGGGGCTATCAGTAGCAGCTCTACTATGGTGATATGCTAGATGCTTCTAATTGCATCACTGGTAGGAGCCTGATACTCCTCAGGAACAATGGATGGCTAATCTTCACATTAGACTAAGACAAGCAAAAGCAAGTCTCTTCCTTAATTATTCTATGCCACCTGCTCCCCATGTTTGTTGTAAATGACAGAGAAAAGAAAAAGGATGGATATATATATATATATATATATATATATATATATATATATATTCAACCCACAATCAGGACTAGAGATACTTAATAGTATAAATGACCTTTATATTTATTATCTTTTTAACCAGAGGCTCATCTAAGCTTCAACAAACAAGACTACAAGTAGCTAATAGCCTAAATAATCTCTGAACCAACAAGACCAGACCAGTTCATTCTTTATTCCCTTAAGGAATACAGGTAGCCTATCTCCAGAATCCATCTTCTTGGAAGAAATCATAGGGACCCTGAATAGATTTTAGATGTAATTATTATTCCTTATACACCATGGATTGTATTACACAAAAAGACTTTTAAAAAATTATATTATATTGAAGTATACTGGCAATAAACCACCTGGCATTAGACCCCCCTCCCAAAAATTTGATCTAGGTAGGTAAAGTCAATTTGAAGCAAGTTGTTAATTCTCACTTCTTTGTGGATCACTGCCTGCCTTGATAACTGTGGAGATACTCTCACATATAGTTCTAATCTCAAGGACACAGAACTACAAATTACAATAGTTTTGTAGCTCAAGATAGCTTCACCTTCATCTCTTAATTATTATGATTTATAAAAAAAATCTAGACATGAAACAGGTATAAAATAAAAATTTTGTGTGTATACTCAAATTTTAACAGTACATTTTTCCTGTTTAATTATTTTCAAAATTATATTACCAAAACTATACTAATTATCTTATATTAATTAGAACATGGTTGCTTTACTGGTGTGTATTCTGATTAAGAAATACATACACTCACAAACATGCAAATGGGTAGCTCACAGATAAAAAGAAGCAAAATGAACGACCTTTCATTGTAACACCAACTTCATAATGAAGAGATCCGAGCTGGCAATATGTGAATATGTTTCCATCCCCTAAATCATATCATTTTACTAAAAGAAAAGCATGTCTATTAGAGTCCTGTGTACTTTCATATTCCAAAATAAGTTCAAGGAGACTGTGTTTCATTTGTAGAAAATAAGAAAATTTGTCTTGTTTAAGGATTTTGTTTGGCTGCAACGGTTTTAGTGAAATCAGGGACTAGAATGGGCATTAGATACTTTAGCTTAATGATCCTGCAGTAGATGATCACAAAAGTAAAATCGTTTGACTATCAGTGGTATATAAAATAATCCAAGAGTTTCTATAAATATGCTATAGAAATACAAAAATGCAAGAAAGAAAGAAAGAAAGAAAGAAAGAAAGAAAGAAAGAAAGAAAGAAAGAGAAAGAAAGGAAAGAAGGAAGGAAGAAAGAGAAATAAGAGAAACATTGGTTAAGTTTCCTAATTATACACAGAGCTTTCCTTCTGCGAAGAATTCAACTTTTTTTTTGATTTATCCTATTGTAAACATATATATATTTGCTGTCTCTTCCAGTCGTTATAGGTTTCATTTTTAAATAAATCAATCTGTTGGAATATGAGACATATCTGAAAAAGTACACATGCATAATTCTTTTGAAAAATGGCCATGTTTTAGACTTTTTAATGGTTATTTACATGGCTGGCCCTTGTTAATTATTAGGTAAGAATCCTTTTTTATAATGTGCAGTTATATATGGAGAGAGTGCCCATTTACAATATCCAGGTTAAATAAATAATGTTAACTCCTTGAGTATCACCTGTCTTAACAAGATGAGCTTAACTGAATCTATAACAAAAATTTCAGAGAAGTTATTGGTAGTGATGTATTCAAAGCTTATCAGTGTCAATCATGAATGGATTCTTTGTAATTACAATACTTAATCAATACCATAAAATAGTTTTGGAGATATAGAATTTTATACTGTGGGATTACATGGTATTTGCATCAATTGCTCATTGCCACTATCTTGTCACACAATTTGCAAAACTTAAATTAAAATACTTTATTTCAGAATGATTTCTCTTGTCTTTTGATTTTTTTCTCTTTATGCACCAATAATAGAGGACCGTTTCTTTCCTTTCCACATGTTCAACCTGCGTTCTACATTTGACAGTTAATCTTTTCTTTTGCAATTGAGATGACTTAAGAAACACATGCATACCCCTGTACATACCTGACAGTTGTCAATATAATGACTAAGTAATAGATCAGATTATTAACATATTTCTAAGGGAAGTATTGCTAAAGCTTTTATTAAAAAAGTGATCCATACTTACCTGGCAGGGGAGCTACCATGATCATGAAGGTGGTTTTCCCAGGGCGAGGCTTATCCATTGCACTCCGGATATGCTGACCCCTGCGTTTTCCCCAAATGTGGGAAACTCGACTGCATAATTTGCGTTCGCGCTCTCCCCTGGAAAAAAAAAGTGATCCACACAGTCTGCTTAATTTAGTTAAAAGGTATATTCTAACATATATCTGTGTGTGTGTGTCTGTGTGTGTGTGTGTGTATGTGTGCTTATTGACTTCATAGATACTACATTTACAAAGATATTAATAATAATCTACCTAGGAAAGTCTTCTTTTTGTTTCAGTCTATATTTATTTTCTATATTGTTAATTTGTGTTTCATTCATTATTGTGATTTCTTCCTAAACCTGCTCTGTGTGTGTGCATGCATGTGTATGTATGTGTGCATATACATGTGTAATATATCAATATCTGTTGTGGATATTAGAGACAATTTTTGCAGCCATTTCTCTTTGTTCACTCTGGATTCTAAGGACTAATCTCAGGTTCTCAGATTTGTGCAGCAAACAATATTAACTGCTGTGCCTTTTTTGTTATTTTGTCTTTTTAAGCTTATTTATTTATATATGGGAACATAAATAGCTGAAACTTGAAAATATTATGGCCAAAGGTATTTAACAGTGCTCCTCACAGGGCATCATAGTTTTTCATGGATTACTGTAAATGTGCTCCCGCATCATCATTTGACTACACTTGGAAGAAATTTCTAATAGAGTGGCTACTATAATAAAATCTTGAATTAACTCATGATAGTCCTTTAATGCTTAAATCAAGAAGACTCTGGTGACAAAGTGTACGGCAGAGAATTTGTTGCTTGCTTTCCTCATCTGATGGTTGACAGGGAGTTGCAGGTGCCAGGACATCTTTGTAAATAAATACATTATGTGTACATTACAATGAACAGTAATAGCAAACTCCTACAAGAGTACAGTTTCTCTGAAGGCAATTTCATAGGAACATTGATAAGAAAAATACTAAAAATAATTTAGAAGTCTATTGAGGGAGAACAGAATATAGCCTGTGCAATTGACTGAAAATAAGAGCCTAATATTTATCACATTCTGGCACTTACAACATACCAGTATTGTAGTAAATATGTTTGATGTATTCCAGTCGATCCAGTTAACAGAAAAGAGAAAAGATTGGGAAAGACGGTTCAGTCAGGAAACTGCTTGTTATGCAAGCACAAGAATTGGGCTTTGAATCCTCAGAACAAACATAAATGCCAAGAATGGCAGCAGGGCTTGAGGGAGGGAGGACAGAGGCAAGCAAATCACTAATGCTCCTTGTTCAGCCACTAACCAAATGGATATACTTCAGGTTCAATGTGATACCATATTTCAAAAAATAAAGGTATGTACATACAAGTAATAGTATATGGACTGAGATGTGTCTTATCTGCAAGGAAATACAAGAATCATATATATGTATATATATGTATATATACATATATATGTATATATATGTATATACACATGCATATATGTATATATATGCATGTGAATATATATGTGTGTATATATATGCACATACATATTTTTTGGTGAGTTCAGTTCTATTATTTGTTTGTGTGTGTCTGTGCATGTGTGTGTGTGTGTGTGTGTGTGTGTGTGTGTGTG
This sequence comes from Mastomys coucha, assembly GCF_008632895.1. Classification (NCBI taxonomy): domain Eukaryota; kingdom Metazoa; phylum Chordata; class Mammalia; order Rodentia; family Muridae; genus Mastomys; species Mastomys coucha. The sequence continues at coordinate 21,770,924 of NW_022196898.1, forward strand.
TGTGTATCAGAGTTGACCACTCTGCATTGAACAACCTCTAAGGGACCTCATTCTTGAGAGATGTTTATCTCCTTTTGCCAGAAGTCACTAGTTGCTTGTAGTTATCTGTGTAGGGATAAGATGCTAGGTAACTTTTCCCCATCCACATTTACATGTCTGTGTTTATTGCAATTGTTGAAATTGCTGCCATTTCTAAGAAGGACTGTTTCCAAGCAGTGTTACAAATATTCCTGGTCCTACAATCTTTCTGCCTGTTCTATAACAATCTGTAATGAAGGAGATATAATAATGTACCTACTGGGGTTGGGCTCCCAAAGATGGTTTTATGTCTAGATTGTGACAAGTTGTGGTTTTCTGTGATTATCTTTGTTTTGTGTAAAGAGTAGCTGCTTTGAGGGGAGTTGGTAGAATCACTTATCTGTGAGAATATGGTTAAGATTTAGAATGTAGTAAAGAACTATCTTACTAAAAATACTTCTTATTACGTATGGGTTCTTCTGAGTAATTACCTGCAATCCTTCATGGTTCTGTGTCAAAATAATATGCAATGGATATAATAAAATGACAATATTAATTATACTGTAATTATAAAACTAACAAATTATTTTTATTAATAAAACCATAGTCTTCTCTCTGTAATTATTCTGAAGGTTCTCTGTGAAAGTTTTTGGTTCTTTGAAGAGTCACTACAACCTTCCATTTATTCTTACTTTGGAGCTGAAACGGGTAGCTGGCTTGTAAGAGAGAAGATCGTGACAACTACTTATTTGTTCCCTTGTCTTTCTTACCAGATTATTCACTATGATGTTTAGGCTGCTGAGTTTAGAGCAGGATGAATCAGTTGATGAATCAAAAAGATTAATAAAGGAATTCAACAGAAACACATAATAATAATTTGAAATGCTTGTAGTTGAACCAAGATATAAATTGAGATGTTCTTCTATGCTATCTACAGAAATTTTCTCATCCTGTTTTTAGAAACACAGATTCCACAAAGATGAATTTAAAAATCTGAACTCTCTCTACTATGCAAGGATTAACTAATTGGAGCATTTGGGGGAGAAAAACCTCTTTGGGTGTGTTTTAGTCAGTCTTCTAATGCTATGAAGTCATCATGACTAAATCAACTCTTATAGACAAAAAGCATTTAATGAGGGATTGTTTATAGTTTCCAAAATTTATTCCGTTGTCACCATGTTGACACACAGGCAGAAATGGTGTTAGAGAAAGAGGTAAGACCTACATCCTGATTTGCTGGATGAGGGAAACTCTGGACTTGGCATAGGAATTTGGAACCTCAAAGCTACCCCAAGTGGCATACCTCCTCCAACAAAGCTACACCTTTTAAGCCTTTCAAATAGTGTCACTCCTTTGTGACAACCCATTGAAGTTTATGAGCCTATAAGAGCCATTCTAATTGAGACTAACACAAGAAGATTTTAATCTGTGTCCTTCAAGGTGGCTGCAATAGTGATCTATTTCTTAAAAGAAAGGAGTTCTTGAATGCTGTGCCTATTGGTTAGCAAATATGCAGGCAGAATGATGAGAACATTGATGATGTTTGGAGGTCAAATTATATACATCTGTTTTGTTTTCCTATTGCACTTTTCAAATAAGCTTAATTATGTTCATAAGAGTCAAGAGAAACATGGCATTCAGTGTGTAAAATCTAACTGTATTCTGAAAGAAAACTAGAAGTGATCTTAACTCTTATTATTTAGTCAGGGATCAGTGTTCTATATATGCTTGCAAACAACAAGTGCATAAGTTAATTGTTGGCTTAAAGAGAAAATGCATGTGAGTATAGCATGTATATAGTAATATTATTTAGGAGGAGTTAAGATCATCATTTATGCTTTAAGTTTTACTGGTAAAATACATCCTTATTCATAGAATTTGAAAATCACAATAATGCTATCTATACATATATATCCCAAGAACAGGAGGCCAAATGTATTCAAAAACACTGTTGATTGGTAATACCTTATATATGGGCTCAATTTCTACAATTTTGTGATCTATCTTACTCCATGCATTTTTGTACCAAAGGGAAGAATGTTGGGATGCTTTAGATAGAAATATTCAACATAGATTATGAATAAGTTAATATGTATTTTCCCAGACACAACTACAATGTAATTGTAGAATAAGAAGTATCAGGGTTTATTTTATTCTTTCTTAATGAATGAAATTTTAAAAGGTTAAGAGGGTCATGATATACATAATCTGATAATTTTAAAAGTGAAGATCCTGCAGCCACATGAAATTGCAGTAAAGGCAATATAATGGAAATGACATAGATAATTAAGGGAAGTTTAAGGTAATGGACTTATATTACAGAAATGGATGCAGGAATTGGATCATCAAAAATATTAAATGAATTAAGAAGACATGCATATGATGTCTTAGTCTCCTTTCAGCTGTGTGAGTCTATGTAATATGGTTACAATATATCTCCTGTATTAAGGACAAAATCATTATGCTAACAACTAGAACATTTTTTCTTAGGCTTATACACACTGACTTTTATTTTAGCTTTCCATTGCTATAACAAAGCACCAGAACAAAAATGAACTTAGGGAACACAGTTTGTTTCAGGTTACAGTTCCAGAAAACAGTCTACCATTAAGTAAAATCAGGGCAGGAATCTGGAGGCAGGATTCAAAGCAGAAGATTGTAAGCATAAGCATTCATTGTGTGTGTGTGTGTGTGTGTGTCACTCCTGTGAGTGGAGTGTGATACCTGAATACTTATCCCACGTTCAGCTATGTTTTTATCTAACTGATCACTGTCACCTGCCAGTACTTTGTGTCCTTTTAATTTGCTGTTGGAATAGGATTGTTAATATTCCCTAGGGGATTTCTACATCTACATCTATTACATTTATTGGCTCAAAATTGTGTGACAATTCCAGATTCATTAGATTATTGTCTAAATGACACTTCTCCTGTGATACAAGAATTTGAAATGTGTGAGAACTGGTTTAGAACTTATTGATAGGAAGTGTTTATGTTTGTTTGTGTGTGTGTGTATGTGTGTGTGTGTGTGTGTGTGTGTGTGTGTGTGTATTTGTGTGTGTGTGTAGTCACATTTTTGGTAACTTCATTGAAATAGTCTCCTTTTTAAATGTTGCACTACAAAGTATTAATACTCTCTATATGTATTATTTACATAGTCTTAATAGGACATTCTTCATCATAAAACACATTGAAAGAATGTGATATATATGGGAACCAACAGATAGTTAGCTTAAGTTGTGATAATTCAGGATGTGACATCAGAAGAAGAAAAGTAAAGACATTTTTCATGGAACATTGTATTGAGATATTTTATAAGAACATAAACAAAATGGTCAAATCTAAAATTAGATTTAAATAAATATATGAATAAAGATCAGAAGTCTACCTGACTCCTTTTATATCACTTAACAATTCTTTACTAAAATTTATTTTAATTTACATGTATCAGAATGTGATAGGATTTTTTATGATAGTTTATTTTCTAGTAATTCAAAGAATAATGCTCAAAGAACCTTATATATCTTAACTCTTTGATTTTCAAAACTGTGGGATGGACATGTAATGTGCCTTTACCTTTGATTAGGTAAGGATATATTAACAAACCAATGGGATGTGACTTGGCTGGAAGAGGATACAGCAAGAAATTCACAGACCATCTCATTTTATTACTTATTATTTTAGACACTGAGTTCACTCAGTGCTCCCAGAATGAATCTGAGTATAGTGTTTTCAACAATAGCACATGTAACATCTCTGGTTCCTGTCTCAATAGCCAGTTTATGAGATAACAGATGTGGGGTTTCATGTTAAACTCTCCTGTCCTTCCTAGAATTTTGACTGGCTTGAATCCTCATAGATCTTTTGCATGCTGTCACAACCAATGTGAGTTCATATACAGAACTTCCCTCTTTTGTTCAGAAAGCACTGTTTTACAAAACTGACACACTAGTTCCTATGTTATTTCTGTCTCCTCTTCTCAAATATCACTCTGCCTTTGAAGGAAGAGCTATGATGTAAGTGAGACTTTTGTATGGGAGCTTCATGTTCCCTTATTCTTTTCATCCTATTTGTTGATCCCTGTGAATTTTTTACTCTACCATAAAAAGTAAAATATAAGTTTTGTCCTACAAAGTCTGGGGTGTGGCCTAATACAAATACATAAGGATAATTAGTAAGGGAATAATTTAATGCTGTGTCTTTTTAGCAGCATATTAATAGTATGTTCTCCAGTATGGTCTTCAATGCATCTAGCAACAAAATCTTGGCTTGAGTAACAGGGGCAGCCAGGAACTTCATGTTATGTAGAGAACATAAATCAAATCACACTTTTAGATAGTGTTGGGCATTTGGTTTCATTATAACATGGGATTGATCTTAAGTTTTATGAATTATTTCTATGTTTGGATTCTAGTAGCTGCATGCAGCAATGCAAAATCAACCCATATATTGATTTTATTTATTGGAAGAAGGAAATGCTTTTCAGTATGCTCTATTTTATATTGTAGTAGTTGTGAAAACAAAAACATGTGTCCTACTCAATATTAAAAATTAGTTTTAGAAATATTCTTAATTGGACTTTCTACGGTGGGACCAGCTGGGAGGCTCAGGTCTCACAAGTGGCAGGGCAGCCAGGACAGGATTCTCTCAACCGCCATCTACACCTAGGACTGACAGTAGTAGATTCACAGTCTTCTCTGCCCATTTCCTGCAAGCAGAGAGCCTGCCTTCAGGGAGTGCTTTAACCCAGAGACCCACCATTCTCTCTCAGGTGACTTTCTAAGGCGGAACCAGCCAGGAGGCACAGACCTCACAAGTGGCAGAGCAACCTGGACAGGATCCTCTCAACCTCCATCCATGCCTAGGAGGGACAACAGATCCACAGCCCTCTTTGCACCTTCCCCACAAGTGGAGAGTCTGTCTACAGGGTGTGCTCTGACCCCAGGACTCAGGACAGACAACTGATCCACAGCCATTTGCACCTGGGATTTACCAGAGGAGAACTGATCTACCAGAAGTACTGACACAGGCTTACAGAACCACAGGAGGAACAAGCTCTAGTCAGAGACAGCAAGAACATCTGACACCAGAGATCAACAGATGGTGAAAGGCAAGTACAAGAATCTTACCAACAGAAACCAAGACTACTTGGCTTCATCAGAACCTACTACTCCCACCATAGCAAGTCCTGGATATCTCAAAACACCGGAAAAGCAAGATTTGAATCTAAAATCATATCTCACGATGGTGGTAGAGGAATTTAAGAAGGGCATGAGTAACTCCCTTAAAGAAATACAAGAGAACACAGGTAAAGAGGTACAAGTCCTTAAAGAGGAAACATAAAATCCCCTTAAAGAATTACAGGAGATCACTAGTAAACAAGTAGAACTCCTTAAAGAAGAAACACAAAAATCCCATAAGGAATTACATAAAAGACCAAACAAGTGATGGAATTGAGCAAAACCATCCAGGACTTAAAAATGGAAGTAGAAACTCTTAAGAAATCACAAAGAAAAACAACTTTGAAGTTAGAAATCTTAGGAAAGAAGTCAGGGAACATAGATGCAAGCATCATCAACAGAATACAAGAGAACGAAGAGAGAAACTCAAGCTCAGAAGATACCATAGATAACATTGACACAACTGTCAAAGAAAATAAAAAATATAAAATGTTCCTGACCCAAGGCATCCAGGAAATCCAGGATGCAATGAGGAGAACAAAACTAAGAATAATAGGAATAGAAGAGAGTGAAGACCTCTAACTAAAGGTCCAGTAAATATCTTCAACAAAATTATAGAAGAAAACGTCCCTAAACGAAAGAAAGAGATAACCATGAACATACAAGAAGCCTATAGAACCCCAAATAGACTGGACCAGAAAAGAAATTCCTCCCGTCACTTAATAGTCAAAACACCAAATGCACAAAACAAAGAAAGAACACTAAAAGCAGTAAGGGGAAAAAGTCAAGTAACATATACAGGAAGGCCTGTCAGAATTACACCAGACTTCTCACCAGAGACTATGAAAGCTAGAAGATCCTGGGCTGATGTCATACAGACCCTAAGAGAACACAAATGCCAGCCCAGACTACTATACCCAGCAAAACTCTCAATTACCATAGTTGGAGGAACCAAAGTATTCCATGACAAAACCAAATTCACACAATATCTTTCTGCAAATCCAGCCCTTCAAAGGATAATAAATGGAAAACTCCAACACAAGGAGCAGAACTACATCTCTGAAAAAGCAAAAATATAATCTCCCAACAAAATTAAAGAAGATAGACACATGAATGGAATTCCAACTCTAACAACAAAAATAACAGGAAACAACAATTACTTTTCCTTAATATCTATTAATATCAATGAATTCAATTCCCCAATAAAAAGACATAGACTATCAGACTGGGTATCTAAACAGGACCCAACATTTTGTTGCATACATGAAACCTACCTCAGTGACAAAGACAAACACTACCTCAGAATAAAAGGCTGGAAAACAATTCTCCATGCCAATGGTCCCAAGAAAAAAGCTGGGCCATTCTAATATCGAATAAAATTGACTTTCACCCTAAAGTGATCTAATAAGATAAGGAGAGATACTTCATATTCATCAAAGATATGATCTACCAAGATGAACTTTTAATTCTGAACCTCTATGCTCCAAATAAAAGGGCATCTACATTCATAAAAGGAACTTAACTAAAGCTCAAAGCGCATATTGTACCACACACAATAATAATGGGAGATTTCAATACCACACTCTCTGCAATGGACAGATCATGGAAACAGAAACTAAACAAAGACACAGTGAGACTAACAGAAGATATGAAACAGATGGATTTAACAGATATCTAGCCAGGCGTTGGTGGCGCACACCTTTAATCCCAGCACTTGGGAGGCAGAGGTAGGAGGATTTCTGAGTTTGAGGCCAGCCTGGTCTACAGAGTGAGTTCCAGGACAACCAAGGCTACACAGAGAAACCCTATCTCGAAAAAAAACAAAACAAAACAAAACAAAAGTAGAGAGACTCCCAAGGATTAGGTGAGAAAATAAAAACAGATATCTATAGAACTTTTTATCTTAAAACAAAAGGATGTACCTTCTTCTCAGCAACTCATGGTACCTTCTTTAAAATTGACCATATAATTGGTCAGAAATCACGTCTCAACAGATACAAGAAGATTGAAATAATTCCTTGTATCCTATCAGATCACCATGGACTAAGGCTGCTCCTCAATAACAACATAAACAATAGAATGGCTACATAAATGTGGAAGCTTAACAACACTCTACTCAAAAATAACTTGGTCAAGGAAGAAATAAAGAAAGAAATTAAAGACTTTCTTGAGTTTAATGATAATGAAGCCACAACATACCCAAACTTATGGGACACAATGAACACAGTCCTAAGAGGAAAACTCATAGCTCTGAATGCCTGCAGAAAGAAACTGGAGAGAGCATACACCACCAATTTGACAGCATATCCAATAGGTCTAGAACAAAAAGAAGCAAATTCACCTAAGATGAGTTGACGGCAGGAAATAATCAAACTCAGGGCTGAAATCAACCAAATAGAAACAAAAAGAACTATGCAAATAATCAACCAAACCAGGAGCTAGTTCTTTGAGAAAATCAACAAAGTAGATAACCCCCTTAGCCAGACTACCTAGAGGGCACAGAGAGAGTATCCTAATTAACAAGATCAGAAAAGAAAGGGAGACATAACAACAGACACTGAGGAAATCGGAAAAATCATGAGATCCTACTACAAAAGCCTATCCTCAACAAAACTAGAAAACCTGGATGAAATGGACAATTTTCTAGACAGATGCCATGTACCAAAGTTAAATCAAGACCAGATCAATGACCTAAACAGTCCCATATCTGCTAATGAAATAGAAACATTCTTTAATAATCTCCCAACAAAAAAAGCCCAGGACCAGATGGGTTTAGAGCAGAGTTTTATCAGACCTTCAAAGAAGACCTAATACCAATATTCCTCAAACTATTCCACAAAATTGAAATAGAAGGTACTTTACCCAATTCGTTCTATGAAGTCAAAATTACTTATATCTAAACCACACAAAGATATAACAAATAAAGACAACTTTAGACCAAATATTCCTTATGAATATCAATGCAAAAATACTCAATAAAATTCTTGTAAACTGAATCTAGAAACATATCAAAATGATCATCCACCATGAACAAGTAGGATTCATCCAAGGAATGCAGAGATGGTTCAATGTATGGAAATTCATCAATGTAATTCACTATATAAACAAACTCAAAAAAATGTAATCATCTCATTAGATGCTGAGAAAGCATTTGACAAAATCCAACATCCCTTCATGATAAAATTCTTGGAAAGATCAGGAATTCAAGGCTCATAATTAAACATAGTAAAAGCAATATACAGAAAACCAGTAGTCAAAATCAAACTAAATGCAGAGAAACTTGAAGCAATCCCACTAAAATCAGGGACTAGACAAGGCTGTCCACTATCTCTCTACCTATTCAATATTTTACTTGAAATCCTAGCCAGAGCAATTAGACAACAAAAGGAGATCAAAGGGATACAAATTGAAAAGAAAGAAGTCAAATTATCACTATTTGCTGATGATATGATAGTATACTTAAGTGACCACAAAAACTCTACCAGAGAGCTCCTAATCCTGATAAACTACTTCAGCAAAGTAGCTGGATATAAAATTAACTCAAGCAAACAGGGGCCTTCCTTTACACAAAGGATAAACTGGCAGAGAAAGAAATTAGGGAAACAACACCCTTCACAATAGTCACAAATAATATAAAATATGTTGGTGTAACTCTAACTAAGCAAGCCAATAACTGTATGACAAGAACTTCAAGTCTCTGACAAAGGAAGTTGAAGATCTCAGAAGATGGAAAGATCTCCCATGCTCATGGACTGGTAGGATTAATATATTAAAAAATAGCCATCTTGACGAAGGCAATCTACAGATTCAATGCCATTCCCATCAAAATTCCAACTCAATTCTTCACAGACTTAGAAAGAGTAATTTGCAAATTCATCTGGAATAACAAAAAACCCAGGATAGCCAAAACTATTCTCAGCAATAAAGGAATCACCATCCTGGACCTTAAACTGTACTACAGAGCAATTGTGCTAAAAACTGCATGGTATTGGTACAGTGACAGACAGGTAGATCAGTGTAAGAGAATTGAAGACACAGAAATGAATCCACACACCTATGGTCACTTGATCTTTGACTAAAGTGCTAGAACCATAAAGTGGAAAAAAAGATAGCATTTTCAATAAATGGTGCTGGTTCAACTGGCAGTTAGCATGCAGAAGAATGAAAATTGATCCATTTCTTTCTCCTCCTACAAAGCTCAAGTCCAAGTGGATCAGGGACCTCCACATCAAACCAGATACACTGAAACTAATAGAAAAGAAAGGGGAAAGAGCCTCGAGCACATGGGCACAGGGGAAAATTTCCTGAACATAAAGCCAATAGCTTATACTCTAAGATTAAGAATTGACAAATGGACCTTATAAAGTTGCAAACTTCTGTAAGGCAAAAGACACTGTCATTAGGACAAAATGGCAACAATAAATTGGGAAAAGATCTTTACCAATCCTATATCTCATAGAGGGCTAATATCCAATGTATACAAAGAACTCAAGAAGTTAGCCAGAAACTAGAAACAACCCAGATGTCCCTCAACAGAGGAATGGATACAGAAATTATGGTACATCTACACAATGGAGTACTACTCAGCTATTAAAAATAATGAATTTATGAAATTCTTGCGGAAATGGATGGATCTGGAGAATATCATCCTGAGTGAGGCATACCAATCACAAAAGAACACACATGGTATGCACTCTCTGGTAAGTGGTTATTAGCCCAGAAGTTCGGAATACTGGAAGTATAATCCACAAACCACAAGAAACTCAAGAAGAATTGAGACCAAAATGTGGACATTTCATTCCTTCTTAAATGGGAGAAAAAAATACCCATGGAAGGAGTTGCAGAGACTAGCTATGCAGTCTCTGCAGTCTGCAGAGACTGAAGGAAGGGCACTCCAGCCTGATAAAGCTGTCTCCTGAGAGACTCTGACAGTACCCGACTAATACAGAAGTAGAGACTCACAGCCATCCATTGAACTGAGTACAGGATCCTCAATTTTGGAGTTAAAGAAAGAACCAAAGGAGCTGAAGGGTTTGCAGCTCCTTAGGACAAACAACAGTATTAACTAACTAGTACTCTCAGAGCTTTCTGGGACTAAACTATCAACCAAGGAGTATACATGGTGTGAATGATGGCTCTGACAGCATGTGTATAGTAGAAGATGGCCAAGTTGGTCTTCAACGGGAGGAGAGGACCTTGGCCCTGTGAAGGTTCTGTACTCCAGTGTAGGGGAATGCCAGGGTTAGTAAGCAGGACAGGGTAGGGTGGTGATTAGGGGGTGAGGGGAGGGAACGGGGGTTTGTTCTTGTTGTTTTGGGGGGTTTTTGTTTTTGTTTGGAGGGGATACTAGGAAAGGAGAAATCATATGACATGTAAATAAAGAAAATATCTAATAAAAATCCATTTGTCATTAAAAATAAAGGAGTAAAATCACCAATTTCTTACCAAAACACCTAAATAAATAAAAAAAAAGAAATATTCTTAATTATAGCAACCTTACAATCCTTAATAGTTTCAATTATCATGACTGAATTTTTTAAAAAAATTTATGGATTTACCTTTTACACAAACTATTTAATTTTGACTATGTAACACATGACTATGACAAATGATTATCATGTCAAGCAATATGGCTTTAATAAAAGTTTTTTTAAATAATACAAAATAATCAACTTAGACTGTCTTTGTTTCTTTAATAGTTGTGACAGTATTGGACAACTGGACATACCTCTTTAAGCTTATCATTGCTGGAGCATGGAGCATTTACAGCTGGGTAAGATTCATGATTATTTTTCTGTTCTAATAGCATAAATAAAAGTTTTCCAGAACCATGGAAGGATGAGGGTCTGTACGAGCTTAATTTTTCTATGCTATGTCATGTCTTCTCCAATAAGAGTCTGAATATTAAGCTCTGGAGGTGTTCTAATAGCATAAATAAAAGTTTTCCAGAACCATGGAGGGATGAGGCTTCTAGGTCTGTACGAGCTTAATTTTTCTTTGCCATGTCATGTCTTCTCCAATAAGAGTCTGAATATCAAGCTCTGGAGGGTGAACAAATAGCCCGTATTATTTCATAGTACCCCATATAACCAAGAAACCCAAGAGATCACCCAATGTGGGTACCTAACATTTTGTTAATAAACTTATGATATTAAAGATGGTGGAATCTTTTAGGGCTTCTAATTCTTATTCTTTGCTAGTCAATAAATGAATCTTACCCATTGAAGCTCCAATGTGAAAAATCTCTGTGTAAGTTACAATAATAGTTTTTTTTTTTTCAGGTAGTAAAAAGAAGTGATCTAGCTAATTTTTTCCTCCAGTTCTCTCTTTCAATCTACATTATACCAGGAATAGAAATATTGAAACATAATTGAGCTATATTTAGTAGTTTGCTTTGTGTTGCTATGATAAACATGACCAAAAAACAACTAGAAGAAATAAGGATTTATTTTATCTTGGACTTTACAATGCATCATGAGAAGCCAAGACAGGAATCAGAAGTCATAAACTGAGGCCAATACCTTAAAATATTGAATCTTACTGGCTAACCTTCTATAGCTTTCTCTCCATAGCTCACTCAGCTTGATTTCTTATACAATTCAAGACCACCAGCCAGGTATGGCAAAACACACAGTGGCTTGGGACTTCCTATATCAACAAATTCCAAAAGTACACTATGATAAGCACTCAAACCAACCTGCAAGTAACTCAGCCTTCAGACTCTAGAGGCTTCCTCTTGAGGCTGTCACCTGGGGAGCCAAGACAAAGGCCCTCTGCAGACTGTCAGCCTGGCTCTGAGGAAAGATGCTGGGGAAGCCCATTACCTGCGGCTGGTGACCTTCCCTCCTGACTCCTTCTGCAGTGTTTGTGTTATGCAAATATCATTGTAACCTAGAGATTCATATAAAAATGAAAACCTAAGTAAAGTATGAAGCCTTGATTGGGGCATAACTTGGCTTTGTGGTCCTCTTGTTCTTTTTTTTTTTTTTTTTTTTTT
>NW_022196898.1:21784124-21806841 GCF_008632895.1 Mastomys coucha
AGATTCTAGATTTCAGGTATCCCAAATCCTATGGTACTCTTACCATGTTGTTTTTCTGAACTCTCAATTCATCATGGATCTCTCCATGTGTACTCTTAGATTGGTGGTTTAATCCCTATGAGTTCTGGGAAGGGTCTGTGTTTGTGCATACTCTACCAAAGATTTTAAACTCTCTACTGACATGCCTTTTAACATGCTAGCAAGTGGCTTGCAGGGGTGACTCAACAGATTGCTACCAAAAATGGCATCCTTATTGTTTTACTTATGGTTAGAATGTAAAACAGTGTTTTGAAATCTAAAATTCTCTTACACTAGGAACCTATAAGGTCCTCTTGTTCTTGAACCCTATTTTTCAGGTCCTCTAATCCTTCGCCCGAGGGAACCCAAGTTCCTGAAACTGCAAGACAGTTTCAACTCCAAAGGTGAGATTCCCACTCTTTGGGTAATTATAATTTGTGTGATGTTGACAATGACCAATCAGCCAATTATAGAAATAGTAATATTTTATTGTCCATGAAATAAAGTCCAGAAACAGTTCTTAAATTTATAAAGAGTGATTTTACTTCTTAGTCCCAAATCATACTTTTGTCATCAGTCTGATATTTAGTATCTAATATTGAACTATATTTAATATCTAATTCTAAATTAATATTAAATATATGATAATTTTCATAATAATAAATTCATTGATAACTCATAATAACATTATTAATAAAATTGATATTTTAATGCAAGGTTATATGTTTATTATGTTGTACTATATTTTATTGTATTTAATATTAACATTATATAATATAATGCTAATTATATAATAATGTGATAATATATTAATATAATTTATTAATAGATTGTTAGGTATAGCAATTTTATAACTACTATTTAATTATTAATACATTTAAATAATTAGTATTGAACTATAAGTATATTAATACTCTTTTTTTAACATATCATCTAAATTTTAAACTTGTGTCTAAACTTTTGCATCATGATTCTTAGTAAACAGTTCTTGGAACTTGAGGGGCTTTTTTCCCTTTTTTATCAGTTCATCTTCATTGTAGCTCCATTTCTAACTATTAACTTCTATGAAGATTAACTTGATAATATAGCACACTCTTTACTCAATAATTTGTAACCCTCTTTTATTTAATTTTAGAGATCTTGGTACATTGCTGGTAATTTTCCCATTTGCCTCTCATGTATCATAAATTGTGAGCACAGCAGAAAAGGTCTGTTTTGCACTTATAGCTAAAACCCTAGCTGTACTGGTACATTATCAAATACTTATTATTTTCAAAGGATGAATTATTTCTCAGTCAAAATAGACTTTTTTCCAGAAACCATCATTTAAAACAAAAGTAAAATATTCATAAAATATAAAAATGTTTCCAAACAGTAGCTGTTTTACAGATGTTACCTTATCTTACAAATTACATGAATTTTGTAATAGCTGGCTTAAGAGTTACAGAGAAATGCAAAGTTTAGAAGGAAGTGATGGAAGAAGCAAATGTTGGGATAACAACTCATTTCCAGTGTTTTACATTGCATTCGTATCCATTTAAACTCATTTTTCCTACAATATGGATATCATTATCCATTACTTAGAAATGTAGAAAGTAAGATCAGATAACATAAAAATCACCACAAAATTTTTACTCATAAGTGTAAATACATGAAAATTTAACCTAAGTCTACCTGTCATTATGGCTCACTAATTTTCTAATACACAATTATTCACAGCCTCAGGATCTCATGAGGGAATTGTGGAGATGAGATGGTTCAGTAGATGAGAGTACTTGCAGAGCTCCCAGGGACTAAACTACCAACCAAAGAGTCTACATGGAGGAAGCCATGGCTCCAGCAGCATATGGTGCAGAGGATGGCTTTGTCGGACATAAATGGAAGGGCCTCCTTGGTCCTATGAAGGCTTAAAGCCCCAGAATACCTGATAGAAGCAGGGGGAAAGGGGACAGGTTAGTGAGTTTCTGGAGGGGAATTTTGGAAAGAGAATAACATTTGAAATGTAAATAAATAAAATATCCAATAAAAATATATTTTAAAATAAATTTAAAAAAAGAGAGTACCTTCTATTACACCAGAGGACAGGAATTATATCTGCAATACCTACATTGGAAACTGAACAACCTGTTATTCCAAATTCAGCAGATTCAATGTCCTATGCTGGCCCCTGTAGACATCTATATGAACAAATAGAAAATCTTACACATATCCCCCCCCACACACACATGCACACACACAAATATATACATAAATACAAAATGAACCTAAAATAAAATAATAAGGGAACATGGAAATTTAGCACCAGAACTTTAAGAAGTTTATTTATTATATCCATTACTATACAATATTCTTAAATACAAAGTGTATATTAACAAAGTACTAACACTGATATTCAAAATACTAACTATACAGTATTCTAATATACAAAAGTATATTATGACAAATAAATGATAATAAGGACTCATACAGAAATTTATTGTATTTTGTTTAATTTGACAATAGCTATAAATTATTAATAACTTAGAATATGTAGCATTTGCTGACAAATAGAGACTTGGAAATGAAAGGATTCAACAAGGAAGTTAAACTAATTTAAACAAATAAATCTGGGTTATACTTGTTTTTTAATAATTGTGTTTATAACGCTATACTCCTGGTGATGTAAAACAAGGACATTTTCTTTACCTATTGTTTTATAGAATGAATTTACTAGCATGTATATCTTCCTTTCTTTTATGCAACTGATAATATATTCACCAAAATAATTGTATTTGTAAGCCACAGAGATCAAATCACTGTGTTAATAGGAGTTTACCAATAAAGTATAAGGAAAATGCTTGAATGAATTTCATAATGTTAAAACTTCACTGACCATAATACTTCATCTGTTAATTCATATCTAAGACAATTTAACAGTAATAAAAATCACATTAACAATAAACAGAAATATACATCTAAAACAAATAGTTAATAGACCTAGAATATTTGAAAATTTCTACTTTATAAAAACTGCAGGATACCCCTTATTCTAAAAATGCATGTTTTTACAATCAAAATAATTTTTAAAAAGGATATATTTTTGACAAACATAATTTGTTAAACATAAATTGGTCACAAATTACACAGCACATGACATGGGAAGAACAGGACGGAGAATAAACTACTGCAGGATTAAAGTCTAAAGGCTTTCCAAATGGTCATATTTAAACCTACAAAAGTAGAACTGGTATGCATGGACATGCAAGATTTAAGTCAGAGTCAGCTTATAGTAGGATTACATTGTTTGGGAACAATGTCTAACAAATACAAAACCCAGAACATAAAATGGGTTTCTTCCCTTGGAGTTGTTAGTGTTACCCTTTAGGATTTCATAACAAAACATTATTTCTAAAGACATTATATATTCATGCCACAGAATGTAAAGAAATGAAGTTATATACCAGGAAAATATTTTTTCCTGTTAATTTTTTTATACTTATTTTCTTGAGGTTATAATTCCATCATTTTCCTTTTCCTCCCAGTCTGATTTCTCTCCCTCTCTCCCTCTCTTCCTCCTCTCCCTCTTTCCCTCTCTCCCTCATCTTCCTCTTCCTTCCCGTCTCCCTCTCCCCTCCCCTCTCCTCTCCTTTTCCCCTCCCCTTCTCTTAATTGATTATTACATTTATTTACATTTCAAATATTGTCCCACTTCCTTGTCCCTCCTCCACAAAACAACTATCCAATTCTCCCTTCCCTTTGCCTCTAAGAGGATGCATGCCAACCCACCAACCCACTCAATGCCTCACCCCTCTTGTATCCCTCTTCCATGAGGCAACAAGCCTCCACAGGACCAGATGCTCCCCCTCCCACTGGTGCCAGATAAGGCAATCCTCTACTACATAAGTAGCAGGATACATGGACTCATCCATGTGTACATTTTCGTAGGTGATTGATTCCCTGAGAGCTCTGGGTAGTCTGGTAAGTTAATATTGTTCATCCTATTGGGTTGCAATCCCCTTCAGCTCTTTTAGTCCTTCCCTTAACTCTTGCTTTTGGGACCACAGGTTTAGTCCAATGGTTGACTGTGAGTATCTGTATCTGCCTTAAACATGTCCTGGAAGAGCCTCTCAGAGGACAGCCATGCCAGGCTCCTGTCAGCATGCACTTCTCAGTAAAAAACATAGTGTTGGTGTTTGGTGTCTGTGGATAGGATGGGTCCCAAGGAGGGGGTGGTGGTCTCTGGATAGCCTTTCCTTTAGTCTCTGCTCCATTTTTTGTCCCTTGTTTCCTTTAGACAGGAACAATTATGGGTTAAAATTTTTGAAATGGGTAGGTGGCCTCATCTCAAAATTGGAAGTCATGCCTATCTACTGGAGGTGGTCTCTTCAGGTTCTCTATCCCATCTGTTTGGTATTTTGCTTAATATCATCCCCATTGGGTCTTGGGAGCCTCTCCCATCCCTGGAGTCTGGGACATTCTGGTAGTTCCCCGCCCAGTTCCCCATCTACCAGTGCTACATATTTCTATTCATTCTCCTGTCCCTCTGGACTTCCATCCTGTATCTTCCCACACCTGCTCCCGTCCCACATTTTAACCCTGGCTTCTCTTCTACCCAGATCCCTCCTTCCTTCTACCTCCCATGATTATTTTGTTTACCACTTCTAAGTGGGATTGAAGCATCCACACTTTGGCCTTCTTTCTTATTAAGCTTCGTAATGTCTGTGAGTTGTATCATAGGAATTCTGAGCTTTTTGGCTAATATCTACTTATTAGTGAATACATAGCATGCATGTCCTTTTGTGTCTGTGTTACCTCACTCAGGATGATATTTTCTAGCTCCTTTTAGTTTTCCACAAAATGTGTGGGTTTTCTGTATCCATTCTTGAAGAACATCTGGGTAGTTTCCAGCTTCTGGCTTATAAAATAAGGCTGTTATGAACATAGTGAAACATGTGTCCTTGTGATATGGTAGAGGAAATTTGGAGAATATACCACATAGTTGTACACCTAGGTCTTCAGGCAGAACTATTTCCAATTTTCTGAGGAACCACCAGATTGATTCCAAAGTGGATGCACCAACTTGGAATTCCATCAGCAATGGAGAAATGTACTTCTTTGCTTTCTCCATTCCAGAAAACTAAATACCCCAATTAAAAATGGGGTACAGAACTAAACAAAGTATTCACAACTGGGGAAGCTCCAAAAGAAATGTTAGACATCCTTAATCATCAGGTAAATGCAAATCAAAACAACCTTGCGATTCCACTTTATTCCAATCGGAATGCCTAAGATCAAAATCTCAGGGGACAGCAGATGCTGGCCAAGGATGTAGAGAAAGAGGAATTTTATCTATCTTAACTAGTTAGTTAAATTTTGAGGATGAAACAAATATTAAATGCCATATATTTGTTAAGCATCATAATAGACTCCACGAATTAATTTTCATCCTTGTATTTTGAGTTTAAAATAAATAACTGTTAGTTAAATATTTTAAATCAGTTTCTGCCAACTAGTAGGTGTGTTTAAGGAGCAATTAGATCAAATCATTGAATTCTAACTTAAACTACCCTTAGATTTTGATCAGTTATTAGTGTAATTGTTTTATAAGAAATAGGCTGATATAATTTCTAATATTATTTACTCTGATAATAGACGAAAGTTTTTTCTTTGAAACAAAATTAGTGATGTTATGAGGATAACTTAATTGGAAAATAATTCTGTTTTTATGAAGTTTGACTAACTCTGTTGCTTGGGGATATAGAGATTTTATTATTTGTGTCAGAGGAACCTTTCCCCCTCATTACATACTGGAAATTTTTCACACCATATTTTTTATAAAGTTTTAATGAGTAAAATAGGGGAAGAAGGAGAATTTCTTTTACATTGGCAAGAGTCACTGATTCCTAAATGGGGATTCCATGCTACTATACAAATTCAAAAAGAATGGAAAATAGAAAATGTTTGCCTCTTCTTAGCCAACAACATGAAATTTGTTATTTCATGGTAGTTTGATACTCTTTGATAGTAAAACACATAGTTCTCAGAGCAATGTTTGTTGAATGTGAAAGATCTGTTAGAGATCTCTTAATTCAACTTTTGCAAAATTTATCATTGTCTTAAATTCACTTTTACATTTATTTGTTCATATTATTGGGCTTTGCAAATATGGCTTTATGGTATCTCCCATCTCATTAGCCCTAATATTTTAACTTTGTGGGTAAAGGGGATTTTTTGCTATGAAAAATCAGTACTAATTTTCAAATCATTTTCTAGTAAATGGACTTATAACATGAAAAAAAATACAGATGTGCTTTGTTCATATGAGATGTATCATTATATTCACACTTCCCTATTGTAAAACCTTTCAATTAGGAAGAAGGGGTGGATAGTTGAAATGTTTCTTTCTAGTGGAAGGGTTAATGGTGACTGCTTATAGCAGGATATTTTGTCCATTTTTACAGAAACAGAAATTAGCAGACAATTATCTATTACAGTGAATTAATGTGGTTTTAACCACAGTTATTGAAATTGTGATTTTAATTATGTCAGAAAGAAATTTGAAAATTTCAAGTAAAATATCATGTGAGTTGTCTTTTTAAAATCATTACTTAATACAAAAGATTTGGCACAATTTCAAATTAGAAATGATTTTGTAGAAAATTATGAATAGCTCAAATTTTTCATCTACTGTTTTCTACAAATTCATGTTTTTCAAAACACTTAAGAAAATATATGTTACTTTGTTTAAGTATTAAATTCGCTATGAAGAAAATAAAAAAAAAAATAGCAGAGGCAAGTGAAGACAGAGGCTCTTCCACCTGCTCTGAACTATAACAGATGGAAAGAATCACAGGTAAATATTAGACTGAGCACAGTTGAGGGATAACACTATTTCTTAATCAATGTTTTGTTTAACTTTTAAAAAAAAGTCTATAATGACATAAGTAAATCGTAATATAGAAAATATATAAATCCATATAAAGTTTATTACATATGACATATACACATCCTAAAAATAGTTACCATTTTATTTGTTGTTGTCTTATAATTTTAACAATAGTCTGGTAAATATTATAATTCTGAGCACTTATAACTAGAAATGTTCTGTAGGGATAATTATATCAATTTTTAAATTATGCTAAAATAGTCAAAGTAAATATTTCTGTGTAATATTCATAATTCTTTTCTCTTTCTCTTTGTGCAAAAAGGGAATTCATAGTATGGAAACAATACAAGTGAGCAACTTGTCACCCTTTCAGTCTTTTGGTAAACTGGAATGATAGCATTCATAGTTAATTTTAAAGCCACACATTGAAAGTCCAAACTGCCTGGTTCTGAAGAAACTTCAGAAAGCAAGGTATATATATCCAAGAACCAGCCTTTAACCACAATAACCACTCACTCCCAAACCTGCAAGCTACTTAGAACATGTTATGCAAGAAAATCATGTGCTAGACAATTTTATTTGAAAACAAAATAATAAATGTATTTAGGATATATAAATTTACATATATTGATATGTTCAATAACATAACAGTATGACAGGACTGAAATCAGGATCTCTGGAAATAACAATTCTAATCTGCAATGTAATTAAGCATATTTTATAAAATGAACTGTTTAACAATATTTGATCACATTGTAAACCCCAGAATTTTGTTATTTACAAAATAAGAAACAACCACAAAAACCATACAAAACAAAACCAAAACAATGTTTCTTGCTTAGTCCTTAGCACATATCTTTAATCCCTCTGGATGGAATCCCTTGGTATACACTTTTAATCTCAATTTAGTTTGTAGAAGCAAGCACTCATGTTTACATGTGATGTCTAATTGACTGGCAGACAAAGTGACAGATAAAAGAAAGATTTAGTAGAATAGGATATGTCTTAGTCTCATGAAAGCAGAGAAAAACATGTGGCTACTTAACAGAGAACAGCACAGAGAGAAAAGAAAGATGGGGGAGTTTTACTAAATAGTTGTACAGGGACAGGTTACAGAGAGAGAACAAGCTAGGCATAAGTGAAGAAAGCACAAGCCAGAGTATGAGGAGGATCCAGAAGGTTAGAACATATTGTCAAACTTAGAATGAGGCCAAGCAAAGCAATTCAGTCAGAAATAGAAAGAAGCCAGTTAGAAATGTCAGCATGGAGAGGAGATTTAAGGTAGATTAGTTGAGTTGAACAACCAGCACGATTTCATGAATAGCAACTAGGGTGAGCTTATTCATCAATAAGTCTCAAGTTTTTAGAAATAGATAGAATTGTACAGAGACTAGAAGCTTGCAGGTCTAAACCTAGGTTAACAGATAGAGACAGTAAACCTCTGAGATGGCAATTATATTACGCAAATACTGTAAATTTAGTAGTAAACATTGCTGATATAAAAAGATTCACATTGACTTTACTCAATAATCATAATTTATCTTAAACATGGAGGTGCAATATGGTTTCCTCTTACAACAAATAGAAAACTAACATAGCTTTATGTTAATATGTTTCCTTTTTAATCTCAAGATGTTGTTTAAAAATGAAAAAAAATACCCTCACCTATTCTATAAGCATGATGATGATTTAAATAGCATTTGTTCCAGTGAATTACAGAAAGTCAAAACATTTCATTGTAATTCAACAGGATGCTGATAGGAAGTGCAGAGAGCATATGTGGTAGATTTTAATTGTTTCAATTTCCATAACCTTTTTTATTACAAATAAGACACTGCAGAAAATATTGACATTACTTTTACCTGATAGAATATTTAACATGTAGAGCCATTGCCTCACAGATCAAATTAAGATGTGAAGTAAAAGAAGGATTAATTAACATAATTTAAACTGAGGAGTCCTGACTGAAATCCAAAAGTGGGGTGCAATCCATAATTGTAATTAATAAAATGCAGAATTACTGTTTATGATCTTATCTGTTAGAGAAATCTATATCTTTATCTAGATATCAAGGAATCAGTTCTATAACATAACAACCAACAGAAGTTCTAATCAATAATAGGATGTTGAATTATAATGTCCTGGTAATTGATCAGTTGTCCTGAATAATCCAAGCTAAGCAGGTAAAGACAAGGAAGTACTGTATGAGTTAATATCCAAGTAGGAAAGCAAATTTCATACTAGCCCCTTAAGCAAATAAGATTCAACAAATTAATTAACTGAATAATTGAGAAGTGAAACAAAAAGGGAGAAATCAAGCACTGAGTTAACATAGACATGTTAAGTGCAGAGTAATTAAATCTTCAATTATTAAGAAGCAAAGGTTAAAGTAAGGGAACTCAGTGCTGAGAACAAATTCTCTGGAGCTGGATCCTGGGCTTCAGAGAAAAGGCAGACAGTAAACAGAGGAGACTGGTTCCCTCAGATAGTGGACAGAGATTCTACAGAGTGTCTCAGAACATTGAATAGCTCAGATGGTACTTGGTCATCAGAACTCAAAGAGGAACCCTAGGTATTATGCACAAATATGGCAGGGGTGACTGAGTACATTCGTATTGGTATGATGGAGTTGGCCCTCAGCATAAAGAATTAATAGAGGAGAGGACTCTTCTGCTCCTTTGTGGTAAAGTGTGCTTGCAAAGCAAAATCACTACCTTTGTCTGCTAGACCATTGCTAGTCTAGAGTATGACAAGATATTATGAATCAAATGTGCCCTGCCATTGTGTTTGTTATATCTATGCCTTTGGATTTATCTTACATTTTTAAATTAGAAAATTGGGGAATAGGGCTGAAGGTTGGGGGTGAGAGGTAACACAGTAATGTGATAAATCCCAAGAAATCTGACTCCAGAGAACAGTATCAAGGTATAGATCTTAGTTTATTTCCCAGTATATATGCTCATATACAGTGTTTGAGCCAACCCCAAGCCCTTAAATCCTAGGCCAATCACAGCTTACCATACCATCACCATGTTCCAGTGAAACCCCTTCCTGATGAGGTTGATCAGGAGTATGAAGAGCATTGTCACCTTACCATCATGTTAGTACTTACATGAAGTCAGGGAAGCAGACATTGACTTGGTTTTGGTTCCTCTGTGTTGTGTTCCAGGAGCCATCTTAGATATAATACCATGTGTGGCAGATAAGGAGTCTTCAAGGTATCACAGGCGACTGTGCCACCTTGCTCCCCATCTCACTTTTTCATTCACAAGGTTAACTTCCATACCCCCCATAGAAAATAAAAGTTTATCTTTGAGAAGATATATATAATTCAAATTTCTATAAACATTATTAAATTCTAGTGGAAGGCACTTGTGTACACTTAAATAGTTTGTGTCTATGAGTGCTTCAATTGGCAAGGATGTATATGAACATACAGAAAATGGCCACATGTGACACCAAAAACTGATTTGCTTCCTCTCTTTAAGAAGAGTGTCTTGATCCTAATTTACTGATTTCTTATGCAAAGAGAATGTTTTTAGAGTTCAAGGAACAGTGTCATAAAAATATAAAAGTATATCTTGTTCCCCCTTTTAAGAAGGAACGTAGTATCCACACTTTGGTCTTCCTTCTTCTTGAGTTTCTTGTGATTTATGGTTTGTACTTTGTGTATTCCGATCTTCTGGGCTAATATTCACTTATCAGAGAGTGCATACCATGTGTGCTCTTTTGTGACTGGGTTA
Organism: Mastomys coucha; assembly: GCF_008632895.1. Lineage (NCBI taxonomy): Eukaryota > Metazoa > Chordata > Mammalia > Rodentia > Muridae > Mastomys > Mastomys coucha. Next base: position 21,794,751 of record NW_022196898.1, read on the forward strand.
TCTCACTCAGGATGATATTCTCCAGATATATCCATTTCCCTAAGAATTTCATAAATTCATTGTTTTTAATAGCTGAGTAGTACTCCATTGTGTAGATGTACCACATTTTCTGTATCCATTCATCTGTTGAGGGACATCTAGGTTGTTTCCAGGTTCTGGCTCTTATAAATAAGGCTGCTATGAACATAGTGGAGCATGTGTCCTTATTACATGTTGGACCATCTTCTGGGTATATGCCCAGGAGTGGTATAACTGGGTCCTCTGGTAGTACTTTGTGCAATTTCTGGAGGAACCGCCAAACTTATTTCCAGAGTGGTTGTACCAGCTTGTAGTCCTACCAGCAATGAAGGAGTTGTAAATACTAACTATGAGAAGAGACTAAAGGAAGGAGACTTCTCTACCTGGAAATCCTTCCCATATTCAATCATCAAATCCAGACATTATTGTGGATGCCAGCAAGTGCTGGATGACAGGAGTCTGATATAGCTGTCTTCTGAGAGGGTCAGGACAATACCCAACTAATACAGAAGTAGAGGCTCACAACCATGCATTGGACTGAGTACAGGGTCCCCAATGAACGAGCTAGAGAAAGGACCCAAGGAGCTGAAGGGTTTGCAGCCCCTTAGGATGAACAACAATATGAACTAACAAGTACCCTCAGAGCTCCCAGGGACTAAAACACCAACCAAAGAGTACACATGGTGGGACTCCTGGCTCCAGCAGCATATGTATAGCAGAGGATGGCCTAGTTGGTCATTAATGGGAGGAAGAGGCCCTTGGCCCTGTGAAGGTTCAATACCCCAGTGTAGGGAAATGCCAGGGCAAGTAAGCAGGAGGGAGTGGGGTGGTGAGCAGAGGGAGGGAACAGGGGTTTGTTTTAGTTTTTGTTTTTTATTTTATCTTATTTTCTTTTTTTTCTTCTTGTTTTCTTAGAGGGGAACCTGGGAAAGGAGGTATTGTAAATAAAACATCTAATAAAAAATATAAAAGTGTGGATTTTTTTTTAGACACCAAAACATAGGGTCTAGAACATTTGTCACCTGTCGATATTGGATTTTTAAATGAGATATTGTAACAAATACTAACATATGAGATAGTGCTATCTGGTTGTGCTTCAACCTTCAATATATCCTGCTGCCATGATTTCAGCACATCAATGGATTTTTCCCATTCACTTTATTAACATTTTGTAAAATCTAAGAGTTAAAAAGCTTATGTCTTCTTTTCTCAATACCACATGTTGTTCTTTACCTTCCACACAAACATTCCCATACAAATTATGCTATTGCTGAACAAATTTAAATTGAATATGACATGACCAGTAGAGTACATGAAAATTGATCATTTATGATACCAAGTGTTCTAAGCACTATGATAGAAAGAAGTACACATTGAGAGATGTTATAACTGATGCAAAGTAAATGTTATGGGTCTTGTTTATGATGCTCTAGTTTTGTATGTCATCCAGTTTTTATGTGTAATGTCTTCTATAGTTATAGTATAATTATCATCTAACCTAGATTTTAAAATAAATCTTTATATGATTTTAGAAAACTTAAGTTGTCTACTTTCCCCCTTTATCCCAATTGTGTCATAAAAGAAAAACATACTAAGATTAAATTGTGAACTAATTTCCCACCTTCTCCAAAACATGAAGCATATTCCTTAGAGCTTTAGAAGTATATATAGGCATTTAAGGAAGAGACCTATAGAGTCAAAAATGAGAAGTGTTTGTTTCTCCTGGGCATCATATGTTGATTTACTGGACACAGCCATTGTGGGTACATGTCACCTTTATCAGTAGGGAAAAATGGATTTTGGTAATATAAAATGTGCATTGGCAAATAGAGATTTCTCTATACTTTCAGGAACCATGTAATTGAGTTAAGATAATAATGTATATTAAACTAACAAAGCTAATATTGATGAATCAATGGATGATTTAAATTAGAAATGTCCAAATTCTGGAAGCTTCAGTGCAAAGACAAGAATTCACTATTGCAGCCTATTTGAGTTAATTAAAATATAAAACTACCAGTGTCTTTTGCCATTTAATAACTTAAATGTTGATTCCTTTTATGTACTGGATTTTACGCTTTGGCAAAATGTTTCATTAATAACAATATGATGCATTCATTTCCCTTTCCAATCTACTCTTTTGAGAATCCTGAGAGGTTCAGTAAAGACTGAATCAACAGATCTAATCAAGTCGTGTTCACAGTACCATTCTTTCAATGTATCTATGCCAAGAGAGAATTCAAATGGGAGTTTTAGTTTTGAAAAGAGAAAAGCTTTTCTTGAACCCTTGGCAGGAAAACCTGGGAAAAGATTGATGTTCTGTGTTATCCCAGAAGAGATTGTGTGAAAAACGAGATATCAATCAGTCCTCCAGATATTCAGGGCTTATCATTCAGAACTTGTCATTCAAAGGACTGATATCTAATGGAATCCTGAATAAAGAGGGTACATTGAATTGCAAATGATTATAGTTCAAGAGAATTCTTTTGTTTGGTTCTCTTTTCATTTTAAAGAAATTCACCAAATGTTGAATGTTATATCTTTGTATTTCTTTTCCCTTATACTTTATTTACACATAGTAGTATACCTTTCTTAATGTTTGTGATAATATCTATTTCTTCTATGTCTGATATATTATTGAAAAATGAAAAACTATTATTTGTAGGATGTATTTACTTTGCAGTTGAATTATGCAGCTTAAATAATGAACACATATTACTTTTATTACTTTAATAGCTATTTCATAGATCATTATTCTTGACATTTATTTCTAGTTACTTGAGTATTTTGAACAAAATATATTAGTGAGTATTAATGTATGAAATTATACTTAGAGATGGACATAGACAGACAGACAGACAGACAGACAGATAGATAGACAGATAGATAGATTCTATGCATTAACTGTTACAGGGGGGAAAAAGATTTTTTGACTAATGTTAATACCTATGTGGGAAATCCTGTGGGGCATTTGCTTGATTTTACAGATTGATATGTCCTAGACCCTGCTTATTATGGGTGGCTCCACCACTGGGCAGATAATTCTAAATTGTTTTTAAAAACAAGATAAAGAAGACCCAAGGAGCAAGCCAGTAAGCAGTGTTCCTACATAGTTTCTGCTTCTGTTCCTTCTCCTAAGCTCCTGCTTGGAGTTCTTACCTTGACTCCTTCAGTGATGGACTAATGCATAGAATTTTAAGCTGAAATGCACCCTTTGCTCCCCAAGTTGCTTTTGTTTTGTTATTTAAAATAGCAACATAAGCCTACCTAAGACAATCAATAGCCCAAGATAAAACATTTTTCAGAGGTTCAAGGCAGTCGATTGCAAATACTCTGGGAGAGGATCATTTATAAATTTGTGTAATAGAAATTATTCAAGCCAGGCAGTGGTGGCACATGCCTTTAGTCTCAGCACTTGTGTGGCAGAGGCAGGTGGATTTCTGAGTTTGAGGCCAGTCTGGTCTACAGAGTGAGTTCCAGGACAGCTAGGGCTATACAGAGAAACCCTGTCTCGAAAAAACTAACCAACCAACCAAACATACAAACAAAAACAAACAAAAAAACAGAAATAAAACAACAACAATAATAACAAAAAAAAGAAATTATTCAAGATGTGAAACATTTTTAAGTTCATAGTTTTATTAACCTGTATTACATACTGTAACCTTACTCACCCAACATTCCATTCCATTGTGACCCACACAATGTTATGTTTCTCTTTTTTCCAACTAGTCTCCCTTGACCTTATTTGTCATTTTGTGTGTACTTTTTATTGCATTTTAAATAGGTCTGTTGTCAATAACCACAGTCTCTGTTTGTTCATTATTGCACTATGTCCATCATATTCAGTAGAGATCATTTAGTACCATTCTTCAACATACTCTGGCTTTTCCATTCTCTTCCCTCCTTTTCTATAATATTTTCTATGCATTGGAATGTAAAATTAACTTTTATTTACATGAGTTAATTGTTGTCTCCAATACTTACGGCTGAATAATCTCACCCTTTCATGCTCTTTCTGAATTCTGGCTGATTGGTTTAACTCAGCTGTTCTGTCTCAACCTCTCTAAGCTGAGTGATACAAACTCACTTTTCTCAGCTTCTAAATGAATTGCTCTGCTTGGCCTCAAACTAACTCTAGCAATCTGTTCTAATTTTCTGGTTCTTTTTTCATTCTCTGGCTCTTTCAGGCTTCACCTATATAAAGCTTACCCTTTCTGCAGTCTGTCTGTAAAACAGTAAAAACTGTCTCTGATCTCCTGGAACTCAACTGCTAACAATTGGACTCCCATAAACTCAAAATTCCTAAAATACCTTTCAACTCACTGACTCAACCAAACTGATAGACAAGAACTTACAGATCTGCATGTCTCTGGCTCCTGAGTACAAGGATTAAAGGCATGTGCCACCACACCTTTACCTAAGCTTTTCTTTACCTTAAACTTCCTCTGCACCAGACTGGCCTTGAACCCAGAGATCTGTTTGTCTTTTTCTCCTGGGATTAAAAAAAAAGCCTGTGTTCCAGTTGGATGACACAGACCTCAACCTCTTTTGGATGTGATCTCTTGCCATAGCAACCACGTTGCTGGGTTAAAATTTCTCGACACTGGGAAGGTATAGGTGTCTAGTTTATGCCAGAAGTCATTTATTCTTAACTTTTTCCATCTAGGATTCTACATATTAACTTTACTGACAGGGAAAAATGTTTTTTCTGATGAAAGCTAAAAGCAGTTGATGCCTAAACAAATAAGTGCTTATTGAGTTTGAGTATATGCACATGTATAAAATAATAAATAGAAAAATATCCTTTTGTCCAAAGTTATTCCTATATTTTTTTTTACCAAATTTACAGTACCAAATGTGTAATATCTCACATGGAGCAGGCCTCAATTTCAATCATAAAACTTTTGTTTCCTCCCACAGTACTCACGTACTTGTGTGTCTATAATCCACAGAAGCTCGATATTATAGAACATACTTTTTACAGTTGGGTAAGACCACTGATGACTTTCTTCCCTGGCATGTTATATAACTTCTGGCATTATGAACTCTGGGCTGAAGACATGATGCGTCTAGCTCAGTTCTAGTTTGAATTCTCTGTGTCCTATATCTAAAGCATATAGTGTCTTTAGCAAAAGAGTTTTAACCTCTAATTCTATAGGGCAACCAAGATCAAGGGCAGGGGTCTGTATTCTTTTGAGATCTGTTGGTTCACTGGATTACTCATATTAGGCACAAGAATTTGATTTAAAAACCAATGGCTTGTGAGAACAGTTTTATCCATCCGTGCAAGGTTTAACTAAAGTTGTTTAGTTAAAATTACCCTTGGTATCTTATTGTTGGCAGCATTTTCTCTGTCCAATCATATTAGGGGAGTGACAGGTCTGTGATTGGACGGGAATAGGGAGGTGGAGCTAGAAGTTTAGGAGTGAGGGAGGTTGGAGGTCATAGGAGAAGCAAGAGAAATCAACATGGAGGCGGACTAACACGAAGATTATCCAGACTCTGTGTGGTTTTAAACAGACACAAGTAGCTAAGGTTTTCACAAGGTTCGAATAATTGAGTTAAATCATTATCCTTATCATTTGGCTCTGAAATGATTGTATTGACATCTTGTATTGTGAGCTTATTGATATATAAATCTGATCGGATAATTAAGCCTCCCGTTTGTACTGGGTAGCTAGGCACTAGATGCCTGATTATGGGGTGTGCGGAGCCTTGCATGTAAGGGAGATGATATTGCTAACTGGGAGAGAATAGCAGGACCCCGCCAGGGTATAGTGTTCAGGCTGGCCAGAGCGGCACGAAAGTGGGAACCTGTGGGGCAGGAGAGTTTGAGGGGTGATCTTTTCTAATATTTCCTGCAACAGCTTATAAAATAATAGATTACATAAATTTCCCATATAACTTAATTTTGACTGACCCCCTCATCTACATGTTTCTTCAATATCCTGTCTTATCTTCAGGGAAACATTTTTGGAAAGGAAAATATATGGTCTTTGAATAATTAATTTCAAATTTTCATTCTAATTTTAAATTCATTACATAAGCATTTTCGTGTGAAAGTTTTATATTTTATATTGTACTAGCATTCAACGAGAATCATGTTTATGAACTCACAAACTTTATATTTGTTTTAAATGAGGAAATAACTATATAAACAATTTAATGGATTGTTCCTGAAGAAATTAGATATCACTGTATTATACAGTCTACTCTAATCACCTGAAGTACAATACATTTAAAAGTATTCATACATATATTTATTTATTTGTATACATAATCATGTTTGTATGTAATTTTAGAAGTTAGTATCTGTGTTCTAAGATAAATTCAACACTATTATGTGATTTCACTAAAGTCAATGCAAGTGTAACAATACCAATTCTGGATAGTGGCTTTAGTTTTATTTATTTTATTTGAAGGTCAAATATAATGGGATTCAGTACATACTGTAGGCTTTTAGGCTTTCTAATCTGGGGGCTTAGTTTTTATTATTTTAAACGTACAAAGAGCTATTTATAACTTGATTTTGAAAACAAATGTGGATAAGAAGATCTACTTTAGACTGTGACACATTATATAAAACCAGATTCTGATGATAAATAAAGCAATCCATATAGTGAAATATAGAACCTCATACATTGTATTTTTGCTTCTTCCTTCTATGTATTTTTAAATTATTACTTTCAGCATACTCATACACATATATGAACATATTTCCATATCTATATACATGTGTTTCATTGAGTTTATGTCTGTTGATGATGAAGTAACAATTTATGGAAATATAGGTGTGTATTTCTTAAACAATTGTGATTAATGTATAAAGTAAATGCAAAAATAAATTTCTTGAGGAAAATGAGAAGCTTATGGATAGAAGTATTTTCCTTGCCACCAAATTTGATAACATGAGTTTGATTCCCTGAAACTACTTGAAAATAGAAAACAAATATGAAAATAAACAGTTGTAATCCCAGTCCTGAAAAGGAGAAATAGGTAGATCTCTGAGACTCACTCACTAGATAGTTAGCCTAGCCTAGTTTGTAAGCCCTGAGTCTACAGAATAGTGACACCTGAGGTTATGCTCTGGACTTCTGTACGAACATACATATGTGCATGTACACACACTGATAGCTATACATGTACTCACACAAAATGAGTATATGTAAATATCTGTATATTTTCCAAAATAACTAATTAGAGTTTCTGAAATGTTCAATTTTTTTCTTTGAAAATGTCATGCCATATGCATTATTGATATTATTATCCTGCAACTATGTATCAACTTTCACGTGTGCACCTTTGAATTTATCATAGCACAAGTAAATGAATGAATAAATAAATCTAGAAGAATTATGCTTCCTTATGATTTTGAGTTTTCCTGATAAAGTTTACTTTGTGTGTTGTCTTTGTCAAGTTCAAAGTTTAACAGTGATTCAGTAGATAGGTGTCTTAATTCATTAGTCATTTTTTTGTAAAGGATGAAAATCTCTTGAGTGTTTCTTTTTCTTTTCCTTATTGTTTCTTATTGTAAACTTTCAAAAGTAGTCTGAGGAACATGGGTGAAGATTATCAATTTAATTCAGGTATTGCTTGATGAAGGAAGTAAAAGAGTTGAAATTCAGTTTACATTTATTCAGACACTGTAATTTGCCTACTTCAGCATCTCAAAAACTAAATGATGAACATACTTTAAAAGGCAGATAATAGCAGAATATAAATTTGCTTATTTAACTCATTTCAAAATTTCCCATGTATTGGAAATCATTCTTTAGCCAAATTGTGTCAGGTTAGTTTCAGATATTCTTGGTATATCACTTAATATTGTAAGTCAATTTCACTATACCGATGCCAAGAATGTATTTGAGTTGGATAGTTATTGTCATAAGTAATGTAAGATTTTATTTTTATCCCTTATATTAGATACATCAATGCTCTTTCACGATCAAGAAGACTCTCGTGTGGAATTTTCTTTGCTGGTTCTAGGAATTGATAATATACATTTCAAAGAAATATAGGCGAAATTTAATATTAGTTTATGTTCACAACCAATTCAAAATCCTACAGGGTGAAATGGATATATTGAAAGAAAAATATGTTTAGAATTTTAAATATATATTAACTATTGCTGAATACTAATAAGTTAAAATCCAATTTGTTAAGATACAATTAAATTATGTTCCTCTATACTAACCAAGATTTTATGTGCTCAGTAATAAGCAACTAGACACTTTAGTGATACTGCTGAACATTACAGAAACAGGCCATGTCTACTATTACAGAAAGCCATATAGGATGTGTTGTATCAGAAGCCATCTAGGAGAAACTAAAGGCATACAAGTGAGTTTTCTGAAGATGGCCTACTGTTTGAATGGCCTGAGATGGATGAGCTTTAAGAATGCTTAGTCCTCTGAGACTTCATCCTAGGATTGCTTCTTGCCACTGATATGCCTTTTTGTCATTATTACACAGCCTAATGATTCCTGACCATCAGCCCACCCTATGGGCAAATTCCCTGCATGAAGATGACCTTTCATGAATTAATGTTGTTTAGATGAATTAATAACTTTATAGAATTTCTGATTTGATTAAAATAATTCTGGGCAGAAAGTTATAGGAGTTGTTTTTAGTTGTTTTGCCAGAAACATGTAATAAGTTTAAAACCAAGAATAGAATGTGCTCACTCCTCATAGAATGGTAAGTAAAGGCTGCATAATAGTGAATACAATGAGCTTTCACAATTACACTAAAAAGGTAAATAGGCTTTGGACAAATTTGAGATCAAGGTCAAATATTCATTCTATGTCAGGTCCAAGGATGAAACCACAGTGTTCACTATGATAAACCAAGGCCATGTGAAACTGTTGCTTTAAACTTATAATGAGCTTTTAGAATTAAAGATTGATTTCAACTTAATATCAACATCCTCTGTAACTCCCCCTTTGTGTAGCATTTTATCTATGAGATAATTTTCTAAAATACTTTTGTCTAAGAAGGTATAAAAACACAGGGAGAAGATATAAAGTGGTAGCTTGTTGGGCTCTGCCCTATCCCCCAAATTTACAGATAGAGATAGAGATAGAGATAGAGATAGGTCTCTTTGTCTATATGTATATATACATAAGTGTGTAGGTATAAGTATATGCATGTAAGTATGCATGAACACTTGTGGAGTTGATGAGACCCATGGTTGGGCCCAACCAGAATGTATATGTGTGTGTGTGTGTGTGTGTCTGTGTAAATGATTTTCTTTACTTTTCTCTCTAGCTCATCATGTGATTTCTGAGACGAGTATGAGAGAGACCAGTAGATCCAGTCCTAAGACAGGGCCACCAGCCATCATAATTCCCAGGCAGCACTGTAGTACATAAGTATATCTTATGCCCAAGTCCAGCTAATTTTAAATAAATAAAAAGGGAGGAACTGTGACCTCCCCTAGCCTCAAGTGGGCTGAATGAGACCTTGTCCTTGCTACAGAGCAGCTAAGGTGCTTAGGGTGGAGTTCCTAAGACAAAAGGCCTTTTGTCCTGTGCTTCTCTGCCTCTTCTGAAGTTCCTGCTAGGAGACATGCCCTGCTGAACTGCTGTACCTTCCTTCCAGACAGAACAACAAGATGCTAATTAGGCCACAAGATCCTGGCTTACTGGAGGATGGGTTTCCCTGCCTATGTCATCTCAGATTCTGAAGTGCACAATGGACTGTGATTGGAAACTTTGACTTTGCCTGGTTATTTCTCTCGCAGTCAGATTCCACTATTTTTCCCCAGGCCCCTTCCTCTCTTTCAGGAATCTGTTTTGCATAGCTGCTGGTGGCTACAGTTCATGAAAGAGTTATTGAATTCCAAGCATGTCATCTGTGTACCAAGAGAGGTCCTTGAGCCAGAAAGAAGAGATACCTAACCGTTAAGCCTTTTTTCTTCTTAATCACTTGCTGTTGGACATCAGGAGATGATTGTCAGAAGCCAATGGCTTTTGAACTTAGAATAACAAATGGTTATGAACAGAACAAATGCCAGAGATTAAAAACAACAACAACAACAACTACTACTACTACTACTACTACTACTACTACTACTACTACTACTACCGAGACAAAAACAAACAAAAAAATCTTTTGTCCATGTTGGCCATGACCTCTGTCTCTGTACCCCTTTGCTTTATTTTCTCAGGACCCTTTCATTTTGTACTGAACTCTAGCAAGAATGCTCTGAAGTATGGTGCTCAATCAAATCTCATTCATTTTAAAATGCTAATTTCTTTAACATACTTTGTTGTTTCTTATATATATTGTGCTTTATAGATATTTTATGCCAGTGATTTTCCTTATTTTAAACTTACTTTGCAAAGTTCATTAATTATAATGGTTATTACCTATAATTCTGTTATAAGAACTTATTATATTTAGTTTTCTTATTTGACTCCTTGATTATTTTGCTGTTACACATTTTAAAAATTTTATAAAATTCCTATTATCTTCTATACCTTTTAACTTAAACACATTTATCTCCTCTTATTTTATAAACTTAAAAATTGTTAAGAGTGAAATGTTTCTAACAATATAGGTTACAGTTTAAGGGAAAATTTATGAAATTTATAACTAACTTTGACAATTTAATACCACTAATGAAACAAATTTCTCATTCAATTACAGTCTCACCAACCCAAAGAATATTTTCAAGTATGCCTTAATTTGAGTTTTATTGCTTTGAAAATCCACTATGACCAAGGCAACTCTTATTAAAAATAATATAATTGGGGTTGGCTTATAATTTCAGAGGTTCAGTCCATTATCATCATGGCAGGAAGCATGGCAGTGTTCGGGAGAAACCAACAGGGAGTTCTTTGATCCTCAGGCAGCACAAGGGGACTATCTCTCACAGACAAGCAGTTAACAGGCTCCTATTCCACATTAGACATAATTTAAGCCTAAGAGACCTCAAGGGCTATACCCCAGAGTGAAACACTTTCTCCAACAAGGCTACACCTACTCAAATAAGGCCACACCCTCTAATATTCCCATTTCCCATGGGCTGCCAGCCATTCAAACATATGAGTCTAAGAACCAAACCTATTCAAACCATCACAAAGAAATTTAAAGTTATTAGATATACTTTCATTTGTATAATATTCTTATGGGGAAAACTTCAAAAAACAAACAAAAAAACAGAAAAATTAGTACATACTACTATGAAACAAGAATGGTAGGTTTGAGTTCTCAGAGTTTAGAAAGTTGACAATATGAATCACTATATGGAATGACAGGAGAAATAAGATGCCATAGAAATTAGACTTCCTCTAATGTTCATGCAACTAAAATTGTGTAACTAAGCATGTCACACACAAATACACACACACACACACACATACACACACACACAAACAAAAACAGAGGCAAAAACTCCAACAAATGATTGTAGATCATGTCAGTAAAGTTTTGTAAACAAATCTAATAAAAACTACTTAATTTTTACTTCCTATTGATAAATTAATAGGACTGGATCAGTGAATTAGCAAGAGATATATAAATTTATTCAGGAAAGGTAAATAAAGATTAATAAGACACTTGAAAATCTTAACTAAAAATATATTTATTAAAAAACATATTTTCTGCATCAAAAAGGGCAATATACTACTTTGCATAAAAGAATGTTAACTTAGAATTTAAACAAAGAAACATTTTGTATTTAAAAGATGTATAATGAAGAATGGTAGGTGACAATATTCACAAGCCAGACATAGACAGCCATTCTCAGCATACTTCCTGACCTGTCTGAACAACACTTAACCTGACAACTTAGTGTCTCCAGCCCCTCCATGATTTCTAATATGGTCCACAGAGCTTGAAGGAATTTTGAATATCATGGTAATAACTATGTTTCCCTGTAAAGGTCATCAATGGAGCAATCAATGGATTTTCTTTACATGATACATTTGAAAAGCCTGTTTGAGAGAAAACTTGGTGCAAAATGTCAGTTTCATGACTAGAAATATATTTATGATCATAAATCTTTTTTTTTTTAGATATTTTCTTTATTTACATGTAAATTTCTCCATTCCCAGTTTCCCCTCCA
>NW_022196898.1:21812054-21829591 GCF_008632895.1 Mastomys coucha
TGTCCTGTCCCTGCCACCCGGCGGCTCCCCTGTGACTCGTGGGGCCTGTGCCTCCCTGTTGTCTGCTCTAGGCTTAGGAACTCACTGTAGAGAAGATGGCAGCTCTCACTGGAGACTCCAGGTCAAAGCGGTCCCTGGAGGCAGACCCTCCTCGTGCAAGGGAGGGGCAGCTAAGGTTGCTGATCCACCTCTGCCACTTGGAAGCTGAGAGGATCCTGTCCCTGCTGCCTGGCGGCTCCCCTGCGACTCTTGGGGTCTGTGTCTCCCTGCTGACTGCTCCCGGCTTAGGAACTCACTCGATCATAAATCTTTTTACCTGAGACAAAACAGTACCTAATTAAAAAAGATTGTATATTTTTCTAGTCACATAAATTAATATATTAACATCTCCAAGAAATGACAAACATGGGTTTTAAACAAACTTTGTTTACACAAAATTTGTGAAAGAATAGATAGAATGATAGCTTTTGAAGCTGAGTTAGGTAAAGAAAAAATTAAGTTGTTTTATGGTTATGGAATATCACAATGGTAAGGGTAACGGGCTGGGCACAGACAATTAGTGTGCAACATTGCAACTCTACTGGACACAGGCTCTGAGTGAGAATTAAGGAAACCAAGGTAACGACTCCCTACGTATTGTACAACTGATACATTTCTGTTTTATCTTGCTCTTATTATAATTCCAATTCAGGAAATAATTATTTCTATGTTATTACTGGTAAAGTTTGAATTTGGTTTTAACTGAAAATGAATTTGTTTTTGTAGCAAATTTATCTATTAGTATATATTAATTAATTTAATTATTAATAATATGATTATAATATATAATGTAATATAATATATTATCACATATAACATATTATTAAATATTATTAAAATTATTATATCAACTATTAATTATTGATATATTAACCAATACATTAGTAATTAATATACACATTAATATTAATTATTAATGTATTAATATATTTGTTTATATATTAATATAGCAACACTGCTCACATTATTACTATGTTAATATTAATTGTGCAATTAATAATTATTAATATATGTCATATATGATAATATATGATATGGTATATTATATTACAATATAATATATTATAATTAATAATTGAGATATTAATTAATATCATCAATTAATTAATTATATGGTTATTTGATATATTAGTCAATATATCAATTAATTATACATGTATGTATGCTAATATATATATATATATTAGTATGTTGGGTGGATATAATAAAATATCTGAAACTCAATAAATCCCGAATATGATCAGTTTATTTAAGTTTTTGGCAGCTGAATGTCCAAAGTAAAATGGGGACATACATTCCACTTCTGGTGATATTGCTTCTGGGTACATAAAGCCTAGTGGGGAGGAATGTGCAAAATACAAAGAGCAATCACATAGGAAGTTACAAAACAGGAGGCATCAAGGCTTCAGAAACAGTGGGAAGAGTATATCAATTGGTTCAGCAATAATAAATAGTCATCCCAGAGAAGACAGACATAAAAGAAACATAATGTAGACTTTATAGGTCATATTTATATATTTAGGAGTATATGTAAATGCTTATGCAAAAAAAATAACATGAGGCCTTAAATTTTAAAGATAGCATGGTGGAAGTATGGTGCATGGAAAGATTTGAAAGGAAAGATAGAGATTATATAATATTATATGTTACATAATTATGTAACATTATAACATATGTAAACATTACAAATCATGCTACACAAATTATTGAGCCTCTGGTACTATGTGATAAATAGTCCTTGTCTCATAATAACAACATAGACTGTTCACAGTAGCACATGAAGTTCACCTCCACAAGCACTGTATATATCCATGTACCATCTCACATACAAACTTTCATACACATCTGCACACACACACACACACGCACACACATAAAATAGAAAATCTAAACTTAAAGCAAATTTATTTTCCTAGACTGATTTGAATATAGCATTTCAATATTAAAAACAATATACATTATGAATATGAATATGCTTAAGTTAGCAGTGCAATATTTGTATCTCCTGAAAGGCTCTCCCAGAGCCTGACATATACAGAGGCAGAAGCTCACAGTCAACCATGGAACTGATCACCGGGTCCCCAATGGAGGAGTTAAGAGAAAGGACTGAAGGAACTGAAGGGATTTGCAACCCCGTAGGAAGAAAAACAGTATCAACCAACCAGAAAGCCCAAGAGCTAAACCATTGACCAAGGAGAACACATGGAGGGATTCATGGCTCTAGCAGAATATGTAGCAGAGGATGGCCTTGTGGGACATCAAAGGGAGGAGAGGTCCTTGGTCCTGTGAAGGCTTTAGCCTCAGTGTAGGAGAATGACAGGGCAGGGAGGTAGGAATGGGTAGGGTGTGGGCACACCCTCACTGAAGCAGGAGGAGGGGGTATTGGATAAGGGGATTCTGGGTGGATCAAGAAAGGGGATAACATTTGAAATGTAAATACATAAAATATCCAATTAAAAAATGTATAGTGAATGTATACTTTGTTTCCCGGAATTAACAAGAAAAATTAACATGTGGGCTAGCAAATAATCTTTTAAGAGATTATTGAAAAGTTTTAAATATAAATGTTAGTTCAAGAAAACTGCATGAATGGTCGTGAATATATGATGTGCGTGGTGAAATGAACATTTACCTGCCAGTGACCAATTAATATGTTTTAGCCTACTACCTTATAGTGACTGTGTTCAGATGAAAATACTGGGCAAGATGAAAAGATTGCATCATATCATAAATTGAAACCCTGGTTAATGACACTGAGTACATTTACAGGTGTACCAAGACAGGATGTTTTTTCTGTGCCACGTAAGAAATCATTAAAGCTTGCCTTCTGTGCCCCAAGAAGTCAACATTCACTCATCACAGGATCTGAGTGATTGACTCTGATTTCACTTGGTGACTAAGAAGCACACATTTGTCATTTTCTCGTTTTTCCTACGTTGTTGCAGCAGGCATATATGCCTAAGATATTTTAAAAATAATTATTTACTGTTTATTTTTGAGTGGTGCTGATGATAAGAAATCAAAGCAAATAATGGTCAGACCTTTAAATATTCCTGTAATCAAATAGTACACAAATTTATTGATTTTATTTCTTAGAATAAAATTTTTCCCTTAGATAGTCTAAGTAACATATTAAGAAATATATAGATAAGATGTCGCATATTTGATCACAATGCAAATCTCTTTAAATGTGCATTTGCATAAAGGGAAGAGTCAAGTCATTTCATGCCTCTTTAAAAAGGCATTATTAAATTTGGTTTTATGTGAAAGGCAGCATTTTCTTGACCTTGATGTATTATCCACACTCTGACAAAACACTCAGCAGTACTTGTGTCTTTTCAGTTCTGAATAATTCAGGAATGCATAGAAGTAATGTTTATTTCCTTGTTGTTGTGGCTTATACAGACTTTAAAGACAGTGTACAGAATAGTCAACAATATCAACAGGAATGGTATTATTACAGTTTATGAACTTAAGTCTTATAGATAGAGCTTATTATACATGTGTGTAAGTACATATGTATATTGAGTTGATGAATTTAGTTCTTTCTTAGAAACCTCTGACAGTGACCTGTGACATCTATGATCTTGTGATGCTGCCCCCCCTTCCCACACACAAGGTATCATCTCATTTGATACTTGAAGGTTTCAATCCTTTGTTTTTTTCCATACATGAGGTGGCTGTGGTTACTTGTATACAGTAGAACATCCCTAGTCATGCTATATATTGTTATGTGTGGTTTATTCCAGATTATATACTTTCAATATTCAGATATTTTAAATAGTAATATATAATTTTTATATTTTAAAGTTTAAATGTTTGAAAGTAAATATACTCAAATTATTGTCATGGACTCATTTTTGTCTTTTAAAATCTTTTGGGGATTTATTTTCTTCATATAATCATTAATTTTTATTTTTATATGGTATCAAATATAATTGAAATAAAAAAATTAGCATGACAATTTATTGCTCTACAAACACCTCTGTATATAATAATATTGGTATCAGAGAGCCCTCCAAGTCTGATACAGACCTATGTAGCACCTGAGCTTCAGTTTCATGAACTGAGCATTGCTCAGTTGATTTAGAAAGCCTTGTTCTCCTGGTGTCCTCAATCTTCTCTCCCTCCCACACTTCTTGCCTCCAGATCTACTGAGTTTTCTGAGATCTGAGATACGGATTCAATGGAAATATCTCATTTAGAGTTGTGTGTTCCTATATCTTTTTTTGTATAATGTCCAGCTGTCTGGCTCTGTATTTGTTTTCTTCTGCTGTATTAGAAAGCTTCTCTGATGAAGAATAAATAAGGCAACATCTATGAATATAGCAGAATATTACTAGGAGCCATATTTTTTTATACAAGTATTATTTAGTTTTCCCTAAGTCCCTGGGCTATCTAGTCTCCAGTTCTTTTTCATGTAAGTAGTATTAGGTATGGGTTCTATAATAGGGTTTCTATTGCTGTGAAAAAAACAACATGACCACAGCAACTCTTATGAATGAATGCATTTTATTTGGTTGCTTAAAAGTTCAAAGGTTTAGCCCATTATCATCATGCTGTGATTCATGGTGGCATGCAGGCAGACATGGTGTTGGAGAAAGAACAAAAGATCTACATCTGGGGAGAGGGAGATCTACATCTAGATCCATAGGCAGCATCAAGAAAAAGGCACACTGGGCCTGGCTTGAACATCTCAAAGTTCAAAGTCGACCCCAGTGACACACTTCCTCAAATAAGTTCATATTTCTCTTTTTGTTTTGATTTGTTTGTTTTGTTAATATATGTTATATATATATATATATATATAATATATATATATATATATATTATATATATAACTCTCTGACTGGTGGTTCAGTCTCAGTGATCCCCTTTGGGCGAAGGTTTAGTTGATTCTGTATGTGTTCTTGTTGTGTCCTTGATCTCTCTGAATCCTTCAATCTTTGCTCCCACTCCTCTACAAGATTGCCTGAGTTTCACCTAATTTGGGACTGTGGATCAGTACCTGTTTCCATCAGCTGCTGAGTGAAGCCTCTCTCATGACAGCTGTGCTACCTAGCAAGTATTGCAGAATATCATTAATAGTGTCAGGGATTGTTTTCTCTTTCATGGCGTGGATCTCAAGTCAGGACAGTCATTTGTTCGTCATTCCTTCAATTTCACCTCCCTTTTTATCCCTGCACATCTTGGAAGCAGGAAAAAGCGTGAGGTGAAGGTTCTGTCGCTGGGTTGGTGTCACTGTCTTTCCATGGGTAGTCTTGCTTTGTTATAGGAAGTGACCGTTTCAGGTTCCATATCTCCTATTGCTAGTAGTCTTAGGTAAGCTCACCTGCAGAGATCCCTGTGAGTTTCCATTGTTCAAGGTTTCTATCTTTTAGAAATCCCCCACCAGACAGATTCTAGTCTTCTCTCTCAGTTCTCTTTCCTTCCTTGCCCTACTTCATCTCTCTTGTTAGCTGCTCTAAACACTCTTCTACCTGGTTTCTTCCCTCCATCCATTTCCTCTGACATGTCTATTTTATTTCCCCTTCTGAGTGAGATTCAAGCAGCCTCCTGAAGTGGAGACTTCTAGGTTTTTTTTGGAAAGTGAGTAATATCAAAAGATGTTTTGCTGTGCACACAGATGAAAGTATGGTGTATTAAAGCAAACACATGAAGGAATGTTTTCCTGAAGCAGATATAGGTAAAACTATGTTTTAATATAGCAAAAACATGAAAGGACCTGTGATGGAGGAGTATAAATATGACCCCACAGACATCAGGAAAGGAGCAGTGACCATTAGTTTGGTTTGCTCCACCTTGCTATGTTTTGCTAAGGAGCATTGGTTCCCCTTAAATAGCATTGTTGAGCTCAACTTGTGGTAATCCTGCCATTGAGAGAAACTCACCAAAGAACTGCTTGTGAGGTTCCTCCTGCAACAGCTTGGAGCTTTTAAATGCTTGCCTCAGCTTAATCAGTAAGCCCAATAGGTTTTATTTTGTTTTGTTTTGTTTTAGGATTGAATTATACCTGCTGTTTCGTGTCTAGTGTCTACCTGCCTAGAGGACTGGTCTGCTGATGCTGAGTCGTATTTGGTATTTGCTACAGGATTGAACTGCTAAGAAAGAAGATTAAGCTCATCCACAGAGAACTACTCCTGAACAGGTCTCCTTCTACCACTGGGTGGTGGGCTAGAAGAGGGGTTGAACCTTTATTAAAAGTAGGTTGCAAAAAATAAAATGTGTGCCTTCATCCTCCCATGGTCTCTCCATGTTGCTTAGTTTCTTTGGGTTTGTGGACTGTAGTAAGCTTATCCTAGAGTTTATAGCTAGTATCCACATGTAAGTAAATACAATTCTATGGTTTTCTTTGTGGGTCTGGGTTACCTTACTCAGGATGATGGTTTTTTGGTTCCATCCATTTGCCTGAAAATTTCATGATGTCTGTTTTTAATAGCTGAATAATTTTCCATTGTGTAAGTGTGTCACATTTTCTTAATAGTGGTGGATATGTTTTTATTCAAGCCACATCCAGTTCCATCTTGTTGAGAGGGCTTTAATTCAAATCAAACATTGTTTGGTCATTATCACAATCCTTACACTATCATTGCCTTATCATATTTGGCAAGCAGAACCTATTTTAGATCAAAAGTTCTATGTGCTTGGAGTGGTGTTACTTTTCACTTTGGGTAGCCTGTACTGTCATCTAAAAAAGACAGTAGGACATTGGGGTGAAAGCTCTATTGAGGCAACAACTCAACTTTTCCATGTTCGATGGTTGTGGGTATTTTCTTTAGCAATGAGTGCTTGCTGTTAGTTTATGGACAGCATGACAATTTATGTAAATCCACCATGGATGTTAAAAAGCAGCAGGGTAAAGTGATTCGTTGTCCTTCAAAAAGTTTATGCATTATTGAATGAAACTGTCAATGTCAGGTATCTGATGTAGTTCAGTCATAGCTCTATACGTAATTCAGGTTTTATTTTACTCTATAATGTTATTTTTACTTAATGTGTATAGAAAATATACAATTACATAACTTCTGATTAGCAGATAGTTATCTAGATGTTATAATTGGAACACATTAAAGAATCAGTTGGTACAGACCAAAGACAATAACATGATAGGTAATAAAAAGAAAGGTCCCCCATAAGAGGACAAAGTCAAATTATTTTAAAACCATACTCAGTAAAACACAAACATATCTGGTATAATAAATGTGAAATTCTTAATTTTGCATGATCTAGTCTAAACGTTTCATAAAATTTATGTGTTAAATTGACTTAAAATACCCTAAATTTTTCAACATGTACAAATTATTATAGTTGTTAAATATTTTCAAATTACCATCATGGGATATTATAGACATTAAAATTTTAACTATAATCCTATTTATATTTTACAATAAATAATAAATATAAGCTGTTAATATATATTTTGTTTATAAATCAAAGCAATTTATTATTTTTAATTTGTATTTAATTGTAATATACTACCAATTGAACTAGATATCTAAAATACACACTAGCCACACAATGTTGAAATTTACATTAGATACTTATAAACTATTAGATAAAACATCATTAAATAGTATCACTTACCAACTATGTCAGCATATAGAAGAATGAAAATGCATCCATATCTATCACCCTGCACAAAACTCAAGTCTATATGGATCAAAGACCTCAATGTAAAACTGGATACACTAAATCTGTAGAACAGAAAGGGGAGAATAGCCATGAACTCATTGGTACAAGAGACAACTTTCTAAACAGAACACACATGGCTTAGGCTGTAAGATCAACAGTTCATAAATGAAACCTCATGAAACTTAAATGCTTCTGAAAGGTAAAGAATACTGTCAATGAGGAAAAACAGCAACCTACAGATTGGGAAATGATAGTCTCCAACCCTATATCCAACAGAAGAATAATATGAAAGATATATGAAGAACTCAAGGTAACAGAAACCAACCATCCAAATGTGCCAATTTAAAAAATGGGGTACAAAGCTAGACAGAATTTTTAACAAATGAATCTGTTGAAGTGGTCAATGGCCAAGAAGCACTTAAAGAAATATTCAACATCTATAGTTATCAGGAAAATGGAAATCAAAATGACCCTGAGGTTCCATCTTATACCTCTAGGAATGGCTAAGATCAAACACTCAGGAGAAAGCACATGCTGGTGAGGATGCAGAGCAAGGCAAACCCTACACCATTGCTTGTGGAAGTACAGTCTTACACAACCATTTTGGAAATCAAATTGGCAGTTTCTCAGAAAACTGGAACTAGCTCTATCTCAATACCCAGCTATACCACTCATGGGAATACACCTAAAAGATGTTCTACTATATCCCATGGACACTCAAACAACAATATTTATAGAAGCTTTTTTGTTGTTGTTAGAAGCTTTGTTGTTGTTGTTGTTTTTTGTTTTGTTTTGTTTTGTTCTTTTTTGTTTTGTTTTGTTTTTGTTTTTTTTGTTTTTTGTTTGTTTGTTTGTTTGTTTTTGTTTTTTGTTTTTCGAGACAGGGTTTCTCTGTATAGCCCTGGCTGTCCTGGAGCTCACTCTGTAGACCAGGCTGGCCTCGAACTCAGAAATCCACCTGCCTCTGCCTCCCAAGTGCTGGGATTAAAGGCATGCGCCACCACGTCCGGCTATAGCAGCTTTATTTATAGTAGTCAGAAACTAGCAAAAATGTAGATGTCCTTCAACTGAAGAAAAGACAAAGAAAATGTCATACATCTACAAAATGGAATACATTCAGCTTTAAAAACAACGATGTCACAAATACTGTAGGCAAATAGATGGAAGATCAGAATAACAAACTGAGTGAAGTAGCAAACATGCAGTTCTGTCTTCTGTCTTCATTCGGTTCCCCTAACAAGTGAAACAGATGCTGTCTCAGTCTCAGTTCCCTGCCATTGGATCCCCTTTTGTCCCTACATGGAATGATTGGTTGGTCCTCAGAGGGAGAGGATGTGCATAGACATACTGGGATTAGATGACCCTGGATAGAGAGGTGCCCAAGCAGAACTCGTCTTCTCTGAGAAAGGAATGGAAAAAAGAGGGAGTTTGTAAGTGGGATTGTGAAGAAAGGAGGGAGGGAGCTGTGATCCAGACATAAACTGAATTAAGAATTCATGAAATATATTTGCTAATGGCAATTTTATCATTTACCAACTACAACCTAATTGGTATCTGTATATAGTTAATCAGTATTCAGTTCATGTCAAAATGTCTTAAAATATAAAAGAGATAGATCCTAATCTGCTCCTTACCATAAACTCTCCAACACAGTAAGAGGACTGATTGTCCTTCCCACTCCTCAACCCAGAAGATATTCTTCTTCATACAACCTCTCAGCTGTTTTGCCTACATGTCGTTTTGGTTTTTTGGTCTCCAGTTCTATTTTGTTTTTTTGTTTTTTGTTTTTGCTTTTGTTTTTCATTTCTTTTCCATCTTCATGCCATGTGTTTTCTTTCTTTTTTTTTTAAATTGGATATTTTATTTATGTACATTTCAAATGTTATCCCCTTTCACAGGTTCCCTTCCAGAAACTCCACATCACATCCTCCCTCCTCTTCTGTGAGGGTGATCACCGTCCACCCTTCCACTGTTGCCTCCCTGCCCTGGTATTCTTCTACACCACAGCATAAAGCCTTTCCAGGACCAAGTGCCTCTACTGCTGCTGATGTTCAACAAGGCCATCCTCTACTACATATGCAGCTGGAGCCATGGGTCCCTCCATGTGTACTCTTTGGGTGGTGGTTTCATTCTTGGGAGCTCTGAATGGACTGGTCAGTTGATATTGTTGTTCTTCCTATGGAATGTAAACTCCTTCAGCTCCTTCAGTACTGTCTCTATCTCCTCCACTAGGGACCCTATGCTCAATCCAATGGTTGGGTGCAAGCCTCCACCTTTGTATTTGTAAGACAGTGCCTCTCAGGAAACAGCTATATCAGACTCCTTTCAGCATGCACTTCTTGGCATCCACAATAGTGTCTGGATTTGATGTCTGTATATGGGATGGATCCCCAGGTAGGGCAGTCTCTGGATGGCCTGTCCTTCAATCTCTGCTCCACACTTTGTCTTCATATTTCCTTCCTTGAGAATTCTCTTCCCCCTTCTCAGAAGGACTGAAGCATCCACACTTTGGTCTACCTTGTTCTTGAGCTTCATGTAGTCTATGAATTTTATTTTGGGTATTTCGAGCTTTTGGGCTAATATCCACTAGTCAGTGAGTACATACCATATGTGTTATTTTGTAACTGGGTTACCTCACTTAGAATGATATTTTCTAGTTCTATTCATTTGCCTAAAAATTTCATGAAGTAAATTGTTTTTAATAGATAAATAGTGTACATGTACCACATTTGTTGGATCCATTCATCTGTTGAAGGGCATCTTGGTTATTTCCAGCTTCTGGATATTAATATGGCTGCTATAAACAAGGAGCATACATCCTTGTTATATGTTGGAGGGTCTTTTGAGTATATGCCCAGGAGTAGTATAGCTGTGTCCTTAGGTAGGACTATGTCCAATTTCCTGAGGAACTGCCAACTGATTTCCAGAGTGGTTGCACCAGCTTACAATCCCTCCAGCAATGGAGGAGTGTTCCTCTTTCTCCATATCCTTGCCAGCATCATTGTCACCTGTTTTTATTTTATTTTATTTTATTGCCATTGTGACTGATGTGAAGTGGAAAGTGGAATATCAGGGTTGTTGATCATTTCTTTAAGTACTTCTTAGCCATTCGGTATTCCTCAGTTGTGAATTCTTTGTTTAGCTCTGTACCCCATTTTTAATAGTGTTATTTGGTTCTCTGGAGTCTAACTGCTTGAGTTTTTGTATATATTGACTATTAGCCCTCTATCAGATGCAGAATTGGTACACATAGTTTCCCAATCTGTTGGTTGCCATTTTGTCCTATTGACAGTGTCTTTTGCCTTATTGAAGGTTCGCAATTTTATGAGGTCCCATTTGTCAATTGTTCATCTTAGAGCATAAGCCATTGGTGTTCTGTTCAGGAAATTTTCCTCTGTGTCCATGTGTTTGAAGTTCTTCTCCACTTTCTCTTCTATTAGTTTCAGTGCATCTGGTTCTATGTGGAAGTCCTTGATCCTCTTGGACTTGAGATTTGTATAAGGAGATAAGAATGTACCATTCTTCTACATTGAGCCTGCACCCTTTGTTGAAAATGCTGTCTTTTTTCCACTGGATAGTTTTAAATCCTTTGTCAAAGATCAAGTGACCATACATGTGTGGGTTCATTTCTGAGTCTTCATTCTATTGCATTGATTTACCTGTCTGTCTCAGTAACAATACCATGCAGTTTTTATCACAATTGCTCTGTAATATAGCTTAAGTTTAGGGATGGTGATTTTTATATGTTCATGGACATCTCTTTCTCTAGGTTAGGGAAGTTTTCTTCTATAATTTTGTTGAAGATATTTACTGGTCCTTTAAATGGGGAATCTTCCCTCTCTTCTATACCTATTATACTTAGGTTTGGTCTTATCTTTGTGGCCTGGATTTCCTGGATGTTTGGGGTTAGGAATTTTTTGCTTTTTGCATTGTCTTTGACTGTTTTGTCAATGTTTTCTATGGTATCTTCTGGACCTGAGATTCCCTCTTCTATTTCTTGTATTCTGTTGGTGATGCTTGCATCTATGACTCCTGATCTCTCTCCTTTTCTATCTTCAGGGTTGCCTCCCTTTGTGATTTCATTATTGTTTCTACTTCTATTTTTAGATCATGGATGGTTTTGTTCAATTCCTTCACCTGTTTGGTTGTATTTTCCTGTAATTTTTTAAGGAATTTTTGTGTTTCCTCTTTAAGGGTTTCTTCCTGTTTACTTGTGTTCTCCTATATTTCTTTAAGGAAGTTATTTATGTCTTGCTTAAAATTCTCTATCATCATCATGAGATGTGATTTTAAATGTGAATCCTGTTTTTCTGGTGTGATGGGTTATCCAGGAATCTTGTGGTGGAAGAGCTGGGTTCTGATGATGCTAAGTAGCCTTGGTTTTTGCTGCTTAGTTTCTTGTGCTTGCCTCTTGTCATCTGGTTATCCGTGTTAGCTGGTTTTGCTGTCTCCGATTGTGGCATGTGTCCTCAGGACTTCTTACCTTATTTTCTGTACTCTTGTCACATGTCTCTCCCTTGTCACCTTACACATCTTCTCACATGGCCCCGTTCAGTGTGTCAGTCATGTCTAGCCTATTCTCCTCCAGATGCCTTTGCCTGGCTTTCCCCTATATCTATAATAAAAGCTCCTACCATATATGAATAGTCGTATCTATCTTTTATTTCCTTTTTCCTTCTGGAATCATCAACATCTATTCATATGGAATAAATTCAGAGTGGTAGGGTCTGGAAAGATTACTCAGTGGTTATGAAGATTTACTATTCCTCCAGAAGACTAGAATTCAAATTCTGTCATTAACATAGGAGCTTACAATCATCTGCAACTCCAGATATAGAAAACATTGTGGTTTCTGAGGACATCAGGCATACATATCATGTATAGTTATATATGCACACAAAACAAACATACACATAAATTAAAGAAAATTTAAAGAAGAAAAAACATACAAAGCAACAGCTAGAACTTTTGACTGGAAGGCGCGTCTTTATTAACTTTATACAATTAGCTTCAGAAAAGCACTCCAACAGTATTTGTGATTTCTATGGACCCATATGTGTAAGTATATAACAAGAAAAGCATTCATACTTTGGAGTCAAAGTGTTCATTTTTAAATTTAGTCTCTTAAGGTATATACAAAACTGGAAAGTGTCTTGGCACTTAATAATTGATGATAAAATGTTAATCTCTATCTCACTGGAGAGTACTGATATTCAATTTCAAACTCTGTAGTAAAACTGAATAAAAGGGAACTGCCAATAAATTTATTTTATCATTTCACTGAAAAAATAGCTCTGAAATTTGTAAATTACAACTCTACGTCACTTTTTAATTTTCAATACAACATACTCTTGTTCTTAGACTGTTGCTGTGTATCTGCATTAAAGCTACAAATATCTATGAATTTGTGTTTTATACATATTAAGATAAAAACTTTATGTCAAGTGTTAGTGAACAATTTAAAAAATAATAAATATGGAATCAGAGTAAATCACACAGCTGGGAAAGGTAATATATGCAATATTTAATGATATTTTAGAAACAAAGAAGGGGGAGTTCAGGAGCTGAGATGAATATGAACACACAGTGAAACAGTGAAATCTTGTCTTGAACTTTTAAAAAGATAACAAAAAAAGAGAAATAAATGGAGGGAGGTGAATAGATGAAGAGAGGGAGAAGTGTCAAGAAGGAAGATAGGAGAAAGAGAGAAAAGGAAGAATAAAATAAATTACACATTGTATGAACATGTAGTATCTAATTTTACTTGTTATAAGGGAATAACAACTTAAATGCTTTGCTTCATTGACTATTTAGTAAATGACCTCTGACAGAATACAAAATGATAATCTAGGATTTATAAGTGTTAATTATAAGCATTAATGTATAGCAAAAATTGCTGCCTAACTCACAAGTCTTAATATATAATGTTTCAAGCCCATCGATGTTGAAATGTAAAAGTATCATGGATAGAGATATGGCTTCCTTATTCAAACCACTTTTTGCTCTTGAACCCAGGCTTGGTATCCAGAACCCACGCAGCATAAATTTGCTTAAGACTGCCATTTCTAGAGGTTTTGACACCCTCCTCTAGCTACTTTGTATATGCATACAGACAGGCAGGTACACACACATATACATAAAAAATCAATGAAAAATGTGTAAGAATGTCAACATTTTAATAAATATAGGCAAACTGTTACTTCATATTCAAATATTTATGTGTTTCCTGAGAGGCATATTATAAAGTTATACAATCCAAAGGATATGTGTTTCTTTGTTTGAATAGTTTTTCAATGCTATAAAATTCTGGGTAATATTGCAAGCATTCCTTATATGGCCACCAAGGGCAGGAGAGGCCCTTTACCCTGTGAACATTCTATGCCCCAGTGTAGGAGAATGCCAGGCCCAGGAAGCAGGAGAGGGTGGGTTGGTGAGCAGGGGGAGGAGGGAGAGAACAGGGTTTTTTCCCTTGCTTTCTGTTTTTATTTATTTTATTTTTTCTTTTTTTTCAGAGGGGAAACTGGGAAAGGAGATATCATATGATATCTAATAAAAAAAATCTGCAGTCCAGAAACCATATCAACACAAACAGCAAAATGCTACTCATTAGGTTTTATTTATATATTCCTTGTACTTATTTGTACAGATACACACACACACGTGTGTGTGTGTCATAATAATTACCATATATACAATGATCAGTCACATATAATTATCAAAATAAAAAGAAAATGAGGCATATAAGAGGTTTTAGAGGAGAAGACTGGGAAGGCTCAGAAGGGTAAAAGGAAATGGTTACAGTGATTTAATAGAATTCCAAATAAAATGTATTTTTGAGAGGGAAAGATGTGTATGAGAGAAGAATGAATAAAATTAAAAGATAAGATAAATGTTTTATACTCTTAGAACTAAAGCAGATTATTGTTCAAAGATTTCCTCAGCCTCTGCTTGTCCACATGTTGAAAAATAAATCACAAGATTACTTAATATGTTGTTTTATTCACTTTTAATAATTTTTATTTTAAACTAAAATCATTATTATTAATATCCATCCAGGTAATTAGGAAAATAAATTAAAGTTACTTGCTTTGTCTGCTCTATTTCATATGTGCAATTAATAAATTATGATGACAAGTTATTTGATCTTGCAGTGGTCACTTACCTCTTTTTCAAAAAAAAAGTCATAGATCTTTTAATAGCTTACTTTGAAGTAATTGTTTTAGTCAGTTGTTAGTCACTGTATCATAATTCTTGAGAAAATGAACATATAAAATAGAAAAATCTGGTTTGTTCTACAGTTTTGGATGTTTAAGCCCATGTCTAACTTAAAGTATTGTTATGGGCCCGTGTTAGGATTTTATGGCTGAAGAAATTGCTTACTTCAAGGGTGTCAGGAAATAGAGATAGGAAGGACCAGAATGAGGATTAACAAATGAATATCATGCTCCAGTAGGCTTCTCACTCCAATGAGGATTACAAACAACTAAATCAATATGAACACATCAATCCCAATGAAGCTAGACTGTTCCTGATCCAATCATCTCTAAATGATACAATAGTCTGAAGATTAAATCCACAACATAAAAATAGTGTGGGTGTTCTCCAATTAGTATAAAATGTTCTTTAAAAAATAATGATTTCACTTTTTTGTTATATATTGTATTTAGTGATTAACTCATTCAAATTTTGAACTGATATTTTCAAAATAACATTTTAAAAAGCATAAATAAAAACTGTTTGCTCTCAAAGATAATGCATTTTATTACACTTAGAAAATACCTATATTTTATATATATTTAGATGCATGTTAAACTTCTAGCATTACTTTTCTGCCTTCTAAACAAGGGCTGTATTTTATAAAAAGATACATATAACTTTGATGAGAGATTATCTACTGTAATAACATGCTTGCATGTGAAAAATTTAAAGGACAAGATTTTGCAATAATAACTTAAGAAATTTCTCTGTTGATTTGATTTGATTAGTTGTATAAGGTGAGAGTCTTCTAATATTGTCAATAAAATCATGGCATTTAATTTTAATTAAAGTTCTCTGAAAAACAAACATACAAAAGTTACAGGCATTGGGATGGCTCACCTGCAATGGTATAAAGCAACAAGACTGACAGTAGGATTTTAGTTCCTAGAACCCACATGGTGGAAAAAAATAAAATAACAACAACAACAACAACAACAACAAAAAACCCATAATACTTTTCACTACCTGTCTTTTGACTTTCTACAGGTATGTCATCATGACACAAATATGCCCCCTTCCCTGACATTTGTATATATACAAGAATAAACTGATAAATATTATTAAAATCTCCAAATTAAACATTTTGACTATAAAGTGCAGAAAGAAACAAAACTGTGATTCTCAGAAGTCTTTACACAGAACTGCACAAACTGTGTGAACATATATGATGATGGCATGGTTTGTATCCATAACTAGGGGTATTCTCAGAAAAGAAACCCAATATTAGGAGTCTATTTGGAACTAGCTGAAAAAGGTTTCATGAACATAAATCATTGAATGGTGTTCTCAGGTGCTGAACTTACAGCAAGCTTTCGATTTTCAACTACAACAAACACTTTTTTATTTTTCTTGTTTTTATGTGAAATTTCTAAGCTACTGACTTCCACTGCCATGGAGCTACATGCTAAGAAGTTTTCCCTAGCCATGTGGACTACATAACATAAAACTATACAATATAAGGTATTTTTCCCCACAAGATGTTTTGCATGTCTTCACTCATACATATGAGGAAAGGATCTAATATGGAACCAAATAAGAAAGAGTTCCTGGTGAGATTTATTTAAAGTTTAACAAAATATTTACTTTCACTTTCATTTATTCTGGGAAAATCAAGCTATGCAGGCAAAATGTAATAATGGAATTCTGCTTTCTATAAAGTCACAATAAGAAGACCTGTCTAGTACAATGTTATTCTAAGACAAAGCAACAAGCTGAGAGTTGGCTTCTTAGTCTCTCAATTGCCAAAACAAAATATTTAATACTGTGCAAAGAATAATGGTATGTTAATTCAGCTTACAGATTAGAAGTTTCAAAAGTATTGGGCTATCAGAATATCCTGCCCAGTAGGGACCCCTTTGATACATCATTTGTTAAGAGCTATCACTGTGGAGTGGATACAAAACAAATATCAGAAGAGTGTAATACAATGTGATGGAGAGGAGACCAATTGTCATGTTCTTATCTAACAATCTGTTCTCAAGAAATAAATGAGCTCCAAAAGAATTATTTAACTCCTTCTGATAATAGTGCCTCTAATGAACCAAATAACTTTCTCAACTTCTTCTATGAGTCTTCCATTATTTTGTAATATCATCATAGAAATAACTACAAATTTCCTCACACATGGACCTTAATGGTAACATTCAAACAATATCCAAACCACTACATGTTTATGCTGTAATCGTTTTAAATGTAATTTTAATTGAAAAATAAATAAGTTAAAATTTCATGAAGATACACCATTATAACGTTAAAGTTTTATACTAACACCTAGTAAAATGTGTGCCTATAAATACAAATTTACAGCTTTCTGGGTAAGTGAATCATCTCTACTGAAGGAAAGGAATAAAGAAGGAAAGAAAGGGGAAAGGGAAGGAAAAAAAGGAAGGATGAAACATAACTCAAAAAGTATGTGTGTAGTACTTTGTCTTGTGATACTAAATATATCTTTTGGTGAGTAATTTCTTTCACATGATGCCCTCAACTTTTCCATAGCATCAATTATTCTTTTGTAGCACTCAGTGTAGTGAAACACAATTGAATACCTATATTTTTCTGATACCAATTTTTCTGATGATGTTCATTAACTTGTTTTTTTTTTTTTTTTT
>NW_022196898.1:21829638-21846864 GCF_008632895.1 Mastomys coucha
ATACTTTTCCCAAACAGGGTGGAAGCAGTCAAGCACTGCTGCACTTCAGGTTAACTCTAAAAAACCACTCCGGGAGAGGATATGTGCTCCACACTCTCTCAACACTCCAGAGTTCCTGATTAGATTAACCTAAACCACAAATGGATAACATTGCCATGCAACAATTTTCTCAACAAGGACTTGTTGCTTCTGAGACATACTTATATTTAAATTATTTTGCTATTTTATTTATCAATGATATATCCTATAAAGAAGTTCAACCAAAGATAGCATCACATGAAAATAAGAAAAAGTCTCAAAAGAGGCATCTAGGGAGTTAGAAATTCACTGTCTTAAATTACAGTTGCGCTGCTGAGCTTACAAGACAGGGAGCTCCAGTGGATTGCTCTGAAACCTCACTACATAGGTGGCTTTGGATGAATCCTGAGTTACAAAACGAAGGGAGTAGACAAGAATGAGGGAAAGCCATCTGTGAGAAAGCGGAGCATGTACTCAGTTGTAAGAAGTAAAGAGATGATTGGTGATATGTGTAGTCTGTAATCGTAATGTACATGTGTGAAACTAAAAAGGATCAAGTTTAATATTTACATGTCCATACAATATTTAACTAAGATAAAATCATAGTGAATGTCACAACATAAATTTAATGCAATCCAGGCACACATGAACCTAACTAAAGGAACTTAAGGATGGTATTTGTAGAATGTACAATTTATATTAGAATCTTACTTATCAGAATAAAAGCTAAGGATATGTTTACTCACTGCTTTGCCATTTAGAAGAAAGGTCAATTGTGAAACCATAGTCTTTAGCTTCTTTAAAATAGTTCTAAATTCCTAAAATCTATTCTAGAACTTTGAATCCAGCCAAATGCATGCAGGTACTTATCTAGTTAGGCAACTCATTTAGCTACAGGGATTATGTTCATCGTTATTGCAATCACTGTGCAATTGAAATCAGTCACAAGGAATGAATGCACCTTGACTGCTCTCAGTCTTGAAAGTCCTTATTATGAGTTTCCATTAGGTCTAACAAAGAACCAGAACATTGCACCTTGTCTAACAAGACAAATAGAGAGATTTTTTAAATGTTGATCCTTCTAGTATTATTTCCTTTAACATTTTGAAACATAGATTCATAATTTCATTAGTAATACCTATACATACCTGCATATACACAATGAATTTACTTGACCTTGTTAATGAAGATAAACTAAGTGCTTTTTAAGTAACTGGGCTATTAAGGTAACAGATTTATTACTTAAGGATATCTCCTGAGAGGCTCTGCCAGAGCCGGACAAATACAGAGGTGGATCCCTCCAGCCAACCATTGGACTGAGCATGGAGAACCATATGGAGGAGTTAGAGAAAGGACTGAAGGAGCTGAAGGGTTTGCAACCCCATAGGAAGAACAATATCAACCAACCAGACGTTCCAGATCTGCCAGGGACTAAACCACGAACCAGGGACCCATGGCTCCAGCCACATATGTAGCAGAAGATGGCCCTATCTGGCATCAATGGGAGGAAAGGTCCTTGGTCCTGCGAAGACTTGATGCCCCAATCAAGTATTGTAGGGAACACCAGTGTAGTGAGTTAGGAATGAGTGGGTAGATGGGGAAGCACCCTCATAGAAGCAGGGGAAAACTGGATGGAATAGGGAGTTTCTGGAGGGGAAGCAGGGAAAGGCGATAATATTTGAAATGTAAATAAATAAAATACCCAATTTAAAAAAGAAGAAAAGAAAAATATATGCATGCTAACGATTGAGCAATAAATGAAAATAAGTCTAAATGAAATAAGAAATCAAACAGTCAAAAACAGTGACTATATTTGTTACACACGTTATTTTATCAAGCCTGTAAGCTAGCATCATTAAGAGGTTGCTGTGTTTAAATCTTAAGTTTGTTGTAGTTTTGGGGTATGGTTGGTTTTATTATTGTATATGCATGGCCTCATTGTGTAGCTCATGGAATTAATACCGTGGATAAACCTTGTCTTGAACTCACGGAAATCTTTCCATTTTCTTCTGAGTGATAGAATTCAGAACTTATGATGACATCGTGGGGGCTTTCAGGGATCCATCTTTGGGTTCAATAAAAGACGCCAGACGTCTGTCTAACATAAGGCTGTTAGCCTGTTTGTTACAACCACAGGCCCCTGATACACATCGACTCCACCAAAAAGTTCCTGTTCCGCTTCTGTCCTTTCTCCCCTGCTCTAGCTGCTAGCTCTTTATTTATTAAAAGCCACATTCCTTTCTCATAAAAGGACTATTAGCATAGATGGAGAGGTTCCACTGCTTACTCACTCTGAACCAATCAGCAACAGGACTACACCCCATCCATTTCTCGGTGTTGCCTTTTGGCCAAAGGGAAGGCAACAATGATCTTCTGTGACATCCCCCACAGTAGACTGCCTTTTAACATAGTAATCTCAGAGAATCATCCTTTTTGGGCAGGTGAGGAAGCAACAAACATTTACATGCAGAAAGCAAGCATTGTGACTAGAGAAATGACAGTACCATTTAGGGGGCATGGTAGTTAACAATTGATAATACAGGGACACACCTTTATAGCCAGTAAATACACTTTATTTATTTATTTATTTATTTATTTATTTATTTATTTATTATCTCTACATATTTATTGTGGCCTTTAAGTATATTAATGTTATTGATTCGTTGGAAATTTCATACATGTGCACATTGTGTTTTGATCCTATTTACTCTCTATTCCTCATGTCAACACTTCCTCAAACTTTCCTCCAGGCCAATCCTTTCAAACTTTGTATTCTCTCTCCCTTTTTTTTTTCCACTTTGGCTCCAATTTGTGTATACCTGAGTGTGGGGTCATCCATTGGAGCATGGCTGACCTATCAGTGATCCCACTTCTAAATAAAATTGACTTTCTATTTCATTTAGAAATCATAAATTACCAAACACTCTACAGCTAGGGGTAGGTGCTTCTGAGCCTGAACCCTATTCCTGCTAGAATGTTAGCTGGATGCTTTAACTGTTCATTTATCTGTTGTTTATTTTAATGTTGCAATTTTATTAGAGGAAAATTTGATTCTTCAGCTTTTAGGACTTGATAAAGGTTGCAACACGAAGAAGGACAGGTGTCCTCACTTATCTCCCTTCCCAAGCTGGTACCAACTGCAGAGAGTTCTGGGTCAGTGACTGAGAAATTATGCTTACTCCCTTTTCCTGGTTTAATGATTTTATCAGGCTAAACTTTGGCCAAGTCATGCATGTGCTGTTACAGTGTCTGAGGGTTCATGTGTAAATCTGCCCATCGTACCTGGAAAATGTTGTTACTGAGATGGGGTTCGTCTCATACCAACTGAATCTCAGAACATATTAAAATAAACATTCACTAGTATAAGGTTGACATCATCCCAGAAATGTAAGTGTGGTATATATGAAAGTGTATTTCAGCCAATTAACAGACTAAATGACAGAAAATACATGATCATCTTAGTAGGAACAGAATAGAGCTTTGACATAATCTAATACCCTTTCATAATCCTAGTCCTAGAAAGACTAGGATTGTGAAAGTCAAATCTCTACATATTATAGGCAATTTACATAAAACCAATAACCAAAATCAATGAAAAAGAGAAAGCTATTTTTATTTTTTAATACTTTTTTATTTTATTTTATTAATAGAATATTATCTTTTAAAATAAACTATAAAATGAAAATAATATAAATATCTAGGGTATACCGTTTTTTTAATTAAAATTTATTTCATGTTTAAAATGTAAAATATTAGTAATTGTTAACTACATGTCAAATACTAAATATTTGGATAAATAGGTGTTGACATTATGAATGGGTAATTAACTCAATGATCATGAAAAATATTAGAAGTAATTATTTTACTAGTATATGTTAGATGTATTAAATATTGGTTTGACTATAACATTTCATTCACATAGTTAACAAAATTTGATTATTTCCCCTTCTTTAACCTCTCATTACGTCCATGGTCTTCTTCTACTGTCTTTCTGCCCATAGTCATTCCAATTTTATATTCCTGTTTTTTACTTAAGTTTCTATATACCTCTTAAGAGACAAAACAGGTTACAGGTGTTTGTATGGAATGAGTTATTTGACTTACAATCATCTTTCTAAGTTCCATCCATTTTCCTGTAAAGGACATAATTCCCTTCTTTGTAACCCCAAAGTCTCTACTGCTGTGTACCAAACAGTTTCTGTATCCATTTATCCTGGGTTAGGCACCAGGGCTCATTTCTGAAATATGGATTTACAGTTATCTATAATATCTGCTGTCATTTTTTCTTTCGAGTCTACATATGAAAGTGGTATATTTTGATCATATGACATTCATATTTTCAGTTTTTGAGAACCATCACTATTAACTCGCAAAGTGGGTAGACAAGTTTGTTTTCTCAACAAAGATTTATAAAAGTTCTTTCCCCCTAATCCTGTATGCTCTTCAAAATTTATTATAGTGTTTTTTTTCGTTCTCTCTAATCCTGTATTCTCCTCAAAGTTTGTTGTAGTGCTTTCTTGATGATAGCTATTTTGAAAGGTATAAAATGGATTCCCAATGCAATTTTGATTGCTGAAAATGTGAACATTATATCCTTAACCATCAAGGAACAACAGAAGAAAATTACTCTCAAATTCTACCTCATTCAGTCAGAATGACTATCATCAAAAACACATCCAACTACAAATGATGGCAAGAATATAAGTGTATGTGAAAATTAATCCTCATGTACTGTTGCTGAGAATGTAAATCAGTCCATCCACAAATAAAATTAATTTTGAAAATCCTTAAAGAAAAAAATAAAAACAAGAAGGACAAAATACCTATATGAGCCAGCTTTGTGTCTCCTGACATGGTATTTATCAAAAGAACAATAAAAGTGTGACACATTATATATATACATATATATACATATATATACACAAAAACATATACAAGCACACACACACACACACACACACACACACACACACACACACATATATATATATATATATATATATATATATATATATATATATATATACACATATGAGTTTTAATCATGACACAAAAAAAAATTTTGCCTTATCCTTTAAAATGGATGGAACTAGAACCAGAGATCTTCCTGTCACAGGAAAGAAGACGGACTTAGAATGACAATTATCAAGTTTTGTATTACATAAAAGATACAGAATAAAAAATGATAAGAAAATCTAGGAGGCCTGTTTGAGGAGAGCAGAGGCTCAGTGGGGCAGAGCAAGGGTAGGTTCCAGACATCTTGCCTCTGCCTTACCATAAAATCAGGAACAATGTGTGCTCCAGCATTACACTTTTATCAGCTTGCTTTGCTATTAACATCTTTTGTACTTTTAGGTTGATGTTATGTAGTAGTAAGATTTCCTGTGTTTTTGAATAATGTCATAATTTTAATGGATATTACATTGAAAATGTAAACATCTTTGGCAATATATGTATTTTAACAGGGTCAATTCTAATCTTTGATGGGCAGGTGTAGTCTTGGGACACAATGAAAGCAGTGCTAAAGGGAAAATTCAATTTATACTATCTTTTATATTCTACAATTTCTTCACTGTCACATGATTTTCATTATAGAGACCTTTAAGCACCTTGGTTTTCCTTGTAACTGCATTTATTTATGCATATATATTTATTTATTTAACTTTATTTCTTTACATATGCTCCCTTGTAACTCAGGGTGGCTTCAAATTCACCTCTTAGAGGAAACTCATCTTGAATTTCTCCAACATCCAGCTCTCCAGTCCTGGTGCTATGTACCTCTCCTTTGTATTTATTGGATATTTATTGTACAGATGGTGGTGATTCTATTGCCTCATATTTTGATGTTATATATTGTTTAATTTTTAATACCACTGTAGATTGCATTGTTTTTCTGACAGGCTTTTTTCAGGGAAGTCACTGGTGATGTGCCAAAGTCACTGGATTTTGTGACTTTTGCAGTCTTCTGTTTGGATGAAACTGTTTATGAGATTTTAGAGTTTTACTTGGATGTTTTTATTGAGTTACAAATACAGGACCTTTTTTTCTGCAAACACAAGTTTTCACTTTTCTTTCTTATTTTTATTTCTGTGGCTAAGATTTTAATTATTTTACTGCATGTAAATTATTGGACACACTGCTTTTAGTTTTTCCCACTTGCTAGATGTTTGGTATTCTCCTATCCTTCTGAGATATGGCCACTCTTACCCTGGGTTCTTCAGGACATTTAGCAAGAAAGAGGTTAGATTTTCCCATATGAAATTACCATGTTTGTTTTAGCTAGAATATTTACTGATTCATAAATTGAAAAATTATATATTTACCTTAAAATTTGCAAATATTGATCAATACGGATCTCAGTGATTCTATGAAACCGTGCAGAATGTATGTTGCTTATCAACCATGTCTCTTTCCTTTTAATTTATATGTTTACCTACTAATTTATCTACCTATTATATATATTTATACATGCATATCATATCACATACTCATTGTGGTTTATATTTTCAATAAAGCAGTTTTATTATAATAAGAAAACCAAATGTGTTTTGCATATTTATGTTGAGTTGTATTGGCTGACAAGTAACAGTAAAATTCACAATTTGTAAATATTAGAAAAATATATATTTGTTCTTTAATTATTTTAAAATTATTTTTACGTATCACTTTTACCTTATGCTAAATATTTTTATGCAATATATTTTATTTTTTTTCTTGCCTAAATCTGTGCAGATTCCTGTCACTTCCTACCTACTAACCTTCATATTCTCTGTTTCTCTCTCTGCTTTTTAAAACACAAACAAAAAAATGAAAATGAAAATGAAAACAAAAACAAGCAGTTATAGAACAAATAATACACAAAATTTAAACCCAGAAAACCTCAGGAAGAGACATAGATGTGTGTTGGAAACTTGGAGTGTGGGGCCAACTTGGAATATGGTCGGTGTGCTTAGTGATACTCTAGTGGATAAAACTGATTTCCATTCCATAGATCGCATAAATCAATAAAAGCTTCTTGTTTAGGGGTGGGACTTTATGTCTGCCTCCTCTCAGTGCTGCAAGTTTGTTTTGAACTTATGTTTATAGCACATTTATTTCACATATATGTTTTTCAAGAACATACACAGATTTTAGTCTCATTGGTATTCTATATGATATGCTCTGCTGCTGCAGACCGGGGTTTCTTACGGGGGGGGGGGGGGGGTGTCCCTTGTTCCATGGGACTAGGGATTCTGGCCAGGTGGGCATGGGATTCGGCTTTGACAAACAGACTACACACGAGTGATGTAAGATCTGAGTGTATTTCTTTAAAAATGACATGAGGCTTTTACAATCATTGTAAAAGAGAAATGAAAAATCTGGCAGCTAACAGTTGAGGTACCTCTGAGGCTATCTGAAACATACTGGGGCTAAAGTAGCAGCTATCTCCTCTGAACTGGTGCTGCATCCCCCGGGCCCAAGTGCTCTGGGCCCAGGGGACTGCGAGAGATAAATGAATATGAGTCCTAGCCCATCTAAGTTCTAGTGTTAGCCCTGTATGTGAGTCTAAGTCCTTCTTCCCCCAGTCTTAGTGCTAGACTGAAGTCACGTAGGCAAGCGACCCCCCACACACCAAGGTCACCTGACTCTTAAAAGCCAGGTGTAGATAACTCCTCCTCAGTTCATTGCTATGGTTACAGACTAGGTGGGCCTAAGTAAGCTTTTCAACTATGTTGCCTTTCTGGGCCAGCAGAGGTTAGCCCCAGGGAACACCTGCTAAGCTAGTTCCTAGGAGTGATTCAGCTGCAAATCTAATATGGCCTGCCTATGTTGACTATGAATGAGGATTTCACCTGATCTTGTCCTGGGATAGTTCTCTCATTCTGTAAGCTATAATGCCCTACCCACAATGCTGGAGGCTATTAGTTTGAATGGCTTAACATTCCAAGCCAGGGTTAGGCTAGGACGTTGGAACATTGGAGAAGGTCAGAAAGCAATGTCCAAATTTTCTCTTGCTAGCTATAAGAAGATGATATCTTGGTGAGTTCCTAGCACACTAGTACGAGGACATATCTGGGCCACCTCTGAGTTTGGGGTGCCAGGTGACAATGTGGAGGCAGGAGACTGACTTTCCTTGAAGTTTACGCCTCAAATACTGCCGTCACGCAAAGTGTGCGTGGCACTCTGCCATTGCCAACTGTACTGTGTCAGAAGGATGAAATTCAGAATGTTTTGGGCAAAATAATTGAATACATGTTTATTTTTGCTATAGATATATAAAGTATATCTTGAGAGAGGAGGAGACGGTTTAGTATGTGAAGAAGACTAACACACAAGCCTGCTTATGTGAAGTCAATCTTCAGTACCCACATAGAGGTAGAAAGAGAGAACATACTTTACAGTGTCATTCTCTGACCTCTTCATACGTATGTATGTCCATTTGCACATCATGTAAATATAAGACATTAAATAAATAAGTAAATAACTGAATACAATTTAGAGATGCCTTATGTGCAAAGATATGTTTTCAGATTTTTTTAAATGTTTAAAAAATTCAATACATCATATATAAAAGTGATGAAATAGATTCTGTTGCAGAAAAATCGAAAGGGAAGTGCACAAAATACATGTTAGTCATTTAGTTGTCCTTCAGTATTAGCAATTATAATATTCAGATTTTGCATGTAAAATAGCTTGCATTCAACTTAGATTCCAGATATAACTGCTTTAATGATAAGCAATATATACAGGTAATGTCTCACTTGGTCAAAATGTGATGGTTCCTGACATACGGATCAGGATAGTTAATTCAAAATAGAAGATGACTAAATAAATTAGAATATAGGAAAGATAATTAACATGAGAGAGCCAAAAAGATTGATAGGAGATTTTTAATGGAATATTCAGAAGATTGCTAATCTCTTGACAGACTCAAGTTGTTTAAGAATTTAATTTTGCATTGTAATTCAATACTGTTATACAGGACTAGAGTAATGAATATTTAGAGAATTACAATCTGTGATGCATATTCATGACATGTATTCACATCGAAAAATATGCAATATACCTTTCACTGGGTTATAGATTTTTTATTGTTTTTTTTTATTGGATATTTTCTTTATTTACATTTCAAATGGTCTTCCCTTTCGCAATTTCCCCTTTGGAAACCCCATGTTCCATCCCCCCATCCTACCCACCCACCCACCCTGCCCTCCAATTCCCTTACACTGGGGCATCTAGCCTTCACAAGACCAAGAGCCTCTCCTCCCAACGATGCCCAATACGGCCATCATATGCTGCATATGTGGCTGGAGCCATGGTTGCTTCCATGTGTACTCCTTGGTTGGTGTTCCTGGGAGCTCTGGGGGGTCTGGTTGGTTGATATTTTTGTTCTTCCTATGGGGTTTCAAACCCCTTCAGCTCCTTCAGTCCTTTCTCTAACTCCTCCATTGGGGACCCTGTGCTCAGTCCAATGGTTGACTGCAAGGACCCACCTCTACGGGTTATAGATTCTTAACTAAACTGAAACTGTGGTGATACTGTAATAAAAGTTTGTAAATATCATATATAATAATTGTTTATTTTATAATGGAAAGTAAAAAAAAAACATTTCCAATGTTAATAAAAAGTAAGAAATCCTGAGTTTTTATGTTAACGTACCAAATATTACATTTAAATTTAGTAATAAAAATATTATTGATAAGTTATAAAATAGGTGGAGTATATCACATTTCCTTATTTTGACACTTATTATCATTTAATCAGAAAAAATAGTTTTTGCTGATCATTTTATTTGTTTACATTCAAATAATATCTCCCTTCCAAGTTACCCCTCCATACCATCCCCAACTCCCCCCTCCCCTTTGCTTCAATGAGGGTGCTTCTCCACCCACTCACCCCATCCTGCCGCATTGCTCTAGCATACCCCTATGCTGGGTGTATCAAGCCTCCACAGGATCAAGGCCATCCCCTCTCATTGATGTCAGATAAGACCATCCTCTGCTACATATGTATCTGGAGCTACAGATCCCTCCATGTGTATTTTTTGATTGGTAGTTTAGACTCTGAGAGCTCTGGATGGTCCAGTTAGTTGATATTGTTCTTGTGGGCTTGTAATCCCCTTCAGCTCTTTCAGTCCTTCCCCTAGCTCTTCCACTGTGGTCTCCAGGTTCAGTCTGATGGTTGGCTGTATCTGCATCTGCATTGGTCAGGTGCTGGTAGAATCTCTCCGGGAGCAGCCATACAAGGCTCCTGTCAGCAAGCACTTCTTAGCATTAGTGTCTGGGTTTGGTGTCCACAAATGGGATGTATCCCCAAGTGAGGCAGTTTCTGGATGGCTTTTCCTTCAGTCTGTGTTCCATTTTTTGTCTCTGTCACCTTCGAACAGAAACATTTCTGGCTTAAAAATTTTGAGATGGGGGCTGTGCCTCTCTACTGGAGGTGGTCTCTACAGGTTCTCTAATTTCCCTTTGTTGCATATTTTGGCTAAAGCAAACAGCATTGGTCTTGGGAGCTTCTT
The DNA here is from genome assembly GCF_008632895.1 of Mastomys coucha. Lineage (NCBI taxonomy): Eukaryota > Metazoa > Chordata > Mammalia > Rodentia > Muridae > Mastomys > Mastomys coucha. Next base: position 21,840,155 of record NW_022196898.1, read on the forward strand.
ACTTCCCTGGTGTCTGGGTCTTTTTTAGTAGCTATCTCCAGTACCCCATCCACCACTGATATATATTTTTATTCTACTTCCTGACCCTTTGTTGTACTTCTGTCCTGTCCTTTCCAATACTTGATTCTGCACCCCTCCTTTATATTACCTGCCATATCCTCTCTCCCTCTCCAGTCCCTCCCTTGCTCAAACTCCCGGAATTATTTTGTTTCCCCTTCTATGTAAGATTGAAGCATCCACAATTTTGTCTTCCTTCTTCTTATGCTCCATATGGTTTGTAGGTTGCATCTTGGGTATTTTGAGCTTTTGGACTAATATCCACTATCAGTGAGTACATACCATGTGTGTTATTTTGTGTCTGGATTACCTCACTCAGGGTGATATTTTCGAGTTTCATTCATTTGCCTACAAACTTCATGAATTCATTGTTTTTAATAGGTGTTTAGTACTCCTTTATGTGGATATATCTTATTTCTGTATCCATTTTTCTGTTAAGGGGCATCTGGGTTCTTTCCAGCTTTTGGCTATTATAAGTATGGCTCCTATAAACATAGTAGAACATGTGTCCTTGTTACATGTTGGAGCATCTTTTGGGTATATGCCTAGTAGTTGTATAGCTGGTTCTTCAGGTAGGTATTTACAATTTACTGAGGAACTTCCAGATTATTTTCCAAAGTGGTTGTAGCAGCTTGCAGTTCCAGCAGCAATGGAGGAGTGTACCTCTTTTTTCACAACCTTGCCAGCATCTATTGTCACCTGCATTTTTGATTTTAGCCATTCAGATTTGTGTAAGATGAAATCTCATGGTAGTTTTGATTTGCACTTCCCTGATGCCTAAGGATGTTGAACATTTCTTTAGGTGCTTCTCAGCCATTGAAGATTTCTCAGTTGAAAATTCTTTAGCTCTTTACACCATTTTAATGGGGTTATTTGGTTCTCTGGAGGCTAATTTCTTAAGTTCTTTGTATATTTTGGATATTCGCCCTCGATCAGATGGAGAGTTGGTAAAGAACTTTTCCCAATCTGTAGGTTGCCTTTTTGTCCTATTGATGGTGTTCATTGACTAACAGAAGCTTTTCAATTTTTTGAGGTTCCATTTTATGATTGTTGACTTCATAAAGATGGTGGTGCTAGAAGGAAATGTGATGTCTAGAAATTACATGAAGTCAAACAGAAAAAGAGACAAAAACTAAACACCTAAGGTAAACTAAACAGTAATGGCTTATGAATAATGATCTAGAAACACAACTCCAATAGAAACATTCGATCAGCACAATGACTTAGAGTCATCCTTGCTGAGGAACCGAGGCTGCCTTGGACTGTTCAGCTTTTACAGATACAATGCCACAAACTGTTGAAAAATAAAAATGGGAGGTGCTCATAATAGCAGTTGGAAGGTAAAAAACAGGGATGGAAATGTTGTAAATACAGTTCCCCTGCTTGAATGCCTCACACACTCATACACATGCACACACAGACTATTTAATTAAAAAGGGGGGAACCATTTTTTTTAATCTGCTAAATCTGGAGTATTTTGCTAAAAACACAATTATGCACAGTAGAACATTTAAAAAAATTTTATATTGTAACAAAAGCATAATCTAAAAATGTCCCTGAAATGTCCATGATTTTAATATTGATTAATGTCGTGATTTAATGGTTGTTAAGTCCATGACTAAAATGTAATTGAACATTATGGTAACAATGATAATAAAAACAATTTTAGTACTTTAATTTTTCCACCAATAGTGTGTCAGTTTCATTTGACAATACAAAGTAAGAGGCTTCTAAGAAAAGTGGGAATACAGAAGAGGCTGCTTTCTTCTTTAATCCTGAAGTAGAGAACACAGTGTGGTACACAGTTTTTCAAATGTGGGGAAAATAAGCACATATGATTGCAAATCCTGTAGGAGTTCAAGTGGTTCTCAAGATAAATACAATTCTTCATCCAAAAAGAACTAAAATATAATGAAAATAACATGGCATTGAGATAAGATAACACATTAATATGATAAATAAAAGGCCCTGTTTCCTATGTTGCCTGAAAGATGGGCTTCATCAAGATATTTGAAAGACTTTGAAAATTATATTACAGTACCTCTGAAATCACCCTGTGAGCTTGATTGTGAATCTTCAAAGATCACACTTCCACAATCTTATTGTTTTGCCTGATTAGGATGGTCTCTAAAATTATAAAGAAGGAAAGTGTGAAGGAGGGATGAAATGGAGACAGGAACACGTGCAGAGAGAAAAATTAGGGGCATATATCTGTATGTTTGGAAGTAGAGAAAAAATTCCCAGTGTAATCTGATTGTCAGACATGCATTGTTGAGTGGAAACTCAGACTTACATACACACACAATAAATAAATAAAATGTAATTTGAAATCATGACTTTTGTAACACCTCATACAATAGTAAATCCACATTATTATATCTAGTGCTAGGTCAGTAAACATGAAAAGAGGACACATTTTATGAAAGCATATCTAGAGTAATTAATATGCTTTAAAATATCAACAATTTAAATTTGTATCTACAGAGTGACTAAATGATGTAGATGGGTATTTAAAAGCATTTGTTGCTCAAATTGAGTGAACTATTGTACTAATGTGTTGAAGTTTTAATGTTCAGTTTAGTAATAAATTTAGTTCAATTTATTCTGAACTGATAAAGATTTTACAAAATGAAACTATTTTCAGAAAACTCATGGTTAATAAGAAATTATACAATATAGAATATCTTATAATTATAATATAATCAAAATTATCATTGGATCAATTATAATAGATTAGATGAGTAATGAAGAGATTGAAGCCACAAGTATATATATGGGAATGAATTTAATCAAAAACATTTGTTAAACAAAATGTTAGATGTAAAAATAATCTAAAATATGATGAGAGTCAAAGAGAAAAGCAAGATTTCTTGGTTCACTATGTGATTGTTATGTGTTGTAACATTTATGAAAATTATTTATTTTAATTTCTATCATGATAAAAACCATTTTAGAAATTAAATTAATTATACAAGCAATATGATATGAGTCTATACAGTTTGGAGATTAGTACTGAATTTTCTATCCTGGTTTTAGTGGAATATTTTGGTGACCACATATTTGTTTCCTCAGTAAATCAAGATTCCAATTTCTCTGCATGAGAAGTATCATATTAGAATAATAATTCATTATTTTCTGCTTTGGCAGTGCTAGTGATTGGACCTGAGGCTTTGTGCATACTAGGTAAGTACTCTAGCACTAACTACATATTTTGTGTGCGTGTGTGTGTGTGTGTGTGTGTGTGTGTGTGTGTGTATTTCTAAAACCTCCAGCTAAGTTCTGCTTCCTGTAAAACTCTATCAACCTTTCTAATTCAGAAATGAACAGGAAGCCATACCTGGAGGTTCACATTTAAAATTTTTCATTCATCTTATATTGATTCCCTTTCCCCAACTCTTCACAAATCCTCCCCATATCACTATACACCAAACTTTACATATTTTCCCAGTCTCTCCAAAAAAATCCATAACAGAACAAATCAAACAAAAATATCCAAAAATAAAAAACAACCAACAGATTTTTTTTTGTATGTGACTCTACTTTTATATGGTACACGGACAGATGCCAGTTTGACTTGTGACCATGAGTTTATTACATAGAAAACTTGTTTATGTAGACACGTGACATAACTTCATTAAAACCTTAGTGTTGTTTAAGCATTGGAAGACCAGCATTATATTCTCCCTACGTCTATACAAACTTCAGCCAGGTGTAGACCCTTATTGTTCATATAGAGGACAACACTCCAAGATACCACCCAATAAAAATGAATTTGATAATTTATTTTTACTTGGAGACTCTCAATCTGACAGGCAGAAGGAGTCGCAAAACAGATCTCTGACTGTAGATCAGGAAAGGCCTATTTATGTAGACAAGTAGAGAATGATTGAGAATAACAACAAGTAAAAAGAGTGTAAGTCAGGCTGAATTCACAGACAAATGTTATAATTGTCAGTTTAAAGAGAGTAGTAATAAAGGGAGCCAAGTATACAAGCAAGAAAGTCTTAAATCTGAGCTCTGACATACCGTGTGTGTGATAGGAACCTCTAATGTCTAGGCAGCATCCTTTGTGGTATTTTTCCAATTGCTCAAGTCACTTACTGAGACACTGAGCACATTGTAAAGTGTCTCTGAGTGGACGTATCTACTTATATTAAATTACTTATTTACATTTGACCTTGTTTCTCCTCCAGGAATATTTTAACTTAAATGGGAGATGAGGACGCTGCACACAACTTCTCAATTCTCTCATCCTGTCAGCTTTACATTTATGGGATGGAGCACAAATGCAATCCCATCTCACTTCACATTTTTTTCCCTTAGAATTCATTCACATTCAATTATTCTGCTATCTGTCTCTTTCCAGTGACTTCTTAAGAAGTGTCCAATCCTTCAAATTCTTGCTGGTTAAAAAGTAAGACATAATACTGTGTTATTGTGCATTTCAAATGGATCCTCAGTTCACTTGATATATAAATCCATATTCATAGTTTTATACTTTTAAAAAGAACAGAGAAAGGAATTTTAATAAAAATAATTCATTTCACATCATTGCCCAGTATAATGGTGCTATTTTTAAATATACAATCTATAGCAAAATCTACTGGTAACTATATTTCCTTTTATTACATAAGAAGCAGGGTTAACATAATTTTCATATATCTAATACTATGGAAAAAGAAATGGATATTAGAATGCATTTTCTACCAGAAAGACTATGAGAAAATAAATTGCATGGAATTTTAATGTTTAAGCAAAAGTCCTTAACAGTGTCTGTCCCTGTATATAGATGTTGAAAGAAAAAAAAAACATGAAGAACACCTTGTATACTTTGGTTCAAAAAAGACCTGGTGTCCCTATTTTGCCATTGTCTTTTATAATGTTTCATTTTACTAACTTAAATGACTACTAATTAGCCATCACATTTGCCTTTCCTGTTCTAATTGGCAATCATCAAACAATAAAAGTTATTTACAACAATGTGCATCTACAACAAGGTATTTACAACAGGGTATATACATCATGGTATTTACATCAAAGAATCCACTAAGTCATTGATGGTACAACTATATCACATACCTTCCTCCCAAGGATCAAAGATTACTAGAAAGAAAGTCTATGAAGCAGAGGCAGAGAAAAGCTACAAGGAACTGTTTTCTGGACATGTCAGGGTATTTACACCCAAGGACTTTCAGTAGTTGCAAAGACATGCAGAAGATTTGTGAAACATCAAAAGAAACCCCAGTATGGAAATGGGAGGTAGGTTGAGCATGAGGTCTCATTCCTAGTTGAGAAGCCTTTTTAAAAAAAATCATTTTGAAAAATTTGGACATATTTATCCTTTCCCCAATTCCTTGCTAAATCCCCTCTACCTCCTTCCTCAACTTTATATTCTCCCTCTCCCAGGCAGCAGCTCTCCTCTCTCCCTCTAAAATAAATAAAATCATGGAGTCCAGTTTGGATTGGCCATTTCTTGTGGTCATAGAGCCTGCTTGATATATGTACTTGATATACTTGGTCTCTCTAGAGTAAAGAAAGTTAAATTGTAGAAGACCAGCAGCCAGCAAATGTCAAGAGTTCCTCAAAACTTCATGACCACTTCTCCTCCATTTTGGAATTCTAGTTTGAGTTCATGTAGATCCTTTTAATGCTGTCACAGGAGTTGGGAGTGTGCATGTCCATCCACCTTGTGGTGTATGGAGAACACTGAATCCTTTAATGTCACCCAAACACCTCTGGCTGTTAAAATCTTTCTGTCCCCCCTCTTCTGCTAAGTTAAGTTCCCTAAATCTTGGAATGAAGAGTAGAAAACTTGGGCTTTAAGCTGTACAAATATATCCTTCATAACAGTTTAGCGATATAAATTTCCACAATTATTTTTAAAAATTATATTGAAGCTACCTCAAATAAAGTGAGGTAGCTATCCTGTTCATATCAGGGTTCAGAGCATAATTATGAAATTCAAAACAGTATTTTTATTGTCAAAATATTGACAATTAGTCCTACAGTGTACACATACAAGAGGAATGTTTCAGTTATTCAGTGTCCTTCAATATCTTAGTTACATTATTCTTCACCATCAGAATCATCATACTTTGAATGTACATAAAAATTATTTTTAAAAAACATTTACATGTACATCTGAAATAAATCCTCCAGTATCATGCACTTCTGAACCTTAGGACGTTTCATATTAATAAATTTTAATATACCCAACATAACTCCAGTCAAAGGCAAGTTCATGATTGTCAGGTTTTGTTTCATGAGGATAAAATAGGCTAAATAAACAAACAACAGCATTTTCTCTCGGGTGAGGTTCTGAGACCTGAGCAGCCAGCCGGGAGTGACAGGCCCCACGACTCCCAGGGGAGCCGCAGGGCGGCAGGGACAGAATCCTCTCAGCTTCTGAGTGACAGAGGAGGAACAGCATCCTTCTCTGCCCCTTCCCTGCAAGTGGAGGGCCTACATCCAGAGAGCGCCTTAAGCCAGAGACCCAGGCGGGATCCGCCATTTTCTCTCCGGTGAGGTTCTGAGACCTGAGCAGCAGGCCGGGAGGAGCCGGACGGGAGGAACAGGCCCCACGACTCCCAGGGGACTTGCAGGGCAGCAGGGACAGGACAAGCTCTAGCCAGAGACACTAAGAACATCTAACA
>NW_022196898.1:21856889-21873170 GCF_008632895.1 Mastomys coucha
TGCAAAATCGATCATCAATAGGAGGAGAGGACCTCGGCCCTGTGAAGGTTTTGAGCCCCAGTGTAGGGGAATGCCAGGGCCAGAAAGTGGGAGATGGCGGGGTGGCAGGCATGGAGAAGGGGGAGGCAACAGGGGTTTGTTTTTGTTGTTTTTGTTTGTTTCTTTGTTTTTTGGAGGGGAAACTGGGAATGGAGAAATTCGCATGTAAATAAAGAAAATATCTAAAATAAAAAAATTAAAAAATAAAAAAAAAATAAAAAATAAAAAAATAAACAAACAACAACAACAACAACCACAACAAAAACATGAGAAAGAGTATATAGCAAAGAATATGCCCAAATTTAGTGACTATATTTTTAGCTTTGTTCTTATGGAAATGGTCAGCAAATTCAGTCAAAATCAGTAATAGAGGACATTTATTGGAGGCAAAGTAACAGAAGGATTCTGGTTTGGATGAAACAATCATCACAATTTTATTGGCTATAAATATTAGGGCAGAGTAAAACACATAAACCAAAGATGGAGAGCACATAAGTAAGATAATTCACTAGAGTAAAAACATTTGGGTCATATAAAGGTGGGACTTGTGCTATTTATCCCATCTTTTCAATCCCCACAAATGACTTATAGAATAGAAATGGCAGTATTCTTATTACTAAGTTAGGGCATTAGTTAATTAAAAGGTTGCCTGGCGAAAGCATCATAACTAATCAGTGCTAAATACTTCAAATAGAAAGAATGAATTTGTAATCCCTAAGATGCTTGCTCAAGTCTTAAGTCATGTGGTCTGCTTAAGTGCACTAGGTAAAAAATTGTATATGTATTTGTATGCGTATGTGTATCTGACCAATCAAAAATATTTTGAAGAACGTATTCAGAGCTTCTAGTTCTGAAATATAAGTTACAACTATTTTAATTATGCAAACTCTGAATTGGAAATATTTTACTTGGTATTTTTCTTATGAGTACACTTATATGTCTGTCCATTCTGAAGAGATCTGAGGACTATTTTTGAAAACGTTTCAATTACTTTTTGATTGGATAGACATTACTACATTATACTTAATATAGATGAGTTTTCAGAATATTAGAAATAGTAGGTATCGTTAGTACATTGTAATCTCATTTCCATGATATTCTACCTAAGTTTCTTTTCTTCTTCCCTCCCCACACATTCCCAGTAATGCCTTCCCTATATGCATCTCCTCCATTCATCTCTTCACCTTTCCCTTTCTCATTTATTTTCTTTTGTCCTGGCATTGGGTTAAGGTGTGGTTTAACCCTGCACATCTACCCTGAATCTGCCAGGCCATTAACACCTTAAGGAAGGGGCTTGGTGTCCAATGACTGACTCCATGTGGATCTTTTCTGATTTAAGACTATGCATCTAATATCTTTTTAAAAAAAATCACTAAAGTACTTAAAATAAAGCAATCGTTCACCTTCACTCTTGAAGGAAAGGAGCATACAAATAACCTTTATTTTCTGGTAGCTTGCCACAGCTGAAGTTTACACTAATTAGAAATCGTCTGGAGGCAGGAGAGCAGATTGAGCCTTCGGCTGGAAGTGCTTCCTGACAGGTGGTTCACCACCTAGCAACATTACAATTACCTAACACACTGTTTGATTTGTGTAAACCTCATTACAACTCACATTATTTAATGAACTATGAGCATTCCTTCACCTCCCTGCAGATTGCTGCGCTCCACTTCCATTTGAATTGCATACTTTAAACCCATTTGTTTTTGAAGAGCAAATTATCGCCTTGAATTCAAATTTCTAAACTTGAGTAGAAGTTTTACAATATCTACCTGAAAGTAGTCAGTAAATTTTCAGGCTAAAGCTTACTTCTGGTATTATTAAGTTTTATTGTTTCAGTTTATATTTCACTCATGAATATAAAAAAGTAATATTGATATTTCCCAGTGTATGAGAATATGTGTGTTCAATGTGTGTTTCCATGTGTACTGAGATGGAAAATTGAAGCAATTATTCAGATAATTCAAGCTTCAAACCAGGAAATTGCCTCAACTCTTAGCTTTGTATGTACTGTGCATATTTTAAAATTCCATTTTAATTATATCAAAATATTGTGTTTTATTTTTAAAATGTTTGTACTTCTTTTTATCTACCTCATCCCCAGACTACCTGCTTCAGAAGGTCTTATGAATTCTACTTGAGAAAATAGTACAAAAGCCTATAACCATACTTCCTTACTCAAAGAAACTAATCAACAAAACATAGCATATTGTAGTTAATTCTATTAAAATTATTCACCTAGGTACTTTACTGTGATCCTAGATTATGTTAGATGTTTGTTCATGTATTTTTTTATTTTAAAGACAATGAAATGCTATGAAAAAATGGCTTTAAATATTTACAGAACTTTACAGTAGAAAACTAGGAACAAAATATACTAAATCTGTATTAGTTATCGACTACACAGAAAGTAAGTATGAAGAAGTTGTCATCTGACTGACTTGATTTGCCTTTGGTCTTCACCAAAAATGGCTAAACACAACCAGTTAACCTTGACTAGAACAAAGCTTAGACTTCTTACTACACCACAATGACCACACTCATATTAGATGCTTGAATGTGAAGCTTAGTGCTTTCAATCTCAAGAAAAATTTACCTCTACTTATGTTTCAAAATTTGTTACAGATTATTAATTTCCAGATAAATAATTTATTAAAAATTTCTAGCCTCTTACTTCTGAAGACCCATTTATATTTCATTTTTATTTTTACTAAGCAAATATTCAACAAAGAACTAGCTGTGCTTAGGTGTACCTGACTTCAAAGACTGACGTTTTCTGACTGCCCTTCCAGTTATATATAACAATATTCTTTTGCAGTACTAATAACCTAACCATGCCATAATTAAGAGCTGCACCCCACAGCCTGTAACGTAATTTGGAAACTTCCATTCCAGTTTCCATTGCTAGAGGGGTCTTCTCATTGTGGTGGTATGAAGAGTTCTTTAATAGCTATGAACCTTTATCACTGCAACAGGATGAATGGGATCACTATGTGGATGTTGGAGGGACTGAAGTTGGACTACAATTGTATAAAAAATTTCTAGCCAGGCGGTGGTGGCGCACGCCTTTAATCCCAGCACTTGGGAGGCAGAGGCAGGTGGATTTCTGAGTTCGAGGCCAGCCTGGTCTACAGAGTGAGTTCCAGGACAGCCAGGGCTACAGAGAAACCCTGTCTCAAAACCAAAAAAAATAAAAAAATAAAAAAAAAAAATAAAAAATTTCAATTTATTTCCTTTACCAATGGGATATATATATACAGAATGCTAATTCACAAGATATCTTGAAGAGTGATTAGCTGAAATATTTCTTCAGGAAATTGTGACATTTTAAAAAGAATACTGACTAAAGAAAGCAAAAACATACAATGGATAAAGAAAATGTCTTCAATATATGGTGCTGGTCTAACTGGCTGACTGTATAAAGAAAAATGAAAATAGATCAATATTTGTCACCTGCACAAAGCACAAATCCAAGTAGATCAAGGACTTCAGCATAAAACCAAATATACTTAATCTAATAGAAGAGAAAGTTGGAAAGAGAGTGGAACACATTGGCAAAGGGGGAAAATTTCTAAACAGAACTCCAATGACTAGATCTAAGACCAAGAATTGATAAATGGGATCTCATGAAACTGGAAAGCTTCTGTAAGGCAAAGGACATAGTCAATAAGAAAAATCAGCACTAACCCCACATCCAATAGAGGGCTAATATCCAAAACATATAAAGAACTCAAGAAGCTAACCACCAAGAAACAAAACAACCCAATCAAAAATGGGGTAGAGAACTAAATAGAGAATTCACAACAGAGGAATCTCAAATGAATGAGAAGCGCTTAAAGAAATGTTCAAAGTCCTTAGTCATCAGGGAACTCCAAATCAAAATAACCCTGAGATTCTACCTCACACCAGTCAGAATGACTAAAATCGAAAACTCAGGTGACAGCAGATGCTGGTGAGGATGTGAAAAAAGAGGAACACTCCCCCATTGTGGTAGAATTGCAAACTGCTATAACCACTCTGGAAATCAATCTGGAGATTCCTCAGAAAATTGAAAATAGATCCACCTGAAGTTCCAGCTATACCACTCTTGGGCATATACCCAAAAATACCCTACCATGTTGCAAGTGCATGTACTCCTAGTGGCCTTGTTTGTGATAGCCTGAAGTTGTAAATAACCCAGATGTCTCACAACAGAAGAATAGATACAGGAAATGTGGTTGATTTACACAATGGAATACTACTCAGCTATTAAGAATGAGGACATCCTGAGTTTTGCAGGCAAATGGATGAAGCTAGAAAATATCATGCTGAGTGAGATACCAAAGTCACAAAAGAATACACATGGTATGTACTTACTGATATATGAATATTAGCCAAAAAAAAAAAAAGTACAGAATACCCAGGACACAATTCACAGAAATCAAAAAAAGTGAGGACACCTCAATCACACTTGGGAGGAAGAAGAAACCAGTCAGAGGAGGGGAAATGGGGGAGGTACCTGGGTAGGAAAGGGAACAGGGAGGAGTAAAGGGGAGCTTGATCAGGTATTGGGTGGGAGAACCAGGACTGAAACCCTGAGGACCAGCAGAAAGAATGTCAACAGACAACTTCAAGAGGTAGGAGGTTGGGGGGACACTCCAGAATGTACCAGAGACCTGGGAAGTGGAAGACTCCCTGGACTCAAAGGCAGGGAGTTTAGGTGAAATGCCCTACAGTGGGGAAAGGGAACTTGTAAGAGCCCACCTCCAACAGAAAGACAGGACATCAAGTGAGGGATGAGGTTGCCATCCCATAATCAAAAACTCTGACCCGTAATTGTTCCTGTCTGAAAGAACTGTAGGGACAAAAGATAGAGAAGACCCTGAGGAAAAGCAGGTCCAGGAACAGGCCCAATATGCAATCCAGCTCAAGGGGAGGTCCCAAAGCCTGACAAATTACTGAGGCTATGGTGTGCACACAAAAAGGGGCCTATCATGGCTGCCCTCCAAAAGACTCAACTAGCAGTTGAAAGACTCAGATGCAGATATTTGCACCCAGCCAATAGACAGAAGATGCTGACCCTTGTGGTTGAATTAGGGAAAGGCTGGAAGAAGCTCAGGAGGAGAGTAACCCTGTAGGAGGACCATCAGTCTCAATTACCTTAGACTCTTGATATCTCTCAGATACTGGACCATCAACCAGGAAGCATTCAAGTGTTGATAAGAGGCCCAGAACACATATACAGCAGAGCATTTCAGGGTCTGGACTCAGAGAAGATGCACCTAACCCTGGAGAGGGAGTCCCAGGGAGTGGGGAGGTCTGGTGGGTTGGAAGTGCTGGGGGTAGGGTGAACTTCCTCGTGTAGACAGAGGGAGGATGTATGGGATGTAGAACAGCCAGAGGGTGGAATCTGGACTGCATATATATATATATATATATATATATATATATATATATATATATGAGGCTATGGTATGCACACAAAAAGGGGCCTATCATGACTGCACTTCAAAAGACTCAGCTAGCAGTTGAAAGAGTCAGATGCAGATATTTACATATATATACATATATATGTATGTATATGTGTATGTGTATATATAAATACATATATACATATATATATGCATATATACATTTACATACACACACACACATATATATATATGTGTGTGTGTGTAAAAACAAACAAAAAGAATGTCAACTATATGGACATTGCTATGCTACATAGCAAACTATCACCAACTTAAAGTACCTGAATCCTGTAGTCAACTATGCCAGAGGGATAGATTGTCAGAGTCAGAGACCTTGAAAGACTATAATGAAACTGTTTCCACAACACAACAGAGCAATTGCACATATGAGCTCTGAGTAGTTGTTTTAGCATGCACAATTCCCAAATAAAATTATACCAGACAAAATCCCATCGTTAATGTGGTAGGTGGTCACAAAGTGATATTGACAAATGACAGCTTTAGGGCAATGGAGTGTTAATTTTCTGTAACCATTTCCCAACTGATAGTTATATACTAAAGAGTATATACACAGCACTAATGAGATGCTATCAGTTAAAAAGAAAATAAATGAGACAGAAAGCAAAGTGAGTGTGAAATAGGATGTGGATATTGGAGGAGTTAGGGAAGGAGTCAATATGATTAAAATACAATGTTTGACATGAGAAAGTTGTGATTATGATCAAACACACTGTAAGGAAGTGTCAAATAACTAATAAATATTTTTAAAATGCATTTTAAAACAATAGAATAAAAGTATTAAAGGGATAGGACACTGTGATAAACAGTAATAAATAAAGAAAACTAACATAGTGCATTTGTGTAAATGTCATATAATATTTATTTCAACAAGTATTAAAAATTCTCAAAGAATAAAACTAAGAGACAGATCATTCTATTGAGGCAGGGAGTTTTAATGAATTTGAAGAGCACAGATCTAAGCAGAGTTGTTACAGTATGATCTATAAATGTTTAGTAATAAACAATATTACCAGTGGCATATACAGTGAGCTAAAGGCTAGTGTATGCAACATTTCAATGCATAATCTACTCTCAATGTTTGTAAGAATTATGTATCAATCAAGTTACCCAGGATGGAAACTGGGAGGAATTTCATACTCATATAAAAAAGAATGTTTGCAAATTATGAATTCACAGATGTTATGCTCAGCCATTATCAAAGAAGATTCTTGTTGCAGTAAAATGGAACCAACATAGAAATACACACTGGACAATTTGCTGAAAATGATAGATTTTGGGTCACTCAGTCCTAAATGGGATAACTTCATCAAACTTCTCCACTCAGGAATCATTGAAAGTAAAATATTATTAGAGCCAGAGGTGATGTGTGACTGAGGAAACAGTGTTTTCCAGACACAGGACTGAGCACACGTACCCTCATGGAGACTGTTATAACATGACTTGAGCAGGTACAAGGTCAAAAAAGACAGGGTCCCAGCACTAGCAGAGGAAAGTGAACACAGACTTTGAATTCTCACCAAGAAGGTATCTACAATTGATAGCTATTGGCAAAGGAAAAGTTAGATTTCTCCAATGGAATCACATTAGGTTCCTTAACAGCACTTCATATGCCCAGGAGTAGTTGATAAACATGAAAAGAATTCAGTGCTATTTTTGTCAACTTTTTGTCTCATTATCCTTTGTTTAAGCAGTTTTTCACTTCATTAGTCATTTCTTTGTACATTATGGTTTTCATTGTTTGTATGTTTAATGTGGCATGTTTCATTTTGTTTATCTATGTTTTGATCTATATACTTTTTATTTCTCACACATACAGTGTGTATATGAATGAGGGGAGGAGAGAGAGAAACAGAGACAGAGAGACAAGGACAGAGAAAAAGGGGGAAGGAGAGAGAACATAAAGTGTGGGGGAGGATGAGGGAGCAGAAAGAATCTAAGAGGAACTAGGGGAGATAAAAACATGATAAAATATAGGGTATGAAAAAATATTTTTCAATTGGAAATGTAAAAATGATATTTTCATCATGCAAGCCTATTTAGAATGTATAATCAATTTTTAATATTTACTGCTATTATATTGGATATATTTTTAATATTTTATTATATGTGAGTCTGCATATCAGTAAAATAGAAAGGGATATGCAAAATGAAACCAAAACTTAAATATTTAAGAAAATTGAAATTATTATTATTTATTCTTTTTTGATTGATTTATTTTTATTTTTATTAAATTAATTCCTATTCCTTTTTTACACTCCATATTCCATTCCCCACCCCTGCCATCATCCCTCTGACAGCTCCACATCCCTCACCTCTTCCCCAAAACTCCATCTCCATGTGAATGTCTCCACCCCCCACCCCCGCCTGACCTCTAAACTTCCTGGGGCATCCAGTCTCTTGAGGATTAGTTGCATTATCTCTGAATGAACACAGAACCAGAAGTCCTCTGTTGTATGTGTGTTGGGGGACTCATATCAGCTGGTGTTTGCTGTCTGTTTGGTGGTCCAGTGTTTGAGAGATCTCAGGGGTCCAGATTAATTGAGACTGCTGGTCCTCCTACAGGGTCTCCCTTTTCCTCAGCTTCTTTCAGCCTTCCCTAATTCAGCAACAGGAATCAGTTGCTTCTGTCCATTAGTTGGGTGCAAATATCTGCATCTGACTCTTTCAGCTCTTGTTGGGTCTTTTGGAGGGCAGACATTATAGTTCCCTTTTTGTGAGCACTCCATAGCCTCAGTAATAGTGTCAGGCCTTGGGAGCTCCATTTGAGCTGGCTCCCACTTTGGGCCTCTCCCCTGGCCTTCTTTTTATCAGGCTCCTCTCCATTTCCATCTCTAATTCTTTTAGACAGGAACAATTATGGGTGAGAGATGTGACTGTGGGATGGCAAACCCCATCCCTCACTTGATCCCCTGTCTTCCTGTTGGAGGTGGGCTCTATAAGTTCCTTCCCCCTACTGTAGGGCATTTCATCTAAGGAATCTCCCTTTGATTCCTGAGAGTCTCTTACCTCCCAGGTTTCTGGTGCATTCTGGAGAGTTCTCCAATCTCTTCCAAGTCTGATGCTAATAGGCTTTCATGATGAGATGTGGATAACCAGCTTTTACCTCCTAAATAATTTCATCACAAAACCTTCACATATGATAAGTGCCTGCTTTAATCACATTTCATTCAAAATTAAGAAATCTTTATCATTTGAATCTCTAATCTCTTTGTGAAAATGATATAGCATTATGTGTTGAAAGTCAAACACGTTCATCTTGCTAAAACACAAAAATTAATATTACTAAATCTTGAAACATTTAAAAGTACAATTGCTTGCTTCTTTAACAGCAATTACAATTTTAGTCTCATGTTTACGTACTTTACAAAGGTCCATTAATGGAAAACATTAGTTGGTTTCAAATCATTTAAATACTATTCTTTTTCAAAGAAACTGATGATAATCCTTGAAATTTCATTTCTACATACTCACACAATTTAAATTTATCATAAATTTTGCTGAATGAAATCAGAGAAAATTAAGTGATAACACTGAATCATAATTCAAAGACGAACTATTCTTATTTAGCATGACAAACTACAAAGTCTTCAAAGTTCAAATCATACTACTGTAACTGAGAGCAGCTTAGCTACTTGAAGGAAGCCTGCAGTGATTTTTATTGATTGATATTTGATATGGATTGATGTAGAAAGACAACTCCCCTCAACTGCCCCTGATGCTATTCTTCCCTGGTCTCCATGCTCTAAGTAGGCAGGCCAAGTAAGCCATGAAGTGCAACCCACAAGATTCAAGCCACGAGGAGCAGGACTTGAGGTCCAAGACAGCAAAAACCACTCTCCTATGGACACTTCATAAATTCCTACTGCCAGGTGATTACCCTGAAATTGTGCCCTGGCTTTCCTCAGTGGTAGAGTGTTGTAAGGAACAGTACATTTAAATAGTTCACTGCTTCTCCGAGTTACTTTGGCCATTAACTTTGTCACAGCAATACAGAAGTAACTAAGAAACTTCTTATCTCAGGTAGTAAAAAAAGAATGAATCCATTAGTGTCTTTCTGGTGGGGTCTAGAAGCTTCATGTGTATTTTACTTTCAGTCTGTGACATTGCTTTATACCACTCCATAGTTTTCAAGAGCACAGTAGTAATATCCGTTTAAAGAAATGATATTTAATCATAGGTGTATAGTGTTATGTAAGAACTGTATTATGATTGTAAATGGTTTTTAACATATCTGTTATATTTGTAATAGTTTTATAACTTTTCATTTTTGATTATTCTAATTGTGAATAATTTTGAAATAAAGAAAATAATGAGATATAAATCTATCAAAGAACTTTGAGATTTTATCTTGCTCTAGTCAGGCTGGCTAACTAGAAAGTATTCCACAAAAAATGATAGCAAAATAAATTCTACCTCATTAATTGCTGGTAGAATTGCAAACTGGTTTAGCTACTCTGGAAACCAGAAGCCTCAAAATGCTTAAAATATGTCAACTATATAGACTAGATATACCACTCTGTGGCATATGCCAAAAAAAACCTTAACTTCCTATTCAATTGATAATTGCTCAGCTATGACATTGCCAGGGTATTTATAGTAACTAGCAGTGAACATAACCTAAATGCTTTTCAGTTGATGAACAGAAAATGAAAATGCCATTTATGAATTGTATCTTGGGTATTCCGGACTTCTGGGCTAATATCTACTTATCAGAGAGTGCATACGTGTGGGCCCAGGTCTTGCTGCTGCTGCTGCTGCTGCTGCTGCTGCTGCAGCTACTGGGGGTGAGCAATGTATTACTTAAAAGGAGGCAATGCATAGTCATAAGATATTTTATTATGGGAAAGAGAAAAGAAGCTGGCCATGACCATGTGGAGAGAAAGAAAGGAGAGAAGAAGAGAGAGGGCAAGTGAGGAAAAAAGCAAGAGAGGAAGAGAGCAAGAGAGCAAGAGAGGAAGCAAGAGAGAAAGGAGTGGGCAAGCAGCCCCTTATATTATGAGGTTGAGCTATCTGTCTGTGGGGCAGTTCATTACTGGCTGTGGTCAGATGACTGGGGGTAGAGTCCAGCTAGAATGCTGGGAGCTTGGGGGCATTGTCTAAGTGACAGAACACACATCTCCTGCCAGGGGCTTTGAGACGTTGTGACTGAAACAGGAGCCAGGGATCCAGGAGTCATGGCCAAACTCCTTCCATCCTTTGCAGGCAGAAATTATTGCCCACTGGGTCACTGGAGTTCCAGACTTATACTAGACTGGGCCCAGGTTGCCTGAACAGATCACTGTCCCACATATACCATGGGCATTTTTTTTTTTTTTTTTTTGTGATTGGGTTACCTCACTCAGGATGATATTTTTTTAGATCCATCCCTTTGCCTAAGAACGTCATGAATTCATCATTTTTAATAGCTAAGTAGTACCCCATGTTGTGAATGTACCACGTTACCTATATCCATTCCTCTGTTGAAGGACATCTGGGTTATTTCCAGCTTCTGGCTATTATAAATAAGGATGCTATGAACATAGTGGAGCATGTGTCCTTATAACATGTTGGAGCCTCTTGTGGGCATATGCCCAGAAGTGGTATAGCTGGGTCCTCAAGTCCAATTTTCTATGTGCAATTTTTGAGGAACCACCAAACTGATTTCCAGAGTGGTTGTACCAGCTTGCAATCCCATAAGCAATGGAGGAGTGTTCCTCTTTCTCCACATCCTTGTCAGCATCTACTGTCACCTGAGTTTTTGATCTTAACCATACTGACTCATGTGAGGTGGAATTTCAGGGTTATTTTGATTTGTATTTCCCTGATGATCTTGTGGGACATCAGTGAGAGAAGAGACCCTTGGTCCTGTGAAGGCTCAATGCCCCAGTGTAGGGGAATCCCAGGATTGGGGAACAGGAGTGGTGGGTTAGTGAGCAGGGGGAGGAGGGATGGAAAGGGGGCTTTGGAGTGGAAATAGGGAAAGGGGATAAAATTTAAAATGTAAATAAATAAAATATATAAGAAAAAAGAAAATAAAAATGAACATCCACACAATTAGTAAATATTGTATTAAATGCAGTAACCCAATCCCCAAAAGATACATATGCCAAATGTCATTTTATTTGTGATTCTCAACTTCAAGTTTTCAGATGTGAGCATATAACCTAGAGTAACCACAGAAACCAGATATCTAAAGAGACACATTAGAAGATAGAATTCTAGTTGTAGAAATAGCAGAATACAGGTAATAATTTGGAAGAATTGAGAAAAGATGGGTTTTATAACACAGAGGAAGGGAAATGAGGAAAGAAAATGCTAATGCTGTTTTAAAATCCTTAGAATCATTTTATAATATAGTATAATATTGTATAGTGTGGTGTATATTTAAAAACCTAGAATTTTTTATATTATTTGTGGCTATTGTTAAGAGTGTTGTTCCCCTAATTTCTTTAATAGCCCACTTATCACTTGTTTAAAGAAGGCTACTGATTTATTTGAGCGAAGTTGTTTATTAGTTGTAGAAGTTCTCTGATAGAATTAGTAGCATACATACTACTTATGTATACTATCATCCACAAATAGTGGGACCTTGAACTCTTCCTTTTCAATTTGTATCCTCTTAATCTCCTTTTGTTGTCTAATTGCTCTATCTAGAACTTCAAGTACTATACTTAGTAGAGAGGGAAAGATTAGGTAGTCTTGTCCTGTCTCTGATAACAGTGGGATTGCTACAACTTTCTCTCCATTTAATTTGATGTTCCCTGTGGTTTGCTGTATATTGCTTTTATTATCATTTAGGTATGTGCCACAAATTCCTGATCTCTCCAAGACTTTTAGCATGAAGCTGTGTTGTATTTTGTCAAAGGATTTTTCACCATCTAATGAGATGATCATGTGACATTTTTCTTTGCATGTGTTTATACACTGGATTACATTGATGGATTTTCATATATAGAACCATCCCTGTAACCCTGGGATGACACCTACTTGATCATGCTAAATGATGGTTTTGATGTATTCTTGGATTCTGTTTGTGATAATATTATGGAGTATTTTTGATAGTACATATCACCCTAATTTACATATATATTTAGTACTTTTCATACTTTGAATAATTCAACACAAATGCATCTTAAAATTGCAAAACTCAATTGAAATAATCAACATATGATATATAGGAATAATGCTAACAATAAATCACATTGTAGAAAGCAATGCTGATATATAATTATGGTAATATATAATTAGATCCATAGATTCTGTATGCAGTGACTCCAAAAACAGAATTTTAAAATAATTATTTAAGTACTGTAACTGTAAGTGTGGACTCAAATGGACATACCAATTTTTAGCAAAATATGCAGATTGTATGTAAGTAAGCCAGTAGATTTTTCAATAGTAGGAGAGAAATAAATTATACTAAACACTACTTTCAAAGTAGCGAACTTCTGGGATAGAAGCTAGTGAGATCAAAATTACAGATGATTTTAAATTTTACTGCAAATACTAAATTTATCCAAATGTCCCATTAGTAATCTAGGAGACAGAAGGAAATAGGCATTGAGAGATTGACCAAATTATACTCTTGAGAGTTAAATGTGTTAATAATGTACAAAAATATATTTTTAAAAATCCATATTATAACTAATGAATTAAAGTAGATATAAAGAGATCATTATAAAATTTAGTCATATGAATTCTGGGGATTTCTTAAATATCTTTATGTTAGAATCTCATAAAAATAAATGAAAAAGAAAACATTAGTAATGTTTCATAGAAAATCATATATTTGGTACATATACAATTATAATTAAAAGTTATATAGTACTATTTATGATGATCAGTTAAAAGAAATGTTGACTTGCAGAAGGACTGCTCAACATGTTCAAGGAATGTTTTGAACTCACAGCATGGAAAATAAATTTTGTATGAGCATATGTCTATATATATGTGTGTGTGTGAGAGAAAGAGGAAGAGAGAGATACAGAGAGACAGAGAGACAGAGATAGAGTAAGATGTGAAAATAAATTGCTTTGAGAATATGCTATCGGTAAACATAACAGATTCAGTGTTTGTTACCTATGAATATATAATCATGATTTATATTTAAACAGGTTTTCTTGAGCTGAATCATTAAGATGAGTCAAAAAATAATAAATTATATTTTGTAGGATTTATAGACACATAGAAGCTAGTAGTTTGCTAAGTCAATAATAAAAGGTTTTATCTGTTATCACAAGATTTTCAATCTGATGGGTTGAGGGTCTAGGGAAGGAATGACTAGCTGTTCCTGATTCCTGGAACTGATTCCAAGGTAAGGTAATTAGCAACTAGATGTGTAAAAATCCAATCTCTCCTGAGGATTAAAATTCTATTTAATCACTTTCTGTCAACAGAGTCATTTCAGGAGTTTTAGTTAACAGTGTGGCATAGTTTCTATTCAGAAGTTTTGTTTCCAGTTCCCCATGATAGCCAAGTATCAAATTTTGTACATCTGGGGGATACATGTTATTTATTAAATATTATAAAGTCCCTCATAGCTAGTAAGTTTTATTCCAAGGAGCTGATGTAGAGGAGCCTGAGTATTGGGTAGGATACTCTTCTTCAGAGGGGAACATTATAAGTCAATAGAAAAAGGTTTTATGTGTTATCACAAGATGCTAATTCTGATGGGGAGAAGGGTGTAGGAATGGCTATTTCTGATTCCTAGATCTTATGCCAGGATAAGGAAATTAACATCTAGATGTATAAAAATAATTCTAAATCATATTAAAATTATTAGCCATTATGATCTAAATCTGAATTAGTTTTTGTATTCTCTATATCTGACATAATATTTATATGTGACATAGATTACTATACCTAAAATTAAGAAGCCAAGGATATAGTTTTATCTAATGGAGTTAAGATCACAAGTTAAAAAAAAATATGAGATTGACACCTCAGCTTGTTCTATATTTACAATTATTTGCATTTGATGAACTTTCTTACTTATATTTAAATGCTTACAAATGGTAACTTCAAATGTGTTACTGTAGTATTGTCTGGACAATTATGTTAATCATTTTTTCCTGCATTTGGGAAGTAGAGTCAGAACTCAAAGCTATCTCCTCTGCCATTGATCTCCTTCTTTCAGTGAGGATAACTTCCTGAAGTTCCTTCCACAACATTCTTGCATCCAAAAATCTGAAGATCCACTAAAACATTATGGAAGACATTCCACTTTCAAAACATATTAACAACACAAAATACAATTGCTTTCTGTATAGTAAAAAGCTTAGTTTCAAGCATAATTCAGAATTTTAAACTCTTTTTCTTCTGTTTAGAATTTTTTACATTTATTATTTCATCTATTATTTTATTTTATTGTGAGTGTGTACATATGTATATGTGACCTCAGACATGTGGAAGTGAGAAGTCAACTTTCAGTAGTCAGTTCTCTCCTACCATGTGGTTTCAGGACATCAAACACTGGTTTTCATTCAGTCTTAGGAGCAAGCACATTCTTGAGCCATCTTGTTAGCCAAAGTAATATTTTTTAACACAATCTGTGAATACCCATTATTTCTTTACATAAGTGCTTATTAAGTTCTATATGAACCATTAATTCAGACAATATTCTAATTATAGAGACTAGAAAAACTTATGAATTATTGGGCAGGTTAATAATTTTAAAAGAAAACAATTATTAAGAAGCAGAACACATGGATACACCAAGTGTTAAGTCAGAACAATGAAAGTCAAGTCACGAAAATGGGTAAGATTACAATTTAAAATAAGTTTCTTTTATTTACCTGGTTTAATTGTCTCAGAGGCTTACAGCCTCCATCTGCTAATCTAGACTTAGTCCTGGAAATTTCAAGCCTCTGTACAATCCTATCTAGGCCTAGAATGATTTCTGACTCTGAGATTTGCTGTTAAATACCTTCACTCTGGTCCTTCTTATCTCTCTCTCAGTTGATCTGGCTCAAATTCCTCTCCAAGCTGACTAATTCAGCTTAGCTTAGCCTTTCTCTCTCTCTCTCTCTCTCTCTCTCTCTCTCTCTCTCTCTCTCTCTCTCTCTCTCTCTCTCTCTCTCCTCTCTCTCTATCTCTCTCTCTCTTCTGGATTTATCCTCACACTAACTTTGATACTCTGTTCTAATCTTCAGGCTTCTTTTCATTATTTGGTTCATTCTGTCTTTGCCTGTGTGTAGCTTGTTCTCCATCCTATCTCTGTAAAACTCTCCCTGTAAAACTACCTCCTCCTTTCTCTACACTGTCCCTGAAGTAACTTCCCTTTTTTCTCTATTCTCATGAGAGTTGCACATATCCTATTCTGTCAAATCTTAATATTCACTATTTTGCTGCCACTCAATTAGATATAATTTTTAAACATGGAAGCTTCCTTTTACAAACTAATTTACCTCCATTGTTTGGGATTAAAGGTATGTGGTAAGGCCTGAGCCATACTACAACTAGGAACAGTTTTATTTATTTGTTTGTTTTGTTTTCAGTAAATAACACAACCTCATATTTCACAGTGTGAGCAAATATTCTGCAACAAACAATAAACAGGAATCTGAATGAAGAAAAAGATTTCTTTTAATCTCAAGAACTCTCTGTTTACTTCTCTAAGATCTATCATGGGAAAGAGCTCAGCCTTAGTTAAAGGCCTTATGACTTATAATGACAACTGTGTTGCTGGCATCATAATGTTTTTAAATCCAGCCCAAGAGCTCTACTTTCTTTTTTTTCATCTTTTTTATTAGATATGTTCTTTATTTACATATCATATGATATCTTCTTTCCC
>NW_022196898.1:21873222-21912978 GCF_008632895.1 Mastomys coucha
AAAAAAAAAAAAAGAAAGAGAGAAAGAAAGAAAGAAAGAAAGAAAGAAAGAAAGAAAGAAGGAAAATAGAAAGAAAAAACCCTATTCCCCTCCCATATCCCAAGAGCTCTACTTTCAAAGACTGGAATATGTTGTCTAGTTCATAAACAGTTGGGAGAAATTCCTGTACTCCCATAATGGACTCCCTTTATCAAGGGGCACAGCCCTGCCTTCCACATTGGAGAAAGATATCTATCCTAGCATTTATTTCAAGTTATCTTCAATTCCCTTAAGGCTAGACACTAACTGAATATCTTATCAACATATCAAGGAAAGGTAACTGTATCAGGATTTCACCCCACAGCCACTTCATCTTCATGTGGAGCAATCTGTTTCTCGACTCAGTACCTCATTTTCAAATTCCCCTTTGTTTTCATTGTCATTGTTCAGTTATCAATTTTGTTGTATGGCTTTTCCTAGGATGATATAAACAAATGTCTGTTTCCACCAGATCGATCACTAAAACATGAAAGCTTAGTGAACCTTGAGTTTATGAGTTTAATGAATGCAAGTAGAGGTTATACATTCAAGCATGACTGTCTCAAAGATATCTGCACCATCAAAAAGCCCACCAAATCAAGGATGATTAAAAAAGAAAGCATATATCCCTAGAATGTATCGTACCACTTGCATGTTACTCTGTAAATTGAGTATTCCAAGCAAATCCCTACTATTTTAGATACAGCAGTAGACAAGGGATTTATGTATATTGGGAATTACAAAAGTTTTTTGATTCTTTTAATGTTTTTTTACTTTCTGAATCTTTTTTATGACTTTATTATTGATTATTATATTTCTTCCCATATAGATTACATTCCTTCAACCCTCTCCTCTTAGTCCCCTCCACCTCCCTTACCCCCCAGATCTTCTGCTCTTCTATCTGCTTTAAGAAAGAATGGACCTCATTGGGACATCAACCAAATATGGCATATCAAGGTGCAATATGTCTAGGCATATCCTCTCATATTAAGGCCTGAAAAGGTAACCCAGTAGGATAAAAAGGGTCCCAAAAGCAGGCAAAAGAGTTAGACATAACCCTGTTTTAACTGATAGGTAGTCCCACAAGAACACTAAGCTACTAACCTATAACATATGCCAAGGAACTAGGTCAGATTCATACAGTGTCAATGATTGTCAATTGAGTCTCTGTGAGCCACTATGAGCCCACTATAGTTGATTTTGAGGGAACATTTTCTTGTGGTGTCTTTGATACCTTTGGCTAGTACAATCCATTTTCATCCATCTTCCCCCCTCTTCCACAGGATTCCCCAAGCTCTACCTAATGTTTGGCTGTTAGTCTCTGAATCTGCACCCATTAATAACTGGATGAAGCTCCATAATGAGGATTATGCTAGGCTGTTTAACAACTAAAGCAGAATGTCTTTAGTATGCATTTCATTGACTCTTTCTCCAGTTCTAATTGGTTATATCCAAGATCTCTGAGCTACCCACCTTCTGCTTTCTAACACTACATACAGTGTCACAGATGAGCTCTCTCTTTTTTTTATTAGATATTTTCTTTATTTACATGTAAATTTCTCCCTTCCCAGTTTCCCCTCTAAAAAACAAAGAAACAAAAACAACAAAACAAACCCCAGCTGCCTCCCCACTCCCCATTCCTGCCACCTCACCCTATCCTGCTTATTGGCCCTGGCATTCCCCCACACTGGGGCACAGAACCTTCACAGGGCTGAGGTCCTCTCCTCCCATTGATGATCAAATTTGCAATCCTCCACTATACACACGCTGCCAGAACAATCAGTCCCACCATGCGCAGACCATGGTTGGTGGTTGAGACTCTGGGAGCTCTGAGGGTATTAGTTAGTTCATATTGTTGTTCGTCCTAAGGGGCTGCAAACCCCTCAGCTCCATTGGTCCTTTCTCTAACTCCTTCACTGGGGACCCTGTACTCAGTTCAATAGATGGCTGTGAGCCTCTACATCTGTATTAGTCAGGACACATGCTCCACCATGTTCATAGCAGCCTTATTTATAATAGCCAGAACCTGGAAACAACCCAGATGTCCCTCAACAGAGGAGTGGATACAGAAGTTGTGGTACATCTACACAATGGAGTACTACTCAGCTATTAAAAACAATAAATTTATGAAATTCTTAGGTAAATGGATGGAGCTGGAGAATATCATCCTGAGTGAGGTAACTCAATCACAAAAGAACAAACACGGTATGCACTCTCTGATAAGTGGTTATTAACCCAGAAGTTTGGAATACAGGAAGAACAACCCACAAACCACAAGGAACTCAAGAAGAAGGAAGACCAAAGATGGACATTTCATTCCTTCTTAAAAGGGGGAACCAAGTACCCATGGAAGGAGTGGCAGAGATTAACTATGGAGCATAGACTGAAGGAAGAACAAGCCAGCCTAAATATAGCCATCTCCTGAGAGGCTCTGACAGTATCTGACTAATACAGATGTAGAGTCATCTCTTGTAGTATTGGTCTTGAGCTGGAGGAAACATTAGTTGGCCACTTCCATAAGTGCTGCTTCAACTTTCCATAGTGACTTTACCATAGTGTATCTTGCAAGCAGGACAAATAGTAGGTCAAAGGTTTTGTGTCTGGGTTTGGGTCTCATTCCTTCAGTTAGAAGCCTTTCTTTGTTACAAAAGATGGACAGTTCAGGCTCCATATCTCCCTCCCCTCTACCCTTAGTAGCAGTCTTCCCTAGAAAAACCCTTGAAAATTCCTAGGTATTTACCACTCACTACATTTCTACTTTACCCTCAAAATATTCCCCAGTTCCAATTGTTTCTTTCTGGATTCTGTTTTTGACCTATTCTCATACCCACTTTTCCATAATCCATCTAAAACATCTATTATCTTTTCCCCTCACAGAGGGATTCACACATACCACCATGAGTCTTCCTTGTTTCTTAGCCTCACTGAGTTTGGGACTGTAATGTAATGGGGCTTTACTTTATAGTTAATATCCATTATAAGTGACTACATACCATATTTGTCTTTCTGGGTTTCAGTTAACTCTTTCAGGAAGATTTCTTTCTTTCTTTTTTTCCAGCTATTTGCCTGCAAATTTCCTGATGTCTTTTTTTTCACAGCTGAGTAATACTCCTTTGTGTAAATAGACATTTTCTTTATTCATTCTTCACTTGAGGGACACCTAGGTTGTTTCCAATCTCTGGGTATAATGAATGAAGCTACTGTGAATATAGTTGAACAAGTATCTGTGTGATATGTGAGAGTATTGTTTTGGTATATACCCAGGAGTAGTATAGCTGGATCTTGAGGTAAATATAGTCTCAATTTTCTCAAAAGAATGACATAGATTTCTCAAGTAGGTGTACAAGTTTGCACTCCCACCTGCAATGGAAGTGTTTTCCCCTTGCTCAACATCCTCAATTGTATTTTTGACCTTATCATTCGTACCGGTGTAAGATGGAAACTTAAAGCCATTTTGATTTGCATTTCTCTGGTAGCTAAGGATGTTGAACATTTCTTTAGGTGTTTCTAAGCCATTTGAGAGTCAGAAGTTGAGAATTCTCAGTTTAGATCTCCATTTCGACCCCAAATTTTAATTGGATTATTTCATTTGCTTGTGTCTAGGTTATTGAGTTCTTTATGTATTTTGGAAATTAGCCCTCTGCCAGATGTGGAGTTGGAGAGCACCTTTTCTTACTCTATAAGTTTCTGTTTTGTTCTATTGACAGTGCCATTGTATTATAAAAGCTTTTCAGTTTTATGAGATCCCATTTATTATTTGTAGATCTTAGTGCCTATGTTGTTTGTGTTCTGTTTAGCACATTGTCTCCTGTGCGAAAGCATTGAAAGGCATTCTTCTCTCTTTTATAACATTTAGTATTATCTGGTTTTATGTTGAAGTGAATATCTCCAGAAGTTCTTTTATTGTACAGAAATGTTTAGCTATCCTGAGTCTGTTTTTCTATATGAAGTTGAGTATTGTCCTTTCAAGGTCATATAAATTCTTGTTGTAATTTTGATGGGGACTGCACTGAATCTGAAGATTGCATATGGGAAGAGAATCAGTTTTATTATATTAATTCTATCTGTCCACAAGCATGGGAACTCTGTCTATCTTATGTGATCTTCTTCAATTTCTTTCTTCAAAGACATCTTCCCTTGCTTGGTTAGAGTTACACCAAGATATTTTATACTATTTGTGACTATGTAGCTATTGGAAAGTACACTGTTTCCCTAATGTATTTCTCAACTAGTTTGCTAGTTTGTCATTTGTATATAGGAGGATTACCGATTTTTTTTTTTTTAGTTTATGTTATATCCAGCCACTTTGTTGATGAAACACACAAATCTATGTCTTAATTGAGATGAAAACTCTGTACACAAGAGTAGTAATCATACAAATCAAGTCTTCTATATTAAAAAAGAAGTGTCACAAAAAAACAGCCATTAGCTCTTTAAGGTATTTGGAACAATTAATTTCAATAGATAATCAAAACTCATAATCAGAAAAGATTAAATGATATGCTTACTATTTTACAGAGATTACTTAGTTGAATATGCTGAGTGATTTTTGAAAAATAAAAACCAATGATTGAATAATGGAAATGTCAAAAAACCCTGAAGGTATTATAAACAGAAGCTATCGTAAAAAGTCTTAGAACACTGACATATCAGGAAAAATATAAATTTCTGTCTAGAAAGCAGGAAGTTGTTATGTAATAGAAATAGATTAGAACTTGAAATTGCATAAATTATAATGATAATGAACCACATATCTAGCACAGTGGTTAATTCAGAATGTATAAGTGCTATCTATCATAGAGTTTATAGAAATACCAGTTTCACAAAGTTCGGCTGAGATGAGGTTTGCTAAAACTTAGGAAGGCAAAACAATTAAGAAATTAAGTAAGATAGATAAGATTAACCAATTTTGATGTGAAGTCACTAAAGTGGGAACAAATTACAAAGTCACAGTAGTTTAATGATATTAAGAAGGTTAGAACCTGGGAATTGAACTCAGGATCTTTGGGAAGACATTTGATGATTTTAGCCACTGAGCTATCACAACCATCCATTGAACTGAGTACAGGGTCCCCAGTGAAGGAGCTAGAGAAAGGACCCAAGGAGCTGAAGGGTTTGCAGCCCCTTAGGATGAACAACAATATGAACTAACTAGTACCTTCAGAGCTCCCAGGGACTAAAACACCAACCAAAGAGTATACATGGTGGGACTAATGGCTCCAGCAGCATATGTATAGTAGAGGATGGCCAAGTGGGTCATCAATGGGAGGAGAGACCCTTGGCCCTGTGAAGGTTCTATGCTCCAGTGTAGGGGAAAGCCAGGGCCAGAAAGTGGGAGAGGGTGGTTTGGTGAGCAGGGGGATGGGGGACGGAACAGGTTTTTCTTTTTTGTTTTTGTTTTTATTTTATTTTATTTTACCCCTTTTTTTTGGAGGGGAAACTGGGAAAGGAGATATTATATGACATGTAAATAAAGAAAATATCTATGAAAAACAAAAAAAATCTTCTTAAAAAAGGTTAGAAATGATAAAGTATGTATATTAGATAAGAATGATGATATTAGGGAATCCATAATTTATTCATTAGTCAGAATATCACACTAGAGAATACTTTTGTCCCAGTAATTCCTCTTGCAATTTCTCATGATTCATTTCCTTTTAATTATATGTTTGTATGTATGGGATATCAGTACATTTGGTGTTGTATTAGTATAAAGAGGAAATGGGCCAGCTGTGAAAGTCAATCACAGGAGCACAGTCTAACAATAATTTGGAAACCAGAATTGATTTTACCAATTTGTTTTTTAAAGAGTAGCACTTACTTCTTCTAAATGCACCATACTCTCTAATAAGGGAGAAAATTTGAGGAAAAGGAAAAGGTTGAAATATTGGATTTTTTTTGTAAAAATTAATAGGTAAATAATTGCATTGACAAAATTGTTCATTGCTCTGAATACTTATTAAAGAAGTGAGAATACATCAGTTTCTCATAAGTCATGGCACATTTGATACACTTGAATTTTACAATTATACTAAAAAAGATAGAGGGTAAAGAGAGGGGAATTTTAACAACATTTAAGATCAGTCATGATAATTGAGTGTATTTTGGTGAAAGAGAAATCTCTTTAAAGATATTTCCTTTGTTCAGACATAAAACAAAATTTTAACTCTTATATAAAGTAAGCATTGTTTCCTGAAAGATTAGTTCAGAATGTAGAAGATCTGAAAGCTCGCTACTTTTTGGTTACTGTGTCTGTGAAAATCATATTCACATATATACTCAGGAAAAAGTGTCCTTACATACACAAGAAGCTATGAAAACTCTGGTATAGTAGTTAACACAGCATGTATAAGTGATATCTGTTATAAAGTTCATGCATTTGTTTCACCTTCTGCCTTGAGCATAGGAGCTCAGCTGCCTCTTATATATGTGCCTGCTATCTGCAGGATGTGAAGTGAATCATCAAATCCTCTCTACTGTAATGAGAATGGAGAAACCTGCTGTAACTAGTTCACAGAAACGATGGCTGTCTACTGCTCGAGTGACTCATTAATATAACAATGTAGATTGTGTAAAACAGTTTCCTTTGCAAGAACAAGAGAGTGCCTTTTGCATACGTAAATGATTTTTGGAATACTGAATCTCAAAAAATAAAAGTCCAAACTCTAGCTTCACATATAGGTCTTCTCTATTTCCTTAAAAGAAATCTGAATAGAAAATATAAATCAGAAATGGGAAAGAGAAATGTTATCAGAAGTTTTTTCCCTTGGCAAGTAAATCTCAGTATCATTTCCTGTATATGACTCATTAAGTTCTACCTCTGCGTTTTGCACATGTCATTACCTCCTGTCAACCCACTGAACATCTATCTACCTCTTTCTCCAAATCTGATTATTTTTGCAATTACCTTCAAAAGATAGGCTCTCAGTCACCTTTTTAAAAAAGCAGCTCTATCTGCCAGGACTGGATTTAGGTTAGGGTTGAACTAATATTAGAAGTTATTAAGTCTTTCTAATCAGACACACAACAGGAAATTATGTAGAGTTTGATCATGGGGCATTTCATGTACTAGGAGTCATTAAATTAAATCAGACAAATTCCATAGGACATAAATCTAACAAGATTGTACAAAGACTTTAGTCATTTTGGTGAAACAAAACATGAATTCTCTTAATACCTGTGTGAGAGGTAAGTGGAAGTAAAATCTTCAGTTGAGACTAGTAATGTAATTTTTCTTTCAAATACTTTTCAAACTTCGTTGATTTGCCCAAAGTGAACATTCATTGTTCTTTAGTAGAATGAAAAACACAAAAAGCTGACTCCTGGCATTTGGTTTTATGTGTTCAGTAAACAAAATATACTGTTGGTTGGTTGGTTGGTTGGTTGGTTGGTTGGTTTTGGATTTACCCCCCTAATGTGCAAACTTCAAAATGCTTTTTATCAAGTATCCACTAGATGCAATTTCTTTCTGTATATGGAAGCTTCATAGTATTCACCCCTTTCAGAAACTGGGAAGATGACTTTTTTATTAAGACACTGATGGAGACTAATATCTTATTCAGAAACACAGAAAATAAGAAATGAATTTTAAATCAATGTATACACTATCTCACCAATAAAAGTGTACCATATTTGATATTTTAGAGCCTAAATACTATTTGGTAGCCATTATGTGGCTATTTATACTTAGATGATAATTAAAAGTCTCTCAAAAATGATAAGGTTCAAGCTAATATTTGATTGACATGTAGGAGTCAGCTTTAACAAAGTACTTTGTTTGGAAGGTCAGAAGCTAACAAGAGGGCTTCGAGGAGTTTGTTAACAGACAGTACAGTTACTGACCCATGGAACTCTTCATTGCACCTGGGATAATACAATTTTTTTAAAACAGCTGACAATATATTTTAAAACATATATTGAATGAGTCTAAGATATGTAGTAGGCTGTGATGAGAGATCTAAAGACTATTGGATTTCTTGGGATATAAAGGATGAAGGAGTTGTGGGACTCATTCTGTTCTTGTCATCATTAAGGAATTTAGTTAACATAGTTGGAGTGAAGTTTGTTTCACAAAGCACCTAGTTGATAAAGCCAATCAAAGCACCCAAAGAGAGACTGGAGTTGGCTACCACTAGTTTGAGAAGTAGCCTAGTAGGTTATATGTTCTGGATTTTGAATGCATATTTATCAATTCATACTCATAAGATGATTATGTTTTGGCGACATCAGAGTGGGCTAAATCTTACTTTATGGGATGTCCTCCCATGAACTCTGCAAAAGGGGAGGGTGTAGAAACCACAGTGTGATTAATTATAATGGGGCCAGATATTTTGAGATTGCATATCCTTTTGTACAAATGTATGGCTTGGCATATGGAAAAATATAATTATAGGTGTAAAGATTTCTAACTACACAGAGGCATTCTGCCTTTCTTAGACAAACTATGAAGAGAAAACTGTAGCTTTCCTTCAACTTACATCCAGTCCCCTCTCCATCACATGAACTATGCAGTATCATTCTAGACTACAGAGACCTTTTGAAAAATTGTTCTTACAGTTATGTCTGTTTCATTGCACGTATATGAAAGGACACTGATCCTTCACATGATTCCCCATGTGAAGGCATGTGGTAGTCTAAATAGAAGACCTTCTGAGGCTAATATATTTGAAGACTTTTTCTCCAGTTTGGTATAATTGATTCAGAAGGATTTGGAGGTGTGGCCTTGTTAGAAGAGGTGTGTCAGTTTGGGTGGGCTTTGATGATTCAAAAGACTTGCACCTTCCTCTGTGCATCTCTCTGACTCTGTTTCTATTTATGATGTGAGCTCTCAGCTGCCGTTTCTGTCTTTGCAACAATGTCTTTGTTTCCATTGTGGACTCTACTCCTCTGTAACTTTAAGCAAAATTAAATATTTTCTTTTAAAGTTTGTCTTGGTTATGGTATTTAAATACACCAATAGAAAGTTAATATAGTGTGCATTGTTGAGAAGGCAGTACATTGGAATGGTGATTTCAGAGAGACAGCCAGAGCTTGCCAAGAATGGCTTTGCTGATCTTCAAAATACTGACATGATTCTTATGTGGTCATCTTTGTTCTTCTACCTTGCTTTATTCCCTTCTGTTTCTGATTATATGTGTTTCTGGCTTCACCATTTTAATTGTATCATTTCTTTTAAATATACCAAATATTTTCACTGTAACCTACATTTGAATTCATTGTAAGCATATATATGTATATATATGTATATATATACATACATGTATATATGTGTGTATGTATATACACACACATATATATATGGAGGCTCATTTATACTCTAAAGTGTGTTATTCCATGTTATTATTATGTGTTTGTAATATAATCATTGCAAAAAAATGGGGTTAAGGCATATATATATATATTATATATATGTATATATATTACATATATATATATATATATAATGTAGAAAGTTGGCAAAAGTGATGTGTTATAATGAATATAAGTAGATTTTTTGGCAAAAATTTTGTAACCATTTTTCAAAGGAATTATTGAAGGTTTGTATGGGAGGTATAGCATAAAGTCATGACTGAAAGAATGGGGTTCTATTACAGTTTGGGGTAGCTAATTGGTGTATCTGGATAGGAGCAGAATATGAAGGCAGAAGCACAGACATTTCTGTTATATTTGAGGAAACATGCAAAGAGCTGAGTGTATTAATCTCAAGTCCAGGAATGGCATCAGTATTAGTGGTGTCACTTAATTTAACAAATTCTTCTTTAAAAATCTACACGTGGTAAAAAAAATAATCTTCACAATCAATTTCATCAAGAAAATATAAATGGAGTCTACATTATAAAGCTGATAGTATTTTGTATTACATTTGTTTCTGAGGGTTTAAATATATTTTAGTACATTTAGAAAAATCAAAATTGTGATGGTAAGTAAGAATCAGGAAAGGCTTCCAACTGCATGAGCTGAAAAATACCCATTTATTTTCTTTTAAATGAGTACATGGATGTATGGCTTCTCAGTAACAGCAAAAAAAAAAAAAATGAACAGCTCAGAGTTTAGATTGGAATTGGGTGGTGCAAACAAGCATGGATAGGTATAAAGTCTACCTCTGGCATTTGTTTAAGAAACGAACTTCCTGCAGTGATGGAACACTGTATTATGTGTGGGTTGTACCAGCAATTCAAAGCTGTTATTTGGTACTTTGTAGCTGTAAGGGTTTTTATCACCAAACCTGCTCTATACTATAATAGACAGGTCCATGTTTACACACCATTGGTGTTATGCATACCCAGTAGTTTTGACTGGTGCTCGATGGCCTTCAAAAAAAAATGTGATCTGCTTTATTTAGATAGGCAGGATTTGGTTGATCCCCAAACCCACTTTGATGAAGAGCTGCTTGTTTTCATTCTATAAATATCTTTATTATTTGTAACTACACTTTGAGAAGAAACAGATGGATATGTTCTTATCCCCAATTTGAATTCTATTTTAACTTTATGTTCTTTATAATTGCAAACAACATGACCTAACATGTGAATTAAATTACATAAATTCATATAGTTGAATTGCTCTATTGATAGATAACTCAAACTAATGCACCCAACCTAGCTTGTTAAAAAAAAGAAAAAGAAGTGCCAAAAAAATATAGTGTACTTTGCATGCCTCTTCACAGTTTCCCTACCACCGTGGGAGACAAAATCAGCCTGGAACACATCCATTCCTAATTAAAAGGAATTTATTACACTTATATTTTATTTTAAACATCTGTTTGACTGTTAAACTGCAAATCCCTTCAATATAACTTAGAAACTGTAAATCAAGACTTCAGTGATTGGGACTATTGTCCCTGTGTAGATTTTATACATAGTTAAAACTTAAAAGGCTTGACTCTTCTGTCTGCCATGTTATTCCAAACTGTGCCATTATGGATACAGACTTAAACCTTGAAGGAGAAATAAATAGTCTCTCTAGTGAATTCTGGAGTAGTTAAAACTATATACATCATGAGAGTGCCTCAGTTCCCTAAAAAAGTTACTGCTTAGGGATTATGTATAAGTGGAAAAGTGGATTATCTTTTTTAAAAAAGAGAAATTTGTGTCTTTATGATACAAAAGCCCTAAAACTCTATTCTTAATAATTGCACAAGTGAAACTCTTATATTTTTAATACAGTGCATAGTATCAACCATTTTATCCACAGACTGAGGAATCAACTCTAGGAAACTTGTATTTAATTTAGTATTAGAAAATAGTGGACAGAATTTAAAATCTCCTTTTTTTATGAGTGAATAATTAACCTTGGAACTTGAGAGTGTAAATATTTCACTAGCACCATATTGCCAATCTACGCTTTTATTTAAAATGATCTATGTGTTCAACTTGTAAAGCTAGGTAGACTATGTGGAAAGACACCGGAAATATATAAACACTTGCTGCATGTAGGGGCTTTTCTTCCTGAAAGCACTGACCCCCTGTGTCATCAGCTGTCTTTTGTACTATCTTGGTCATAGGATAAGTTTCCTGCTTAACCCTATGTGTAAGCATGGCAGTCATTTATGATGTTCCTCTTCTTGAAATTGATAACTCAAGATAGGGAAGTTAATATTTACCTAAGATTTCTTGTTCCACAAGAAGTCAGAAGACATAAAAATAAAAGAAAATTATTTTCAAGATCTATGAATTAAGAGTCTTATTAGAAGGTCACCTGTGATTTAAATGATAGTTGACCTGCAAATTGGAGCAATACTTCAATTGATGAACTAAAATGTCCTTTTGCAGTCATACTATCCTTGAAGTAGACAAAATCTCACAGAAACCAATGCAAGATATTTATCTATCAGTTCACAGTTTGACCAGCACTAGATAACTATAGAAATTCTCTTACATCCTCACCTACCTTAAATGTACATGAGATATACATATATTTCCTCGGTCCTGAAATCTTAGACTTTTTACCATATTTAGTCTACAGGATTAGTTCAAATAGATGGCTCCTCTGGTAAATGAACCTAGAGCCAGACCTGACTACCCTAATCTGATCAAAGAACAACATAGCAAGTGAGAACTGACTTTTTTTCAGGTTGTCCTCTCAATTCTACACAGACTTTGAAACACAAACACACAGCCCCCCCCACACACACACACATGCACCCACATGCACACGCACACACAGAAACTTAGTAAATACAAAAAGTTCTTTTTTCTTGTGCTTATATTTTTTATTTCCCTGTGCTGATATACTATTACATACTATTAAATTTTATGTGGATGCTCTAATTTCTTTTCAGCTTTTTCATATATGATTTCATGATTTTCATTAAAAATCAATAAGTAGATTATTCTTAAAATATGTAGGATATAATATTTAATGTAGACTATACCAATTCAATTTTAACAGTATTTTTCATCATATACAAATTAAAAGGGAAAAAGGAGAAGAAGCTATAGTTGTGATTATAAAGTATTACATGAAATAGACCTAAAGAAGCTATGTTAAAGGCTAGGCTCCCAGTTTTGAGACTGGGACATAAATCCAGCCACAAACCATAGATCAACACTTGTCCTGCCTACTAGTTGTGCTGGGGTAATGGTGGCTCAAAACTTGGTTGGCCAACAAATAGCTGGTGTAACTTGAGGCCCAAGCATCAAAAGTTACCTCATGGAAGCAGTACCTGCAGGGTCAGGAATAGAAAGCTGGATAGCTCAGAGACCTAGGTTACTGTCAAACACAATTTTCAAACAAAACAAAACAAATGAACAAAAACGACAAACCAAGCAAAACAAAACAAAATAAAAAAGCAGTTAATGCAATGATAATAATATTTTACTGTATTCACAGATATGTCCCTAGCTCAAAAGTCAAATGAGAGGCTTCCTCTGGCAACTGCAGAGATCCACACCCAAATATAAATGGAGCTCATGGAACCCCCACAGAATAGGGGAAGAAGGATTTTAATAGCTATAGGGGTGAAAGTTACCGGAAGAACATGGCCCACTTAAACACCTAAGCTGGGCTCATAGGGACTCACAGAATCTGAACTGGCAATCACATAGCCTGCATGTGTTTTGGCTAAATGCTCCACACATGTTCTGATTGTTTAGCTACTGGGACTAGGGGTGCCTCTTCTTCTCTTACCTGCTCTTCGGACCCCCTTTCTCCTGCTTGTTACCTCATCAAGCCTTGATATAAGGATTTGTGCCCAGTAATTGCATAGTTTTTATGGCCTGCTCAGGTGATATCACTGAAAAACCTGTGAAGGGAAATAGAGGAACAGTGTATCTGGAGGAAGTAATGATGTAGAGGTTTGGGAAGGGTGAAGGGAGGGGAGGCTGGGGTAGGTATGTTTTGTATAGTTGAAGAATTTAAAACAAGAAAAGAAGAAGAAAGACAAAAGAAAGAAGCCAGTATCCTGTGATAATCATTTTTCAAGTTCAACCTAGGAAATTCAAATCTTTATAGGAGTTTTCTCATATATTTTCCATCAGCAATACAGTCAGCATTAATAATGCAAGTTCATGTGCCTTCTCTGACCAATCTCACTCTTGTGAATTGTACTTAACTCCTGGGTCTAATATAATTCACTATTCTGACGACTTGGGTCTTCAGACTTGGTGTCTTCATAGTCTCTGTAACATTGCCAAATCCCCTGTTGGGCTGTGTCTACAGAGTTAAACCCCCACCTGCCGTGCATACACAAATATCGCTAAGAATGGAACTGGAATCAAAGAGAATGTGAAAATACAGAAAAATCCTAATAAGTCTTGGATTTATTGTTCAAGCAGCATGTGTATGGTAG
The DNA here is from genome assembly GCF_008632895.1 of Mastomys coucha. Lineage (NCBI taxonomy): Eukaryota > Metazoa > Chordata > Mammalia > Rodentia > Muridae > Mastomys > Mastomys coucha. Next base: position 21,887,030 of record NW_022196898.1, read on the forward strand.
AGGATTGCAAAATCGATCATCAATAGGAGGAGAGGACCTCGGCCCTGTGAAGGTTCTGTGCCCCAGTGTAGGGAATGCCAGGGCCAGAAAGTGGGAGAGGGCGGGGTGGCAGGCATGGGGAGGGAGGAGGCAACAGGGGTTTGTTTTTGTTTGTTTTTTTGTTTTTTGGAGGGGAAACTGGGAATGGAGAAATTCGCATATAAATAAAGAAATAAAAAAAAAAATAAACATTGAGATTGAAAGAGTAATCTCCAGCACGGAGTGCATGCCAGTGACAAGGCTTCTTTCTGGTCAGCATCCATATTGACTTGGCTGAGTCTCTCATGCCTTGGAAAATATAAGTAACTCCATAAGTAAATTCGCAAATTATTTTATTACTCTTGTTCATAATGGTTTCTTATGATAAAATTACCCATATTTATTTTACTAAAATGATACTTATTTACTTTTATGTTTCTACAGGATACGTTACAAAGCAGTTAATAATGGCATCATGAAAGTAAGCCTCCAGTTACATCTGTAATGCCTGGCACAGTAGGTGCTCTATTGTTAAAGAAGGTGAGGAAGGAGGAGAGCACAGGGAAAGGAAAGATGACCACAAGACTAGATCTGATCAGATTAGTCAGAGATAGTCCAGAAGATATGCATGTGAATAGACTGCACATGTGGGTGCTACAGTAAAAGGAGCTGTATAAATAAAATAAATAAAAACATAAGAAAGCTATGATTTTAGGAGAAAGAGTAAAGCAGTCAACTATACTTGTGGGGACACTGGGGATTCCCAAAGGGGTTATTTAGACCAGAAACTATAATAATAAAATCAAACAAGCCTGTATGTTCAAAAGTACCTCTTAGATGGCCTCAACATCTAGTTTATTGTTCATGTTCACATTCATGTAAATAATATGAAAAGCATGTATATAATGGTTTTCTTTGTATTTTTATTCCTATCAGCGAGCATTCAAATCCAGATCACTTGATACAGAAATAAGGAGGAGGTCACGGGGAAGGGATTTGTAAGGGTGAGGTGTGGAGGAGAGGAGGGATGGGGTACTGCAATCAGGATGTAAAGTGAATAAAAAGATAAATTATTGGAAAAAAAGTAAGCCTCCATATGCATTATAAAAAAAGGAGAAAGAAAAAGTCATCAGAAGTACTCCATGGTAACAAATGTTTAACAGCTTTTCTATTTGCCTTTCCTAATTATAGAACAACTCAGGCCATTCTCTAATTGCAATTTGACAATGTATTGATGACTTAGAGTTGGTTCTGAGCAGGTAACAATCAGATGTACCAATGAAAATGCATCACCACCCACAGGGAGAAATTCTTAAATATCAAAATAATTTGGAAGAAATATAAGGAATAAAGTGAGCCTGCTAAACTGTATTGTGTCCAGTTTTATATTTTAAAATAAGCGAGTACTGTCCTTTATTATTAGTTGCTCAAGTATTTAAAGATAAAGTGACAAGGTGATCCATGTTATTTTTAATGTTATAAGTTATAGACTAAAATATAGATAGATCATCATGTTAAAATTCTGTTAGTCGCCTTTCTATCACTTAATAAAATATTTGAAGGAAATCATAGTAAAGGAACAAGCTTACTGTGACTCTTGGTAACAACTTTCAATCTATGCTCTCTTCTGAGTGTTGGTCTAGGGTATAGGAAATCTTTTGTAATTATTTTATTTCTATCCAAAATGATCCCTCCCTCCCTATCCCCCAATCCTTCTTCCAGAGTTCTTCACCTCATTCATCCCATCCTCCTCCTCTTTACCTCTGAGCTTGTCCTTCTCCTCCTGGCATCACCCACCCCTAGGGCATAAAGTCTCTACAGGATTCAGGATATCTTCTCCCACTGAGGCCAGACAAAGCAGTTCTCTGCTACATATGTGCCAGAGGCCTCTGACCAGCCTGTGTATTTTCCTTAGTTGGTGGTTGAGTCTCTGGGAGCTCCCAGGGGTCAATGTTTCATGACACTGTTGTTTTTCCTCTGGGGTTGCCATCTGCTTCAACTGCTGCAATCATATCTCCAACTCTTCCATTATGGTCCCTGACCTCAGTTCAATGGATGAGTGTTAGTATCTGCATCTGTCTCAGTCAGCTGCCAATAGAGTCTTTCAGAGCCCTGTCATGCTAAGTTCCTGTCTGAAAGCACAGGAAAGCATGAGGAATATTGTCAGAGTTTGGTGACCTCCCAGGGGATGGATTTCAAGTTGGGCCAATCACTGGTCAACCTTTCCTTCAGTCCTTCAGCCTCTGCTCCATTTTTGCTCCTGTATTTTTTTTTTTTTTGGACAGGAACAACCCTCACCCATAGCAGTCACATATTCCCATTAATTCTTCTGGGCTTCTGGACTTCTCTCTTGTCTCCCCCAATACCTGATCCTGCCCCTTTCTCCCTCTTTCCCCTGTACCACCCACAGACATTTTTTCCTCTGCCTCCAGTGATTATTTTGTTCCCTCCCCCATTCTAAGTGGAATTGAAGCATCCTTACTTGGGCCTTCCTTTTTGTTAAACTTCTTAGCGTCTGTGGCGTGTATCATGGGTATTCTATACTTTTTGACTAATATCCACTTATCAGTGAGTACATTCCTTGAATGTCACTCAGGATATTTTCTAGTTCGATTCATTTGTCTGCCTTCAAAATTCATGATGTCCTCATTTACAATAGCTGAATACTATTCCATTTTGTAAATGAATCACATTTTCTGTATCCATTCATTTGTTGAGGGACATCAAGTTTGCTCCTATTCCTGGCTATTACAAATAAGGCTGCTATGGATGAACTGGAGCACATGTCATTGTGGTATGGTAGAGCATCTTTTGTGTATATGCCCAGGAGAAGTATAGCTGGGCTTTCAGTTAGAACTATTACCAAATTTTTGAGGAACTGACTGATTGATTTCCAGAGTGATTGTACTAACTAGAACAATAAGATAACAAAAGGATACAAGAAGATAGAAATTGGAAATGAAGAATTCAAGATATTACTAGTTGCAGATGATATGGTGGTATTTGTAAGAGATCATCAAAATTACACCAGAGAACTCCTACTGCTCATAAATAACTTAAGCAAAGTGCTTGGATATAAAATTAACTCCAATAAATCAGTAGCCTTTGTTTATATATATAATGAATGAGCTGAGTAAGAAATTACAAAAACAATATACTTCACAATAGCCACAAACAAAATAATATGCCTTGGTATAACTGTAACCAAAAAGTAAAACATTTATATGACAAGAACTTCAAGTCTATGAAGAAAGAAATCGAAGAAGAACTCAAACCATGGAAAGATTTCCCATTCAAATGTATTGGAAAGATTAACATAGTGAAAAAGGCCATCCTGCCAAAAGCAATCTACAGATTCAATGCAATTCTTATTAAAATCTGAACACAATCTTCACAGACATGAAAAGAACAATTCTCAACTTCATATGAAAAAAAAAAAACAGGAAAAATATCAAAACAATAAATATGTTCAGTTTTAGAAAATATTTTTTGTTTTTATTTTTGTTTTTGTTTTTTGAGACAGGGTTTCTCTGTACAGCTCTGGCTCTCCTAGAACTCACTCTGTAGACCAGGCTGTCCTCGAACTCAGAAATCCACCTGCCTCTGCCTCCCAAGTGCTGGGATTAAAGGCATGTGTCAATTAGATATTTTTTTTATTTACATTTCAAATGTATCTCCTTTCCAGGTTTTCCCTCCAAGGAAAAAAAGGGTTCCTTCCCCCTCCCCCTGCTCACCACCCCACCCTCTCCAGCTTCCTGGCCCTGGCATTCCCCTACATTGGGGTATAGACTCTTCACAGGACCAAGGGCCTCTCCTTTCATTGGTGACTGACTAGGCCATCCTCTGTCACATATGCAGCTGGAGCCATTGGTCCCACCATGTGTACTCTTTGGTTGGTGGTTTAGTCCCTGGGAGCTCTGAGGGTACTAGTTAGTTCCTATCGTTGTTCATGCAAAGGGGCTGCAAACCCTTCAGCTCCTTGGGTCCTTTCTCTAGCTCCTTCATTGGTGACCCTGTGCTCAGTCCAATGGATGACTGTGAGGCTCTAATTCTGTGTTAGTCAGACACTGTCAGAGCCTCTCAGGAGACAGCTATATCTTTCTCAGCCAGTTTATCCTTTCTGTAGAGGAAGGCCACTGAATTGCTTGAGTTAATTTTATATCCAGCTTCTTTGCTGAAATTGTTTATCAGGTTTAGGAGTTCTCTGGTGGAATTTTTGGGGTCACTTAAGTATACTATCATATCATCAACAAAAAGTGATAATTTGACTTCTTCCTTTCCAATTTCTATCCCTTTGATCTCCTTTTGTTGTCTAATTGCTCTGGCAAGGACTTCAAGTACAATATTGAATAGGTAGGGGGAGAGTGGGCAGCCTTGCTTAGTCCCTGATTTTAGTGTGATTGCTTCAAGTTTCTCTTCATTTAGTTTGATGTTGGCTACTGGTTTGCTATATATTGGTTTTACTATGATAGGTTTGGGCCTTGAATTTCTGATCTTTCCAAGACTTTTATCATGAAAGGTGTTGGATTTTGTCAAATGCTTTCTTAGCATCTAATGAGATAATCATACAGGTTTTTTTTTTTTTGAGTTTGTTTATATAGTGAATTACATTGATGGACTTCCTTATATCGAACCATCTCTGCACCTCTGGGATGAAGCCTACTTGATCATGTTGGATAATTGTTTCAATGTGTTCTTGGATTTGGTTTGCAAGAATTTTATTGAGTATCTTTGCATTGATATCATAAGGGAAAATGGTCTGAAATTTTCTTTGTTAAGTCTTTCTGTGGTTTAGGTATCAGAGTAATTGTGGCTTCATAGAACGAATTTGGTAGAGTAGTTTCTGTTTCTATTTGTGGAGTAGTTTGAGAAATATTGGTATTAGGTCTTCTTTGAAAGTCTAATAAAACTCTGCACTAAACCCATCTGGTTGTAGGCTTTTTGGGGGGGGATTATTAATGATTGTTTCTATTTCTTTAGGGGATATGGGACTGTTTAGATTATTTATCTGATCTTTATTTAACTTTGGTACCTGGTATCTGACTAAAAAATTGTCCATTTCATTCAGGTTTTCCAGTTTTGTTGACTATAGGCTTTTGTAGTAGGCTCTCATGAATTTTTTGATTTCCTCAGTGTCTGTTGTTATGTCTCTGTTTTCATTTCTGATCTTGTTAATTAGGATACTGTCTCTGTGCCCTCTAGTTAGTGTGGTTAAGGGTTTATCTAATTTTTATTTTTTTTTTTTTTTATTTTCTCAAAGAACTAGCTCCTGGTTTGGTTGATTCTTTGTATAGTTCTTTTAGTTTCCATTTGGTTGATTTCAGTCCTGAGTTTGATTATTTCCTGCCTTTGACTCCTCTTGGCTGAATTTGCTTCTTTTTGTTCTAGAGCTTTCAGATGTGCTGTCAAATTGCTTGTGTATGCGCTCTCCAGTTTGTTTTTGGAGGCACTTAGAGCTATGAGTTTTCCTTTTAGGACTGCTTTCATTGTGTCCCATAAGTTTGGGTATGTTGTGGCTTTATGTTCATTGAACTCTAAAGACTCTTTAGTTTCTTTCTCTGTTTCTTCCTTGAACGTGTTATTAAACTTCAATGTGTATGTGGGCTTTTTATTGTTTATGCTTTTATTGAGGAGGAGCCTTTTTCTGTGGTGATCTGATAGGATGCAAGGAATTATTTCAATCTTCTTGTATCTGTTGAGGCCTTTTTTGTGACCCATTATATGATAAATTTTGGACAAGGTACTATGAAGTGCTGAGAAGAAGGTATATCCTTTTGTTTTATGATAAGATGTTCTATAGATATCTGTTAAATCCATTTGTTCCATAACTTCTGTTAGTCTCACTGTGTCTTTCTTTATGTTCTGTTTCCAAGATCTGTCCATTGCAGAGAGTGGGGTATTGAAATCTCCCACTATTATTGTGTGAGGTACAATGTGTGCTTTGAGCTTTAGTAAAGTTTCTTTTATGAATGTAGATGCCCTTGCATTTGGAGCATAGGGGTTCAGAATTGAGAGTTCATCTTGGTAAATCTTATCTTTAATGAGTATGAAGTGTCCTTCCTTATCTTTTTTGATCATTTTGGCTGAAAGTTGATTTTATTCGATATTAGAATGGCTCCTCCAGCTTGTTTCTTGTAACCATTTGCTTGGAAAATTATTTTCCAACATTTTATTCTGAGGTAGTGTCTGTCCTTGTCACTGAGGTGGGTTTCCTGTGTGCAACAAAATATTGGGTCTTGTTTATGGACCCAATCTGAAAGTCTATGTCTTTTTATTGGGGAATTGAGTCCATTGATATTAATAGTTATTAAGGAAAAGTAATTGTTGCTTCCTGTTATATTTGTTGTTAGAGTTACAATTCTGTTCATGTGGCTATCTTCTTTTAGTTTTGTTGGAATATTATTTTCTTGCTTTTTCTAGGATATTGGGAGTTTTGCTGTGTATAGTAGCCTGGGCTGGCATTTGTGATCTTTTAAGGTCTGTATGACATCAACCCAGGATCTTCCGGTTTTCATAGTTTCTGGTGAGAATTCTGGTGTAATTCTGATAGGCCTGCCTTTATATGTTACTTGACCTTTTTCCCTCACTGCTTTTAATATTCTTTCTGTGTTTAGTTCATTTGGTGTTTTGACTATTATGTGACTGGAGGAATTTCTTTTTTGATTCAAACTATTTGAAGTTCTGTACGCTTCTTATATGTTCATGAGCATCTCTTTTTTTTTTTTTAGGTTAAGGAAGTTTTGTTCTATAATTTTGTTGAAGATATTTATTGGCCCTTTAAGTTGGAAGTCTTCACTCTTTTCTATACCTATTATCCTTAGGTTTGGTCTTCTCATATGTCCTGGATATCCTGGATGTTTTGGGTAAGGAACTATTTGTATTTTGCATTTTCTTTAACTATTATCTCTTCTATCTCTTGTATTCTGTTGCATGTATGACTCCTGACTTCTTTCCTAGGTTTTCTATCTCCAGAATTGTCTCTCTTTGTGATTTCTTAATTGTTTCTACTTCCGTTTTTAGATCCTGGGTTGTTTTATTCAATTCCTTCACCTGTTTGGTTGTGCTTTCCTATAATTCTGTAAGGGGTTTTTGTGTTGACTCTTTAAGTTCTTGTATCTGTTTACCTGTGTTTTCCTGTATTTCTTTAAGGAAGTTATTTATGTCCTTCTTAAATTCCTCTATCACCACCATGAGATATCATTTTAGATCCAAATATTGCTTTTCTGGTGTGTTGGGGTATCCAGGATGATGCCAAGTAATCTTGGTTTCTATTGGTAAGTTTCTTGTGTTTGCGTTTTATCATCTGTTAATCTCTGGTGTTAGTTGTTCTTGCTGTCTCTAACTGGAACTTGTTCCTCCTGTGGTTCTGTAAGCCTGTATCAGCACTCCTGGGAGATGAGCTCTCTCTTGTTAAGACCAGTGTGTAGAGGCTGTGGATCAGCTGTCCCTCCTGGGTGCAGATGGATGAATAAAGGACCTTGTCCCAGCTGCTCTGTAACTTCTGCAGTCTGTGCCTCCTGGCTGGTCCTACTTTAGAAAATCACCTGAGAGAAATTGGCTGTCTTGCCTGAGTACCAGTGTCAGATCACTCTCTGGAGACTCCTGACAGGAAAGGTGCACTGAGGGGTGTGGAACAGACATACCTCCTAGTTGTAGATGGAGGTAGAAAGAACCCTGTCGAAGCTGCTCTGCTGCTTCTGTGACCTGTGCCTCCCAGCTGGTCCCACCTTAGAAAGGCACCAGAGAGAAAAATCTAGAAAATATTTTTAAGTATGACAACTATATTTATATCATTTCCTCCTCTTTCTTTCTGCATCCATTTACTTCATGCCCCTTATTCTTTCTCAAATTAATGAACTCTGCTTTAATTATATAAAATATGATACATTTAATGTTATTATGTTGGTATATTTTATAATATAGATTAAATTATTATATTAATATTATACTATCTGGATCTTTAATATGTAAATTTAATTAAATGAAAGTATATATTTATATATATTTTGCTAGAATATATATGAATTTAGGCTTGATTTCTTGTGTTCAGATTATCAGTCAGGGAGCTCATTCCTGGAGAATACTGTGTCTCTTTCTCTGGTCATTAATTGCTTCTAACCTTTTATCTAGGGTAAGGCCTTGTTATATTTCTCCCTTCCTTATTGGCATGTTATCTGGTGTTTTCATTATTTCTAATTCATACAACCATATAGCTAATATTTTATGAATATAATTTTCCAGAAGACAGTGTCTTGGAGTATACACCTTCATTTTTGCTTCTTACTTTATATCTAGAAAAGGCAAAGGAAGTAGGAAAAAAAAACATAAAAAGTGTTTGAAAATTTTCCAGATCTCCCATCAATTATAATTTTTATATGTTTTCTGGTTTTTAAATTTTATATGTTATTATTAAAAATGAAAATGAATATATCTTTATAGTATATATCAAAATGTTTCCAAAAATGGTAAAATAATAATCAAGGCAAATTTCTAATAATTTTAGATTATACATGACTACAATTTTCAAAATATTTTACGCATAAAATGCAATTTTTCAATAGTCATATAAGGATATTTCAATAAGTTACTTAGTTGCTTTAAAAGTACTGAACTTTTTAATTAAATAAAATTATGGAAGGCTAAAAAGAATTTGAAATATTATTTGATTTCTAAATTTGCTTTCTCTTTTTTTGTTAGTGTTTTGAGGATAGTTTTGTATTAATTTTTTTATTTATTTACATTATAAATGTTGCCTCCCTTCCTAATTCCTCCTCTATGAGTTCTTCGCCTCATTTTCACTTCCCTTTGCTTCTGAGGGATGCTCCCCTACCCACCCACCCACTTCCACCTCACTCTTCTAGTATCCCCTTTCATGTGGCATTAGGTTTCTACAGGATCAAGTGCATCCATATCCATTCCCACTGAGGCCAGACCAGGTAATCTTTTGCTACATATGTAGCACAGGCCATGGACCAGCCCATGTATGTTTTCTGGTTGGTGTCTCAGTCTCTCCAAGCTCTGAGGGGTCTGCGTTGGTTGATCCTGTTATTCTTCCTACGGGGCGTTTAAGATCAAAAGCTCAACAGACAAAACATGCTGGTGAGGATATGGATTAAAGAGAGTACCCTTCCATTCCTAGTAGGAATGCAAATGTGTAAAACCACTCTGCATATCACCTTGGTGGTTTCTCAGAAAACTGGGAATAGCTCTACCTCTAGAACCCACCATACCACTCCTGGACATAAACCCAAAAGATGTTCCATAAACCCTGAAGACACATGTTCAACTAAGTTCATCGTGAACTTCATAATAGCCAGAACCTGGAAACAACTAAGATGTCCTTCAACTTAGAGATGGATACAGAGAATGTGGTTCATTTACACAATGAAATACTACCCAACCTTTAAAAATTAGGGCATCATGCATTTTGTCAGACAAATGGATGGAACTAGAAATTATCATCCTGAGTGAGGTAACCCAGACCTAAAAGGACATACATGGTATGGACTCACTTATAAGTGGATATTAACATTAAAGTACAGGATATAGATGCTGTAATCCATAGACCCAAAGAAGCTAATTAACAAAGAGAGCTCAAGTTTAGGATGTTTGAAGAAGATAAAAATAGTCATCAGAGGTGGATAGAGGCAGGGAACTGCCTGGGAAAGAGGCTGGGGATGGGGAAGGGGGTGATAAAGTTTAGGGAAAACTGACAAGAGAGGGCTGGTAGAGGGAACAGAAATTGTCTGTGGTTAGGGATGGGGGTGGAGGGAGAGAGAAGATCTCTTGAGGTGCCAGGCAACTGGGTTGAGGGTGGCTCCAGGGAGTCTATGGGCATCAATCACTCTAGCAGTGGGAGATATAGAACTTCAAGTGGACACCTCCTGTAGCCAGACTGGAATCCCAGAAGAGGGATAAGGGTACCACCCAACTCACAAAACCTTCCACCCCAAAACTGTCCTCCTTACCTGTAGTTCAGGGACAAAGGTGGAGCTGAAACAAAGGTAAAGGCCAACTACAGACTGGCCCAACTTGTGACCCATTGCATGGACAATAATCATATCCTGACACTTTCAAACCATTATGCTTGCAGACTGGAGCCTAGAATAACCGTCCTCTGAGATGACACAACAGCTGACTGAACCAGATGCAGAGACCCATAGCCAAGCATTAGAAGAGCTTGTCAGGCATTATGCTCTGTTTAGGTTTGGTCTGCATAGAGTCTTATGTTTGAACAAGACTATGAGGCCCAGGAAGTAGAGTATGGTGGTTTGAATATGCTTGATCCAGGGAATGGCACTATTAGGAGGTGTGGTGTTTCATTGTAGGGGTAGGCTTTGAGACCCTCCTCCTAGCTACCTGAAGACAGTCTGCTTCTGGTTTCTTTTGGATGAAGATGTAGAACTCTCAGTTTCTCCAGTGCCATTTCTGCCTGGACACTGTCACACTCCCACCTTGAGGATAATGGACTGAACCTCTGAACCTGTAAGCCATCCCCCATAAAATGTTGTCCTTTATTAAAAAAAAAAAGTTTGACAAGGATAACTCTATACTCACATAAATAAATCTACTAATCACTAAAAAATAAAATTTTCTATTCACAAAAAAAGAGCTTGTCAGTCTTTTGTAAGAGTTGACAGAAGGATTAAGGGATTAGGAGATGATAAGGACTGTACAAGAAGACCAACAGAGTAAACTAACATGAGTTTCTTGTGCTCCAGAGACAGAACCACCAAGCGAAGAACATACATGAGCTAAACCTAGGCTCCTGCACATCTGTAGCAAATGTGCTGCTTGGTCTTCATACCAGTAGGAGTCTGTTCCTGACTCTGTTGTCCATGAATCCTATTCCCCTAACTAAGCTGCATTATCTGGCCTCAGTGGAAAGAATGTGCCTAGATTTGCAGTAATATGATATACTAGGGTAGGGTAGACCCAAGGGCAGTTCTCCCTCTTCTCAGAGGAAAAACAAATGGGGGCATGGTTGGTTGGAGGAGGCTGCAATTGGGATGTAAATTGAATGAGTAAATAAATTAATGCAGAATAAAGAGATTGTTTTTCTAACTCATTATAACTCATGAAAGCCAGAGTGAAGAAGTAATATATTTTAAGAATTTAAAACCTAACTACATTGAAATAAGAATTACTAAAGGTGAAAAATAATTTAAGGACCTCTCTTTGTATCTATTTTATTGTGAAGTTCACTTTCTTTGTTCATAGAACAAAATATATATTGTTTTTGAACTACATAGCCCTAGCATAACACAGTTTTCATTAACAAATATTTGACCCTTTATACTGATTATATTTGCTTACTAATCACTAGTGCAGAAATCACATTTCAGTTTGCAAACATCAAACTTTAAGAAATTAAAGTATAGTAATTTTTGCCAGTATCATAATCTTTAAGACACTATGGTTTTATGGCAGCCCTAGCCAATTAATGTGCCAGGCCAATATTTGAATAAACTATTAAAACAAACAGCCTACTTTTACACTTGTGTGGTATCTTAGAAAATAGACTAATCACCCTTTTTGGCAAATGAAATGAACAGGTAGAATATGTGGTTATGATGACCCTTTGTGCTTCTCAGTATTGAGTACTGTGATTAAAACAACTTTTCCTGGTTCTTCCCTGAGCTGACCTTTGAAGTAAATTTCTACAGAGCACATTTCACTTGTTAATCCTCGTGTATATATCAGGCATTTGTGATTTAATAGAAGCCTTTTATTCCTGATGAATTTTAGCCACTTGGGAATGAGCCTACTGAAGGATGACACATACAACAACACATAATTAAACATCTAATTTACCACTCTAGAAAGTACAGATTCAATATTTCTATCTCAGATACAGTATTGTTTACAAATAAGAAAGTAAACAAGACTGAAGTGAGGTTCTAAAATTATATGCTAGGAAAAAATGTGTGTGTTTTTAAAGTAATTTATTGACCAAGAATACTGATTAGATAATGGTTTAGTACTGAGATTGTTATCTAAAGAAGAGGAAGCCACTAACCCAATACGAGTGGTCCACTGACATTATTGTTTCAGCCTTGGTCTCCTCAATTTGTGTATTTTGTTCTATAATTACAATGCAAATATTCTACATTCCAACAATCTTTCATTCCATCTGCAGCCTAAATCTTTGGTCAAAACACATATATTTGGTGAGACCTTTTCTAACACTTCAGTAAGTAAGTAAACTTCCTTCTCCCAATTTACTAAATGATACTCCCTCTTCCTAGCTAATTGAATGCTGCTGAGAAAAAATAATCAGCCACATTGTACTTAGAATATAACTGAAGTTTATTTCAGCTATGTAAAAGCTGGTATTATTTTCTTAAGGTTAAAAAAAAAGTAATAACAAATTCTTCAGTCTCATTCCTAGCTCTGTTGCAGACAGCATGAAAGTGCATCTCCCCTTGCGAAGCTCCATTCTCAGGGGACTCCACTGAACCAGCAGACACAACTTTCCAACAATTAGAGAAACTTTCAAAGTGGATTTCCTGGAGACCTGACTTGGATGGGACTCAGGTAGATGACTTTCACTCTTCTTATTGTCCTCCATTATACGATTCCTCAAATCTGTATAGACTGTTTGCAGAGATCTCTTCTCCTACCATCTATATTGCAGCATTTTCTCTGTCCAATCACATTAAGGCAGTTACAGGCCTGTGATTGGACAGGAATAGAGAGGTGGAGCTAGAGTTGGAGGAGGAGAAAGGTCAGGAGCAGGAGGAGAAAGATCTTCATCATGGAGTCAGGCAAGGAGGACAAATAAGACCCCAGAGGTTATAACCAGGCTACTGTTTTTACTAGGTTAAATTAATTGAGTCAAAATATTGTCTTTATTATTTGGTTCTGAAATTATTGTATTGGCATCTTGTAAATTGTGATCTTATTATTATATAGACTTGACTAGATAGTAAAGCTTTAAGCGTCATGCATTACCTACCTGACCTACGGGGTACTAGGCGCTAGCTGGATGAAAGATTGTGGGGGTGTGTAAAGTGTTGCATGTGAGCAAGATGTTGCTGCTAGCTGGGAGAAAATAACAAGAGCCCGCCAAGACATGTTGATGCCGGACAGTACCTGCTCAAGAATATGCTCCAGCGGGAAAGAGAGATTGTGGGGTGGACTACTTCCAAACATGAAGGACTAACAAAGCCTTGCTGTGGATTCAATTTTCCACTTTCCTGTGGTCACTTTCATCAACACCACCCCTTGTTTTCCATCCTCATTTTTCTATGTCAGTTTGCATATGTAGAAACAGTCTCGATCTGTGACCCCCAGTGGTCACGCTTGTCAGGAAATTGGCTAAGTAATTCATAATATCCTTCTTGACCTGCATTATGATCTCCCCATTCTAATCATCACTCTGGTAAAAACCTGCCTACAGGTGCTCCTTTTTCTACTTCAGCTTCACTAAATGGAGACTTACAATATTTCATTCCTTTCCCACTGTTCTCCTAGCCCTTTCCTACCTGTTTTTCTAATAATCCTCTTCCTTTCTTTAACTGACTTGCAATATCCCTTTATGGCCACATGTGCAAATCCTGTTGGGCCAAACCTCTAGATTTGGACAGAATCACCATACCTATTCCTCAGCCTTTATTTTCAAATCAACCCCCTGTCTTGCACAAGCAGTCCCTACCAGGCTACTCACAATAACTACAGTTTCTTAAGATGCCAAGAATGAAAGGAAAATCGAGAAATAAAAGACCCAAACAGCAGAAAATAAATTTGATGTAAACACCTATAAATATACTAATTACCTCGACCCTAGAAAGCAGTGCAAGTGCACAAAAATTAATATCCAAGACAATATGACATCACAAGAATCCAGTGCCCCTATACAGTAGGCACTGAAAAATGCAATATAGTGAAGCACACTGAAAGGACTTCAAAATGGGAATTATGAATAATTCCAAGGACCTTAAAGAGTATATAAATAAATTCTTTAATGAATTCTGTGAAAACACAAACAGTGGAATCAAATAATGAAAGTACTTCAATCTATGAAAATATATGTAGTCACTAAAGAAATCTCAAACTGAGATAAATTTGATAAAGCAAGTCTAGAAAATCAAACAACTTCAAAGGTAAGTCTTACCAATAAAGCATAAGGCATGCCAAAAAAGAATCTCAGGCTTTGAAAACAAGGTAGATGCATCAATCAAAGACAATATTAATTCAAAAAAATCCAAGCGCAAGACATCTAAGATATCAATGACACTATGAAAAAGAAAACCTATAAATAGAGAAAGAGGAGGGGGACCCAGAACAATGTTACAGGAAATATTTTCAACAAAATCATAGAGGAAAATTTTTCTAACCTAAAGAAATAGATGCATACCAGAAAAAAACTCCCCCCTGATACATAGGAATCAATATACAGAACAAAGAAAGAACATTATAAGTTGCAAGAGAAATGGACTAGATAACTTATAAAATCACACCTTCTTATGAAGGCTCTGTACAGCATAAGTGCCTGGATGAAAGTTTTACAGACTTTTATGTGACCACAGATGCCAGTCCAGTATATTTCCAGTAAAACTATCAATCACAATAGACAGAGAAAGAAAAACATTCCATCAGTAAAACCAAATTCCATCACTATACTTTGTATTCCACAAAAGATACTAAAAGCAACATTGCAGTTAATAATATTATAAATTAAATGTATCAAGGAGACCATTGAAGAGGATTTCACCCAAACACAAAAGAATATAATTCTCAGCACTTTGTGGAACTTCCTCAAAACTCATGAAAACATCAATCACCTAATGATATTAAATATTCCTTCAGGTGTGTTCTACAACTGATAAGCAGATTCAACAAAATATCATGATATAAAGTTAACCCCCAAAAATTAGTAGCCCTCCTGTATTCAAATGACAGATGAAATGAGGAAAAATAGGGAACAAAATATTTCACAATAACCTCAAAAATGTAAACTATCTTAGGGTAACTATCATCAACTAAGTGAAAGACTTCTATAATAAAAACTTTAAGACACTGAAAAACATTCAAGAATGTATCAGAAGATGGAAAGATCTTTCATGTACATGGACCAGTAGTATTAGTATACTGAAAATGGGCATCTAACCATAAACAACCAATAGACTTAATGTAATCTCATTCAAAATTCCAAAATGATTCACACAAAAATTGAAAGGTAATTTTCAGCTTTAAGTGGAAACACATATATAAACAAGAATAGCTAAAATGATCTTTAATAATAAAGAAAATCTGAATGCACTACCATTCCCAATTTCAAGCTGTAACCAAAGTTATAGTAATAAAAATTGTCCAGTATCAGCACAAAAATAGATATGATAATCAATAGAATCAAATTGAAGACTCAGATATAAACCTCCACACCCAGGAGCATCTAATTTTTGACAAGGAAGCTAAAGATACACACTGGAAAAATGATAACTTCTTCAACAAATGATTCTGGTCAAATAGGATGCTTGCATGTAGAATGCCTATAGAACTATATTCATTAAGTATACAAATATCAACTCAAAATGGATCAAGGACCACAATGTAAGGACAGATACCCTTGAATCTTGTAAAACAAAACTGAGAAAATAGTATTGAACTCTTTGGCACAGGAAAAGACTTTTTAAGCAGGACATCTATAGTAGAGCTGCTAAAACAACAATTAATATATGAAACAGAAAAGCTCTTTGGAGCAAAGGATACAATTACTCAGTGCTTCTTGCTCCAGAATTGGCAAAGCTACACCTATGATAGAGGGCTATATCTAAAATCTAAAAAGAATTTTATCAATTAGACATTAAGAAAACTATGAACTGAATTAAACATGGGGTATCAATCTGAACAGCGCCTTCTCAGAAGATAAAACACAAAAGGGTGAGAAACAGTTCACAAAATGCTTAACATTCTACTTATGAGCGAAAAACAAATCAAAATTATTTTGAGATTTCATCTTAAACCATTCAGAATGGCCAAGATCAACAAATGGTGGTTCAAGCTGATGAAGATGTGGGGGTAAAGTAAATAATTATTCAGTGCTGATGGGAGTGAAAACTTGCATTGCCACTATGAAAATAAGTGTGGCAGTTCCTCAGAAAATATACCTATCTTCAGTACTAGCTATACCACACTTGGGCCAATACCCTCCAAAAACCCTTATATCAAACATAAGGTAAGCTATTGCCCTTGTGGAATGTAAAAAAGTATATATTTGAAAGTTTACAGTAGAGAATAACCACTGCCTTTAAATATATTCTATTACATTAAACATTTTTAAATACATAAATATATTATCCATGCCATAGTGTAATATCCAACCATTTTTAAAATTTATATATTCTTTCAAAATATATCTTATGTAGATAAATATTTATTTTAAAATATCACTTGTAACCACATGACTGGATGTTGGACCCTTTTTCTCCTACTGGCTTATCCATCCTTGACATGATCATATGTGTCTGGTCATACTATAGCTTGTTATATCGCATTTAGTTTGTACTTTTTTGAGGGGAGGCAGAAAGTACTTAAGGTGATGCTAATTATAGATATAATAGTCTCCTATATGTATCTAGATGAATAAATGACAATTTAAATATGATTATAAGAAACTAAGTATGTAAAGGAGTTATCTGAAAGAAATTTTAAATACTAACTGGCCTCATTTTTAGTACTTGAAGTTAAGTCAATATAATTGTCATAATATATTTTTGTTAAAATAGTGCATCATTGTTAACTATCTACCATCTGATGCATCCAATAACAAAGAAAGAGTCCAACAGCATGAGAATGAGAGTGCCACCATTAAATCAACTTTGTTAGAGACATAAGGAGAAATGAAAATATGATTTAAGTATAGCAAACCAGATGTTCTTTCATGAGTTCATGAAATTAAGAAACACATAAACTGTAATGTAATTAAATATATCATTGAAACTTATAGAATGCAAGATAAGCTTTGATTTAAGAGAATACTCTGAACACTTTGAATCAGAATGATTTTTATTTCTCTCTGAAAGGTATTTGGATATTAATAAAATTAACTTTGAGTCAGACTAGAAATATGGTTTATATGTATTTTATATGAAAATATGCATAAGTATTTTTGAAAGAATAATCTAAATCATATATTTCTATTTCCAGTATGCAAATTGCTTCTATTTTGGATCAAAATAATTATATTTTAAAAAATTGTATCAAGTTTCATTTAGATGTTATGTGTAAAAATATAATGAAATATATTTCATTCCAACTGGTTTTCAAAGAAGCTTCAATAGTTTTATATCTTAATGGTATGTATACTACCATGTTTGCAATAATATACTGAATAAGGAAAAATGTAATATCCAACCATTTTTAAAATTTATATATTCTTTTAAAACATATTTTATATAGATAAATATTTATTTTAAAATATCACTTGTAACCACATGACTGGATGTTGGACCCTTTTTCTCCTACTGGCTTATCCATCCTTGACATGATCATATGTGTCTGGTCATACTATAGCTTGTTATATCGCATTTAGTTTGTACTTTTTTGAGGGGAGGCAGAAAGTAAGTGTATCTGAGGCAGAGGAATAGGATGGGAGGGGTCAGCTATTAAATCATGTACATGAGATAAATTATGTATGAAAAGAATAGGTTAATTTTGGTTCAGATTTCTTAATTTTCCAATTTCAAACTTAGCAGTCTCATTGCTTTAAATATCTGGTGAAGAAAGTACAAAGTAATAGAACTATGCAATTGACCTCACAACTAATTTTTTAAGAAATTGAATTAACCAATTCCTTATAATTTTGTGTAAAAAATGTGCCCATTAATCCAAAGAACACCAAGAGTTCTCACCACCTAAAAGTCCACACACCTCCCTCAACAGCCTTTCCTGTACAAAAATATTCCCTTGTAAATGGCAATATCAAAACAATAAGTTGAGATTATGTGATTATGAGCAATCACTTTGGAGAAAACTCATCACATCAGTAATGTTCCACCCTGATATATTCTTCATAACGTTCTTGTACACTCATTATGGGAAATGTGCCAATTTCATAAGTGCAACCTAATGCTTTAATTTTCCAAAATTCTTCAAAATTTCAAGGACAAATTCAGTAAACATATTTAAGACAGACAAAAACAAGACAAATTAACAATATAATCAATGCCTCTATTTAAGACATGTGATGAATACTCTAACTCTGAAAGAAAGGGATAGATGATTAGGAGAATGAGATAGACTTAAGGGATATAGACAAAATCTAACAAACATTACTGCCTAATTTTCAAGTCCAGAATCTAGGACACAGTTAAGTTAAGCTTCCTAGTGCTGTACCACTGCAACTTCTACGGCTTTTATAGTTGTAGACCACATAGTTGCTCTCTTGGGCAATTTCTGTTGCATTCTCAAGCTTCCCCTGATAGGCAGTTCATACAGTTCCCATATTCCAGTTTATTGCTCTGCCGAGAAATGTTTTGGAGATCTCTGACCCCATAACACATTATTTGTACTCGCAGCCTTTGCTTCAAAATCTCAGTGGAAGCCTCCATGAATTTACAAGCCTGGAAAATATGCACACCTGAAAGTTCACTATCACAAATGTCATACCCAAGTAAAATTTAAAATCTGGATTTGCAATAATTCCAATTTTTTTTGTTCAAGACTGCTATATCTGTCTGATACTTCACAGTTATATATAAATGTTAACATTTTTCATTTTTTGATGAATTCCACTGAGTCACTGAATCAAATATGTACATCACTTTTTGTAACATAGACCTTTTATAGTCTTTTTTCTATTCTGTGAATACCAAATATTTTTGTATTTTCTGTTTTGCTTATTTATGTGTTGATTGTTTTTATTGTGAAGTCTCTAGTTTCCTTGTTTAAATATATTCTGACAGATTTTATAGTTAGTAGCTGTTAGTTACAAACTTTCTTCCTTTGTTTTCCAACAATTGGTCATTAATATATAAAACCTTAATATTTTAAATGCTGTTTTTGTTGTTATAAATTTATTGAGTTTATTCATAAGGTCTAAGAGATTTTAGTAGAGATTTAAGGAGTCCATGAAATAATACCATCATAAACACTGCAATTTGTTAATGTTGACAAATAGAGACAAGGTATTTAGAGTTACCTAGAAGAAGTAATTCCAGTTGTACTGGTTTCAATGAAAATGGTCCCTGAAGGCTTGATGCCCCAGTGTAGGGGAGTACAAGAGAGGGGAGGCAGGAGTGGGCAGGAAGATGGAGGTACACCCTCATAGAAGCAGAAGGAAGGGAGATGGGATGAGGGTTTCTGGGTGGGGAAATCCGAAAAGGGTATAACATTTGAAATGTAAATAAATAAAATATCCAATTAAAAAGGCAATTCTGCAAAGGGATTCCTTGCTCCAAAATTACTTCATGGGGTAGGTAGTAACATTGGCATCCCTGGGCTTCCTAGCCAACTCTTTTTTCAGAATTAGTAAGTTTTCAGTGTAGCAAGAACTTGTCTCAATAAATGATGCATCAATAATGAAAGAAGACCTCTGACATTGACATTTGTCTTATAAATGTTAATACTGATCCACTTGTGAGCCTTGCCCCCATTTCCACAAACACAGAGAACATGAGAGAGGGAAGGGAAATGAGAATGATAAATTATTTTCTCTTCTTGATTTGGTCTGTTGTGGAAACTACAAAATGCATTTGTATTTCATTAATTGAATTTATTATTTTCAAGATTTCTTTTTGGCTCATTTTTTAATATTTATCTTTATTAAAGTTCTCATCAACATAATTACTTTGCATTTCATTGAAGAGCTTTTGCAATCTTTTGCATTTCAATGTGCTTCCTCGGGGTCATTATTTTAAATTCCTTTTCAAGTATATTGTAATTACTTTTAATTTGAGGTCTAATCCAGGAGAATAATTAGGGTCATGTAAAGGTGTCATGCATTGATTATTTGTATGTTCTTGTTCTACAATGATGTCTACATATTTGAAGTTATTCAATGCTTCTTCCAAAGTAATAGAATTGATTCTGTAGAAATTTTTTTGTTGCAAGTGTTTAGATGGGTCATCAAAATTTGTTTGCATAGGTATATTACCTTTGTTTGTTATTGTGCCCAAAAATATCTTCTTATTTACTATGATTTCTTGAGCTCTAACAGATATTAGTGGACACTAAATGGATGATCAGACTGCAGATATTTGTAAAGTAGAGATTTTTGTGGTCTAGAGCACACAGTAGTGAATGGTGATACTTATAGGTGTAGACATCAGATGAAAGACATAGGTTGCAGAGGAATTGTTGATGTTAGGAAATGTAGACATGAGCACCAATGACACATGTGGCCTTGTAGATGTCAAGTATGATGTGGAATTGCTGAATGTTCAGAGGTTTGTCTTCAGGTGTAACTATAGATGTGGTAAAGGCATCAAGACTCAGCTTACACATAGTTTGCTCTCAGGCTTCAGAAAGGAAAGTGAGGATGGCCGTGATGATCATCATAATACAATGGAATTAGCTAAAGAGAAGAATTTACCTATTTGCCACAATGATAGAGCACCAATTGATGCAAGAACCATAGTTTAGAAGTGTAGGGCATAGAAAAACTATGTCTTCATTCCTCGTAGAAGCAAGTATAATTGTGATAAAAACGATGGTGATGGAAACTGAAACACCAAGAGTATGGGACACATACTCTTGTCCCCTAGAGTTTTGTTTGGACAACAACAAAATTTTGTAGTCATAGTTTTAAAGTATTTGTTGTGGGGTCAGCATGCAGAAATAACATGAACTCTCCTTCTCATTATGTGATTGCATTGCTATACTGGAAACTTGTTTCTCAAAAAAGAGGAAATATATGAGTTTACATTTGAAGGGTATATTTATAGCTTGTCTGACTATGTTGGACTATGGATGGGTAATGAAGGATAGGGAGATGCAGAGCTTACTGGTCCTAAGAAAGGTGGAATGTAAAAGTGACTCTAGTCTCAAGATACACAAAGTTATAGCACATTTGCTGCATTGGAGCAAGAGTTGATGTGTGTTATATCTCTGAAAGCAAAGTAACATACAAGGCATCACCCCAAATTAGATTTAAATTCTCACAAAACTATAGATGTACCTCATAGTTACAACTGCAAGTTCATCATCCTAGTGATGTAGACCTATTATAATGTTACAAATAGAGGGCTTTCTGCTAAGAATCAGTATCTACGTTGGAAATTCTGTATTAATCTGCTATATAACCTAATTCTTCTTTGTTTATATCATCTCCACTACCTTGTTGCTGAGTTCCAGTCTATATTGAAAATCACTCTGCTCCAGATTCATTTGTGTCATTGATAGTTCTCTCACTCTCTCTCTTTCTCTCTGTCTCTGTCTCTGTCTCTGTCTCTGTTTCTCTCTCTCTTTCTCTCTCTCTCTTTCTCTCTCTCTCTCTCTCACTCACTCACTCACTCTTTTCAATCCAGTGGGAAAAAGGCAACATTTTCAACATAAGGGTGCTGGTTCAACTGGCAGATAGCATATAGAAAATCCATCCATTCTTACCTCCTAGTATGAAGCTCAAGGGCATTGCTGTTTCTTATGTAGGAGGCAAGTGTTGGCTTTTCCCAATCAGCTAAGTTGTATAACTTTATTAACTTTTGGGGATCTTCACCCATACAATTAACCTTAGAAAAGAGAAATAGTAACAAAAGCACCATTTTTTATTACAGACATTCTAAAGATAACAGCAATATTTAGTAATTTGGTCTACGAAATAATACTTTTCTAACAAAAGAAGACTTCATTAAAATACATACCATAAAAGTATGTTGTTTCTTTGAACAGCAGAAGAATGCCATGCCAAAGTGTTTAAGTCCATTGTACATGTGCGTGTGTATATGTGCGTGTGTGTGTGTGTGTGTGCATATGTTAGCATATTTGTGTGTACATATATGTAAGACTATTGGTTGTTTCTCTGTAGTATATCATATACCTCTTATGCATCCAGTAGTATACTCATTTCACAAAACAAATACTCCTGCTGTGAAAAATTCAGAAAGTAATTCATTTTACCATTGCTACTATATAATATATGATAAGTTAATTAACACTTAAATTTCTTTTTTCCTAGACATAAGAAAGAGGTAGTGCTTTGGTTTTCTTTAAGGGATTATATAAAACATTTTCTGAATTATAAAAATGAAAATTATAAGTGGCTACTCCAAGGTGTCTTTTGGAATATATTAAGGGCTGTACACCTGTCACTGCTAAGATTTAAAACATTTAGGAAAAGTATCTCATTTTGGACCATTTATTCCTAAATATCTACTTCAGCTATTTTTAGAAAATTTCTGGCTCAGTTTTCACAGAAAAAAATACTAAAAGTGAGTACAAAGAGAATTTTTGAAAAGCTAGTTGACATTCAGAGTAGCTAAAAAATACTCTATAAGTCATATATTTGACCTATTTTCTTAATATAGCAAACAGTTTAGTCTTATAATATATAATACATGCAATGCGGACATATAGACAAGAGTAGAAACTGGCATCATCTTTACTAGAATTGTCCAGTAACATCATTGGTCAAAAATATTGATTCAATTATAAGTAAATGATTTAGGGTCTATGTTCGGTTAACTGGCCTAATCCAACATCTGTGTCTTTGCCATTAGAAATACAAAATATTCTATTTCTATCATTTTATTAGTATATACCCCTATATTATATCTTGTGACAGCTGTGAAATATACAACACAGTTCATCAAAATAATGTAGAAGCAAGAAATACAAAGAAAGGTAGAATCACATGACAATATACAAAGCACACTCAAAAGAAGATATACTTGTCATTATTCTTAGTCTTTACATTTAAAAAAATATGATCCAGTAGAAAACATTGTTAGAAGAATGTTTGAATTAAATTGAAATAAAGAGAAAAATTTATGAAAAATGAAGGTTTGTGTATGTGTGTGTGTTTAATGTGATTTCCTTTAAACTTCAACATCACTTTTTCCCTGTAATAATACTTCTATTTCTTTTTTCTTTTATTGGTTAATTTATTTGTTTACATTTCAAATGTTGTTACCCTTTCCAGTCTCTTCTGATCAATCCCCCATCCAAAACCTCCTCTCCTTTGCCTCTATGAAGGTGCTTCTGCACCCACCCCACCATTTCTGCCTCACCTTTCTATCATCCCCTTATACTGGGGTATCACATCTCCACAGGATCAAGAGCCACCCTTCCCATTGATGTCAGATAAGGGAACCCTCTGCTAAATGCTAAATATGCTGCTGGAGCCATGGGTCTCTTAATGTGTACTCTTTGGTTGGTGGTTTAGTCCCAGAGAGCTCTGGGTGGTCAGGTTAGTTGATATTGTAGTTCTTCCTATAAGCTTGCAACCCCTTTCAGCCTCTCAGAGGACAATAGCAGGTTTCTATCAGCAAGTAGTTATTAGCATCAGCAATCGTGTTGGGGTTTGATGTCTTCAGAAGGGATGTTTCTCAATGTGAGACTGTTTCTGGATGGCCTTTCCTTCAGTCTCTGTTCTGTTATTTTGTTCCTGTTTTTCCTTTAAACAGGAAGAATGAATACTGACTTAAAATTTTAAATATGGGTGGTTGGCCCCATCCCTCTACAGAGATCATGCCTATCTACTGGAAGTGGTCTCTAGAGGTTTCATCGCCCCTTTGTGGGTATTTCAGCAAATGTCATTCCCATTGAGTCCTGGGAACCTCTTGATTTTCTAACTTCTGGAATTTTTGTAGTGGCTACCCCCATTTTTTACCCCTCATATTTCTATGCATGTATCTGACCCTCTGGACTTCTAACCTGTCTCCATATGTGATCCTGCCCCCTCTTTTTTCCCTCACCTTCCTCTCTCTCTCTCCCACTTGCCTCTCTCCCTCTACCTCCCTTGATTATTTTGTTCCCATCTCTAAGGGTTGAAGCATCCACACTTTGGTCTTCCTTCTTGTTAGGCTTCATATGATCTGAGAGTTGTATCTTAGCTTTTGGGCTAATCCTCTTATTAGTGAGTGCATACCATGCGCGTTCTTTGGTGTCTGGGTTACCTCACTCAGGATGATATTTTCTAATTCCATCTATTTGTCTAAGAATTTCATGAATTTCATGAACGCATTGCCTTTAATAGCTGAATAGTACTCTATTGTGTAAATGTACCACATTTTCTGTATCCATTCCTCTGTTGAGGGACATCTGTGTTCTTTACAGCTTTGGCTATTCATATGCTGCTATGAACATAGTGGAGCATGTGTCTTTATTACATGTTGGAGTATATTTTTGGTGTATGCCCAGGAGTACTATAGCTGGGTCCTCAGGTAATACTATGTCCAATTTTCTGAGGAACAGCCAGACTGATTTCCAGAGTGGTTATAGTAGCTTGCAATCCCACCAATATTGGAGGAGTGTTCCTGTTTCTCCACATCTTTACCAGCATCTGATGTTACCTGAGCTTTTGATCTTAGCCATTCGACAGGTGTGAAGTGGAATCTCAGAGTTGTGTTCAGTTTCCTTAACTGGCCTGCCTTGTCTGGCCTCAATGAAAGAGGATGTATCTAGCCCTACATAGACTTGATGTGTCAAGGTGGAGGAATACCCAGGACATGGGGCAGGGTATCCTTCTATCAGAGGAGAAGGAGATGGAAGATGGGAGGAGGGACTATGTGAGTGGGGAACAACAGGGTTAGGGAGGAGGGGAGGCAACAATAGATATGTAAATTGAATAAATGAATTAATAAATAAATTAGAAAAAAGAGATCACCTTGAGTCTCAGAATAGACTTGGACTATCGACTTTAAATGTTATGGAGAATGTGAAAGACTGTGGGGACTCTTGAAATTGTTTGTCACTGGAGATATGCTCTGAAATTTCAAGACTTGCCAATTCCTACTATGCTCTATGCTTTGTTTTTGTGGATCACAATATAAATTATTAACCACAGCAGGTGCAACTGCCTTGGGTTCTCAATCATAGACTCTAAACTTTTGGAACCATAAGCCCAATTACTTGCTTTTATTGGTTGCCTTGCTCATGGTATCTTATCTCTGAAATAGAAGGCTAGTTAAGAAAGTTGCTGATTTTTAATATTTGTTCATTTGTACTTTTATAATCACTATTAATAATCTCAGTAAAGTCTTGACTGTTTTGCTTTTCCATTAGGTTAAAGTTGCTATATATTACAAATTCTGGTTATCATTCATCATTTCTTAAATTCATAGTATACTCAACTAGATATAGTAATTATCTTTAACTAAATATTAATAGTTTATATACTTTTACATGTTATTTCTGAAACTATAATATAATTACAAAAATTTCCCATGATTTTTTCTCCCTGCAAAATCTCACATATACTTCTACTTGCTCTTTCAAATGAATTTAAAAGTGCCTCTGTTTTCATGAATTTGTTATTATACATATGTATGCTTATTTATATGCATATATAATTCTACATAAAATATATTCAGTCTGTTAAATATTACTTGTAAGTTGTATGTATGCTTTCAGCAGTGGCCATTTGGTGTTAGACTATCAGCTCGTGGGCTCTTCCCAGAAGACATATAAGAAAGAAAATACAAACAATTTTTATTTCATAAAACCAATTAAAATTTATTATTAAATCATAATAATAAAATGGAGAACAATTTGCATTACACATATTGAGACTATTTAACTTTTGTTATTGTTATTTCTTTCACTGGAGTTAGAGTAGAAAGGAAGTGACTTAGTTAATGCCTATATAACTCAACATGTCTTTCAAGCACTGAAGCATAACCCATAAGGTAAGATCACGAGCTTTATTGTTAGAGTTTTAGAGACAAATCTAAATGTATCTCTGTTGGGCGCTGTTGGGAGCTGGCCAACACCAGCCATGTAAACTCCGTACATCTGTGCAACGCCAGCCACATAGGCATGTTTACTCTGCA
>NW_022196898.1:21915820-21925222 GCF_008632895.1 Mastomys coucha
TGCCTATGGCTCCTTTGTCATCTCAAACGGCAACATTAGAGCGAAAAGGTGATGCTGGAGCTTATGGACTAGATCAAGGCGTTTCTCTTCAAGTTTGGCTGGCAGGCCTATAGTGCGGTTAAACTCAGATCCCTGAGTTTAAGGCCTTTGCACACCAAGTGGCCTTGTTGCCATTGCACCTTGGAAGGCTTAAACTTTTCACCCTGATGGCCTTTGCACCCCGCCAGGATTTTGTCCCCTGCACGTGGGAAGGCATTGGGATAGGCTATGGTTCCTACCCTCCATCGGGCATGCCCCCATGAAGGCAGCTCCTTGATCGGGTATACCAATATGTCTTTATTAAAACAAAAAGGGGGAACTGTTGGGCGCTGTTGGGAGCTGGCCAACACCAGCCATGTAAACTCCGTACATCTGCGCAACACCAGCCACATAGGCATGTTTACTCTGCACACCTGCGTATGCTTGCCTTTCCTGCTGCACCCTCTCCAAATGTGTGACGCAGTGGTCAGCAGACACTGCTGAGCCAATCAGGCATCGACACATCCACACAATAGGGTTTATAAGCTGACCGCTCCAGAGGGCGGGGCCCTTCTCTCGCATAAAACTTGGGCGCTCCTAATAAAGTGTGGTTGAGAAGAATTCTGCTGTTGTCCTCATCCTTCCTGCTGGCAGGTGGTCGCGACATATCTCTAGTAATTATTTACTATGGGACCTTAGGTAAATTTACTAACTTTTATATAATATGATGTCCACATATACTAGTCTCCACTTAAGGTTAGTCTTAGTCTGTGATTAATTTTTTTTTATATCATAGCCAAACATAATGATGCCTACATCATATTTCCCAAATACACATAATCAATGTCACTTCTGGTTCTTCTATTCAATTGGACACAACAAATTTGAGAGACTTGCAAGTATATTTTTCACTATGAATCCTTTCCATAAATCCTGTTCTCACTGCATTTATGGTTATCTTAGTAAATATACAGACATGAATAATTTGGTGGCTTGATAAAACATACAAATAGAATATTGATAGTTAATTATTGTAAACTGGAAATTGTATTGCTAGATCAAACAAAGAACCTAAATAATGTCTTCTTTCAACACATCCCACTACCATTCTCTCATTAGATGTTTCAATGTTTATAAGAACAAACGTCAAATAAGAATCAAATCCTTGGTCCTGTGAAGTCTCTATGCCCCAGTGTAGGGGAATGCCAAGGCCAGGAAGCAGGAGAGAGTGTGGGTTGGTGAGCAGGGAGGGAATAGGAGGGTTTTTTTTTGGAGGGGAAACTGGGAAAGGGGATATCATTTGAAATGTAAATAAAGAAAATATCTAATAAAAAGAATGAAATCTTAAGCTTCATTTTTGCTCATCATTTCCCCGGGGGTTTTAATCAATGGATATTTTTTACACTGTTCTTATTTAGGAACAGAGTGATCAGCTTTTCTTTATTCTACTCTGTGGTTAAGAGGAAACTCCCCAAAGTTTGTTGTAACAGTAAATAACCTCTCCCCATTTGGTTGGGTATTATTAGAGCTCACTGGTGAATGTCTCTAACAAGTAATAATATGCTATTCTTTTTTTTTTTTTTTTGTATTATCCAGTGGAGCATACTAGCAATATATTCTATTCTGTAAAAGAAAAGAGGAAGATTCATTGAGAGTATAATTTACTGTATCATTTGTTTTAAATGGAATTCATGAGATTTGCCAACTTATTAAACACTTTGAGAAATAT
This sequence comes from Mastomys coucha, assembly GCF_008632895.1. NCBI lineage: Eukaryota > Metazoa > Chordata > Mammalia > Rodentia > Muridae > Mastomys > Mastomys coucha. The sequence goes on from NW_022196898.1 coordinate 21,917,568, forward strand.
GAGAAAAATCTCTACTTTTGAGAAGTCAACTTACTGTTGCTTGAGATATTTCTCATGACTCCTCTTTGCCAGAGGGACTTGATGACTCCATTAGCGTAATTGCATATATCCTTCAAAACCTTCAGGAAAACATAAATATACTGATATTTTAACTATGTCTGAGTTCTCATTAAAAACTAAGTCATTTCTCAGGAAAAAAAAATCCAAAAGAATCAACAAAATTATGTGTCATACAGTAGATTCACACCATAAGAAATGTCTGTTCTGTGGTAATAAATTTCTTTATTCTTTTAAAAAGGAAATCCTCAGAGGAAGTGAGTTTGAAATGAGAAAATGCATCTTTGATGAGAAGGGTCACATATAGTTAACCTCTATTATAACTGGCAACTTACAGTGTTCTTCAGAGCAATCCATTAAAATTAAACATAGCACATAAACATTAGGTGAGAAAGACAATATCCATTGCTAACTCTACCTTTTCACAGATATTTTGAACCTTACTCTCTGCTCTATGTGTTTGCATAGAAGTCTATTTTTGTTAAAAAAAATAGCAACAACAACAATGTGTTATAAAAAAAATTAAATATTACCAACTAAAGACAATCTGAGATATTATATTCAATTTAAATGTTCTGGCATTCTATTTAGTCAATGTACTTCATTAAACTTCCTTTCAGAAATTAGCAATATTTAAATATGAATATTTATAATCCTTATACCATTTATGTTCCTTTATTTAATTTAATTTAGAAATATATATGTAAAATTTTAGAACATGATAATTAAAGTACATAGTAGAGTATATTGTCTTAAAATTATTTTGAGAAAATGATGGATGATACCAGTTTTAAGAACATACATAAATTAGGTATGAATGTGGAAAATCAGATGTGACACATAACTAAACAGTAACATGTAAAACTGTTTTGTATTGGAGCATAGTAAAATCAACATATTTATTAAATTTGAAGAGCTTTAATATTTTTGAATAAAGATAAATTTTTAGATTAGTTTTTATATCAAAAGTATAGTTTCTATGATAAAGAGTATCTCTATTAGGATTTTTTTGCTGTGAGGAAATACCATGACCATGGAATCCTCACAAAGGAAAACATTTAATTGAGGTGGCTTGCAGTTTACAATATATCTTGGCTGAAGATCAGGTCCAGTTTCTAAAAGAAGTCTCTGATTTAAGGGTAAGGATTCTGGAGAAGAATCTGCAATTGCAAGATTCTGGGAGAGACTCTCCAGTTGCACGGCAGATAAAGGTGTTGTCTCTTCAGATGTACAGAGCAAAACATTACTCTTGGTCTGTACTGTTCACTGGGTGTCATGAGCTTCTAGGATTATGTCTGGATTTCTTGGATGAGTGATGTCACTGAGTTCTGGTTATTGACTGCAGTCTGTCGATAGCAGAGACTAAACTATTTTACATTTCTTGAAAACATTTTTTTTAATATGCCTATTCTAAACAGTATCTAGGTTACATATTTAAATGCTTTTACTCTGAATCCTCTTGAGCCAGGGCTCCCCAGCTCAAATAAGTCTCAGCAGCACGGACTTCCATGCTTCTGTTAAGGTCCACTTAAAGTATGTAACTGCATTTCTAATTCAAAATTCCAATATCCGTATTCCTCTAAACAAAAAGCATTGTTAGGCCTATTAGAGCAGTAACCCAGTCCCTGGTACCAATATCTGTCTTAGTTAGGGTTTCTATTGCTGTGAAGAGACACCATGGCTATGGTAACTCTATTAAAGGAAATCATTTAATTTGGGATGGCTTTTAGTTCCAAAGGTTTAGTTCATTATCATCATGGCAAGAAACATGGAGTACCGGCAGACCTGATGCTGGAGCTGAGAGTTCTACATCTTGATCCACAGGTAGTAGAAGGAGATTGCTAAAGAACTGAGTATTTGAGACCTCTAATCCCACCTACACTATGACACACAGTTACCACTCTAATAAGGCCACACCTTCTGATGGCGTCAACCTCTATGGACCAAGCATTCAAACACCTGAGTCTATGGGGTACATTCTTAATTAAACCACCTCAAGAATGTGCTTGCAACAGAATCAAGTGCATCTATATGAATCCCAGGTTTTCTCACAAAGGAAACTAAAGACAAAGTTCAGCAACAAGGGATTTTTAATCTATGGTAAGCAGTACAAACGAAGAGAGAGTAATTTCTCCTGAGTCTGCATTGAAACTTTGAATGACATCTAGAGAAAAGTGCCTTTTTCCATTTCTGTTGTGCATTGTTCTCAGTAAAAATTACGGTAAGTGATTGAAAAAATGCTTATAAAGAGACAAATGAATAAAACTTTAATTTAAATTTTTTAAAAAAATGTACTTGCCATAGTTAGACTTCATTGAAGAGGGAGTGACAGGGGAGCTGGTAACTCCACAGGAGGTGGGGAGAAGAAAACTATGTGGAGTGATATGAATGAGATTGGCCTAATGGGTTCATATATTTGAATGCTTAGTCACCAGTGGGTAGCACTGTTTAAAAGGATTAAAGAGATTAATAGGTGGGCTCTATTAGAGTAGTTTTGACTTTGTTGGAAGAAGTAGGTAAATGAAGATAAACAGGTTTCGAAACTCTACACAAAACGCAGGCTCTCTGCTTGCAGAGCTGGTTGTAAAGCTCTCAATTCCTGATCCATGTCTGCCTACATGCTCCCTTGTCCCAAGCCCTGAAGATAATGGTCTAACTCTTGGAGGATCCTAGGTTTTAGACTCAGCAAGGAGCAGAACTTGGCATCTTTGCCTACATTAGTCTGGCTTTAGAATGAAAAATAGAAGAGACTGTGCAGTCTTCCTCCACATGAAAGGAAACCACTGAAGCCAGGTGTGTGTCAGAAGAAGGTGGAGGTCTAGAAGGCAGTTGCATGTAGTTGTGAATGTCAATCTTGGATTGAGTTTTAGACTCAAAGTGTAGGCGATGTTAGAGCCTGAGGATATCTGCTAAGGAGTGCTTCTAACAGGGTGTGCAACCAGCTTGAGAGAGACGGAGCTGCCAACAACAAGGCTAAAAGTAATTGGAGATCTGTACAGTGATTTGACATTGGACATATGAATGAAGAATCTGGAGTTTGCCCTGATTGCTTTTAGTATGCTTTGGTCCAGTATTTCTTTTTATCCTCTCTTCTCTTTTGGGATGTTAATATATATTGTGAGCCATTTTATCTTTTAAGCATGCCATCTGCTCTTGGATTTTAATTTTACAGAGGTTTACATTTTTCCTTTGTTTTTTTTTAAAAATAATCATTACATTCATTTACATCTAAGAGGTTGTCTTGAGTCTCAAAAGAGACATTAGACTTTTAAACAGTGACTGTGAAAGACGATGAGACTTTTGAGGCTGAACTGAATGCATTTTGCATTATGATATATCTATAACCTATGGAGTCCAGCAATCGGAATGTGGTGAACTGAGTAAGAATCATGTCTGTGTTAGTTAGGGCTTTCTTTCTTGAGGAACATAACTTATAGAATGAATCTATGTGTATATAGAAACATGATTTATTATAATGGTTTACAAGCTGTGGTTCTGCATTTAATAAATCTATGGATGATTTCCAATGGGAGGTCCAAGTATCCAGTAGCTGTCCCATTCATTAGGCGGATTGTCTCAGTTGGTCTTGTGTATGTATATGTCAGAATCCCAATGAATTAGGCTCTAATGCCAGTGAAGGAATGGACTTGCTGGGGAAATGGAGAACAAGTAGGCAGAAAGAGAGCAAGATTCTTTTTTCCATGTCCTTTATATAAGCTGTCAATAGAAGATGTGATCTAGATTGGAAGTTGATCTCTATGCATACCTCAAAAGATCTAAATTAGTGAGATATCTTCCTATATTTAGGATCAAGATTTGAAGTGGGTCTTCCCAATTCAAATGATTTAGTTAAGAAAAAGTTTCCTACAGGTGCTCTCAGCCATTTGAGATTAAGTTAATTTCACATGAAGTCAAATTTGAATCTAAGAATAGCCATCACAAGTTCATCTCTTATCAACTTGGCACACCATTATATATTTTTAAGTCATACTTAATTTCCAAATGAGAACAAAAAACAGGTTGCAATTATATCTAATGTGATATAACTATCCTATGTATGATTATAGACATACTATATACTTAATCCAATGCTAGCTTAACATGATATACCTACTCGTCTTACAACTGAAAAAGCACTGTAGATATAGAAGAGTAGTGATGATAATATTCCTTGAGAGACATTATTTTCATATCTTAAACATAAATATAGTAGCAACTGACATTCTCTTTTTTTGTGACTTTATTTATTTTTTATTGGATATTTTATTTGTTTCCCAGTTTTCCCTCTGCAAATCCCCAATTCCATCCTCCCTCTCCCTGGTTCTATGAAGGTGCTCACCCAACCAACCAACCAATTCCCACTTCACTGCCCTGGCATCCTCCTACACTGGGGCATTGAGACCTCACAGGACCAAAGGCCTCACCTCCTATTGATGCCAGATAAGGCTATCCTCTGCTATATATGCCACAGGAGCCGTGCAAACACTTCAGCTCCTTCAGCCTTTTCCCTAACTCTTAATTGGTATTAAATCACTTAATAGGAAATTGAGAAAATATAGAAAAATATCAATTCAAATATATTCTTAACAAAGTAAAAGTGAACACACATGCCAATTATAGTACTTTCTGTTATAGGACACATTGCCTTAGCTGGTATTTACCACCTATTTTGATTTCCTTCACCTTCAGCAAGTGGCTCTTTTTTCAGAGTAACCCACACATTTGTTCACGAAGGGTCTGTGCTCTGTCATCCTGCTCTGTCTTAGTATGTTCTAATTTCCTATTCACTATAATCACAGGAGACAAAGGTACCCAAATGATATAAAAGACTCTCCAGTCAGAGTCTTTCTTACTCAATAGTTAAGGATTTATCCATTTTTCTTTTGGTAATATGTATCAATCACCCATCTTTATACAGTGAATTTTTTCTCTTGGGCTGTTGGATTATGTACTGAGATTTTAATTCAGTGGAACTAGAAGTTATCTCAGCAGTTATCAGTTGCCTCTACTTCTTTACCTAGGGACAACACTTTCTGTGGTCTCTTCAATCTTCAGCAGCATGTTGATTGACTTTGTCAAATGTAAGTCTTGTTTAATTGATACTATGACTACAAATTTCCTGACATAGTAGAAGCACAACCTTTTAGCAGTAGCTCTGACACTATAGCTCTTCCAGTCTAATCCCTCTACAGAGAGGTCTTAGAAAATATATACCCTTCTTGAGTTTCTTGTGGTTTGTGGATTGTATTTTGGGTAGTCTGAGCTTCTGGGCTAATATCTACTTATCAGAGAGTGCATGCCACGTGTGTGCTTTTGTGATTGGGTTACCTCACTCAGGATGATATTCTCCAGATCCATCTGTTTCTCTAAGGATTTCATAAATTCATTGTTTTTAATAGCTGAGTAGTACTCCATTGTATAGATATACCACATTTTCTGTATCCATTCCTCTGTTGAGGGACATTTGAGTTGTTTCCATTTTCTGGCTATTATAAATAAGGCTGCTATAAACATAGTGGAGTATGTGTCCTTATTACATGTTGGAGCATCTTCTGGGTATATGCCCAGGAGTGGTATAGCTGGGATCTCTGGTAGTACTATGTCCAATTTCCTGAGGAACCGCCAAACTGATTTCCAGAGTGGTTGTACCATTTGAAATCCCACCAGAAATGAAGGAGTATTCCTCTTTCTCTACATCCTCTCCAGCATCTATTGTCATCTGAGTTTTTGATCTTAGCCATTCTGACTGGTGTGAGGTGGAATCTCAGGGTTATTTTGATTTGCATTTCCCTGATGACTAAGGATGTTGAACACTTCTTTAGGTGCTTCTCAGCCATTCAGTATTCCTCAGTTGAGAATTCTTTGTTTAGCTCTGTACCCCATTTTTAATAGGGTTATTTTTTTCTCTGGAGTCTAATTTCTTGAGATTTTTGTATATATTGGATATTAGCCATTCATCAGATATAGGAAGACCAAATGTGGATGCTTCATTCCTTCTTAGAAGGGGGAACAAAACACCCATCTAAGGAGTTGCAGAGATAAACTAAGGAGCAGAGACTGAAAGGACAATCCAGAGACTGCTCCACCTGGGAATCCTTTCCATATTCAATCATGAAACCCAGACACTATTGTGGATGCCAGCAAGTGCTGGCTGACAGGAGCCTCATATAGCTGTCTCCTGAGAGGCTCTGACAGTGCCTGACTAATACAGAAGTAGAGGCTCACAACCATCCATTGGACTGAGCACCGGGTCCCCAATGAAGGAGCTAGAGAAAGGACTCAAGGTGTTGAAGGGTTTGTAGCTCCTTAGGATGAACAACAATATGAACTAACTAGTACCCTCAGAGCTCCCAGGGACTAAACCACCAACCAAAAAGCACACATGGTGGGACTCCTGGCTCCAACAGCATATGAGTAGCAGAGGATGGCCTAGTTGGTCATCAATGGGAGGAGAGGCACTTGGTCCTGTAAAGGTTTTATGCTCCAGTATAGGGGAATGCCAGGGCCAGGAAGTGGGAGAGGGTGGGTTGGTGAGCAAGGAAAGGTGGTGGGGGGACAGGGTTTGTTTTTTGTTTTTGGTTTTGTTTTCAGAGGGGGAACCAGGAGAGCAGATATCATTTGAAATGTAAATAAAAAAATACTTAATTAAAAAAAAACGTAAAACAAGGAAAAAAAGAAAATATATACCCTCTGAACCTTAGGTGTAGGTATGTGTAGTAAACATATTACTTGGGGGTATGTAATTTCTACAATGGCCTTGATTTCTTTTGTGGATGTGACAAAGTGACTTATGGTGAATCCATGGATATCAGGAATGCATGTACTTATCTAATAATAACCATAGCCCTCCATGCTGCTTGTATGTGCATGAATGTGGTGCCATCTGTTGGAGATTAGGGATCCTGCCAAGGGCTCTATACCCCCCCCCACAAAATAAACTAAAATCTTGACTTCCTCACCCAGCAGCCAAGAGATGTCAATAGCTCCTCAACTAGACATGGTACTTTGTTAGTTTTCCCCCATTTATACCAGACTTGTTTTTGTGAGTAGTGTCAAAGCCATTCAGTATTCACTTGTGAAATGGCCGTACCAAATACTATTTTTTCTTTTTGTTCTTCCAAATAATGCATATGCAATGTCTGCAGTTATTGGTTTTTTTGGGGGGGGATTTTTTGTTTGTTTGTTTGTTTGTTTTTGGTAGGATTTTGTTTTTGTTTTTCATCAATGTAGAAGAAAAAAAACAAAAAATTTTCCTCAAACATTAAATGACCCATAACTGAGACCTATACATAAATAAAAATACAAAAGAAGCATCACAAAAACATACTTAAGATTCTCAAGGGACAGAAAAGCTTTCCAAGATGAAGGCCTTAGTTAACATAGGAGTAGTTTATTCATAGAGAGTTAGACAGAACATAAGTGGAGGATGACGAGGCCTGTGATTTAACAGGCATAAACTAGAAGCAACATGCTAAGGCCTGTGGACATGTTTTTGGCGTTCAATGAGGTTTTTCTTCCCTTTGAGAGAAGAGTCTGGAATACAGGAAGAACAACCCACATTCCACAAGGAACTCAAGAAGAAGGAATACCAAAAGGTA
>NW_022196898.1:21925477-21935518 GCF_008632895.1 Mastomys coucha
TTTTGTTTGTTTTTTTGTTTTTTGGAGGGGAAACTGGGAATGGAGAAATTCGCATATAAATAAAGAAGTAAAAAAAAAAGAGAGAAGAGCATCTGTCACACAAGGGTCTAGAGATGTAAGGGTTAATATTACCTTTCAAAGTTTAGTTTTGTGCCTTATTTCAGAAAAGAAGACCCAAGGGAAAGTTGAAATATTGTTCCTGCTTTTAATGTTCAAATTCTCACTTTGTTGTAATGTGTACTACAGCATGTATAATTATATTCTTGGCGAACGTTATTTTTTTAAGTTTATTTAATTTGGATATTACGTGACTTCTTGTTTCTATAAACTATAATTATTCTCACATTTGCAAAAATTCAGAAAGCATTTCTTATTTGATATACTTTGAATCCCTATGAAAAATACCTTAGAAAAATAAGAATTTATTTTGTCAAACAGTTTTAGAGGGCTTAGTTCATGTTCATTTGGCCTCATGTGCTTAAGCAGAACACCAGCGTAGAGGATTTGTGTGAAAGTGTTGCTGTTCACCATATCAGAGAGGGAAAGCAGAGAGAATCCTTAACAGGAAAGACTGGACCAGTTATACATACAAAGGCAACTCTTCATTTTTCACAGTTCCTTTAGCTCATAAATTCTATTCAAATTTTTATTCAGTGGAGAAAGTCATTCATGAGTCCATAGTCCTTCTGATCTAAATGTATCTGCAAATACCAGTAGAGAACCTCCTAGCCTTGCTCTAGCAGTCTCTCAGGCATTCTTAATCGATTTCACGGTTAATAATAGTCACCACACTTGCTTCAAATACTTTTCTGTTCCCAACCCCTTTTCTTTGTAGATTTTAAAGGAATGGATTTCTATAAGCATTCAAAGATCCTGGGACTATATTCATTCATTTCTATGAACTGTGCAATTTTAGATAACATAATTAAATTCAACCCCCTTTCTTCACTTCTATTATGATATTGAGCCTATTGACATATTGCTTCCATGAAAAAATGTATTAATTGAAATGTGGAGATGCCTCAGTGGGTAAGAAAGAGCTCGAATTAGAAGCTTTAGGACCTGAATTCACATCCTGAGTATCCATATAAAACAAACAATAGGGCTAAGCTATAGTCTGAGTACCTATTCCCCCACCTTCCACCATGGTTCAGTGATTTTTATTTTATGTTTATTCATTTTATTTTATTTTTTTAATTTGAAGGAATTTTTAGACAATACATTTTTATTATGTTTTCTATCATTCAGTTCTTTCTAGGTCCTCCCAAAGTGCTACCTACAAACAAAAACAAAGAAACAGAAAACAATACAAAACAAAAGCAAGAAACACCAACTATTACCGTTACAAAATGCAAATCAAAATAAACAAACAAAAGGCCAATAAGATTTAAACAAATGCACAAACATAGCAAAATGAGACCAAAATCTACAAAAACACTACTGAATTCATTTTGATTTGGTCAACTACACTTGGGCAAGAGAACCGAAATTTCATTAATAATATCCAGTGAGGATCTATTGTAAAAACTGATTATTCCATTGCTAGCAGGTATCTATTGATGATAGCTTCTTGGTAAAGGATTAGGTACTGTGTTTTCTTCTCTTTCTCAGTGCCAGGACTTGAACCTGTGCATGCTGCCACCATCTCTGTGAATTCATACATGCATCTTACATGCATATATATATATATATATATATATATCCATAGATATATATATCCATAAATACATATACACATATATGTATCCCTAAATATAACTAGCTTGATTGGTGTAACAAGAAGTATGTTCGTTCCTATGTATGGTTTCTAATGCTTACCTCTTTATCATGGCTTAGAGGGAACCTGCTTTCCTAGATACTCTCTCCTTCCAGAGGTTCTGTCATCCACATGGATTGGCTCATGCAACTGGAATTTTATTTTCTCCAAGGCCAGAGATTCTATTCTCTTGACCAGAAGTTTTCCCTATTGGGTCTTTAGTACTGCTCTATTACCTTCGTTACTCATGTCTTAGCTTGGGTTTCTATTACTGAATAAAGAAATTATTAAATTGAGATGGCTTACTATTTCAGAGATTTATTGCCGTGGTAGAAAGTGTTGCTGCACACAATAAGACATGATGCTGGAGAAGGAACTGGGAATTATACATCTGGATCAACAATCAGCAGAAAGACTGTCACTGGGCCTTGTTTGAAGCAATTGAAATTCCAATGTCTGTCCCCAGTAACATACTTCCTCCAACGAGGTCACAGATACTCCAACAAGGCTACACCTCCAATAAGGCCACTCCCTATGAACCTATGGGGACCATTTTTACTTAAACCACCACAACTTCCTCTTTAAAATGGTAGCCCTAAAATCTCATAAGAACATGCATATAAATCACAGTCTCCAAATACTTCTGTCATGTCCAGGATCTGGCAAGGAGTAGGCTGTCAAGAGACCCAAAGAAGTTTATATTTTCTAGCCAAGAGGGATGTTGGTCATTTTGCTAAGGGCCCTTTTTATTTCTCTAAATTTCCTTATCCAGTTTCTGTCCCCTGATCTCATCCCATCCCCTTTTGTAAAGGTAATCCTAATTGTTGTTCTATAATTAGAGGTAGGACCAATCTTTTATCTTTCAGCTGCATGGAAACTTCAGGAGTGACAGTTGTGTTTCTCCTAAATAACCCAAAGCAGTGTTTTAATTGGTATAATATCCATGTGAATGGAGAAAAATAAGTCCTTGACTTGTGAATGGATAGAGATGTGTTGGAGAAGTACAGGCATGGGTGATTAACATTACAATTCCTAGGCAGGAACAAGAAGAAACCAGAACAAAGCAACACATTATATCATTCATACAGGTATAAAATTGTTGGGCAACCTTGCTATTAAGGTAGCAATGCCCCATGACTGGACAGCTTTAAGAGACTGGTGCAAAACGAGGGACTCCTTTGTTCAGCAGAGCTTCCCTTTCTCTGTTTGTCTGTGTCTGGAGAGTGTCCCTTAACACAGATGGCTGGGCATTTCTGACATTCTCCAAATGTGTCCTTGTACAGAGCTCTCTTCAAGCTGGGATAACTCAGTACACACATCATAGTCTGGGTACTGTATTATAACCAATCATTCCTTCCTGCTCTCTTGATACCATGACCAGTTAGCTCCTCCAAGCTGTACCCGTAAAACATCCCTTTTGTACTATCCCTGAAACAGTAAAGTAGACTTGTCTGGCTATAGCAGTCTCTTTAGGTCATACCGTCCATACTCACAATTGTCTAAACTCTGCTCTCTGCCGCTACTCTTTTTCAATTCCCAGGACCATGGCCAACAGCCTTTCCCAGAGAGAAAGAGGTCCACACTTAGTAATTGCATAAATAAGCCAAATGAAATAAAAATATAATTTGATAGAAAAGTTCTTCTAAATCAGCATTTTTTTAAAATAAAATAGTAAAAGAATACAAATTATGATTTATTTTATTTTATTTTATTAATGTAGTGCTGGGGATTGCAGTCAGGGGTCTCCTCAAAAATAGCCGACTGAAATACCTCCATTTTGTAGACAGGTGTTATTGTTCAAAATACCCAACTTTGATTAATTGTTTTATTTGACTAAAACAAAATTAATATCTATGATGAATAATATATATTGTAAAACTACACATTATGTTGCATATGTACTGTTTTAGTCTGTGCTTTATTACTGTGAAGAGATACCCAGACCACAGCAGCATTTAGAAAGGAAAGCATTTAATTGGGGTTAGGTTACATTTCAGAGGTTTAGTCCATTATCCTCATTGCAGGAAACTTGGTGCCACAGGCCAACATGGTGCTAGAGAGATAGCTGAGAGTTCTATATCAGGATTGACAAACAGCAGGAAGAGAGACAGACTGAGCATTTGAAACCACAAAGCCCAGTGACACATTTTCTCCAACAAGGCCACAGCTCCTATTAGTACCATCCCCAAGCCTATAGTGGGGGACATATTCATTCAAAGCACCACAGGTACTATGCTAATATATAGTAATATAATCTGCATGTGTGTATTTGGATACTGTGGAAGAAAACAACATAAACAAATAAGCTTACACTAAAATAGAGACAACAGCAATCTCACACCTGAGAGGCTGAGAGCCCATCATTCCTCAGCCCTCAAGGCAAGTTATTCTTTCTTTCTCTTTCTTTCCTTCTTTCTTTTTTCCTTCTTTCTTTCTTTCTTTCCTTCTTTTTATTAATTGATTATTTTATTTGTTTATATTACCAATTTTGTCCCTCTTCCTGGCCTCCCCACCCCAACCTTTCCCATCACATCCTCTCTCTCTCTTGCCTCTAAGAGAGTGCCCCCTGCCTACTCCCACCTCACCCCTGTAGCATCCCCCTAGGCTGAGGCAACAAGTCTCCACAGGACCAAAGGCTTCCCCTCCCACTGACACCAGATAAGTCAGTCTTCTGCTACATATGCAGCAGGAGCCATGAACTCATCCATGCATACTCTTTGGTTGGTGGTTTAGTCCCTGGGAGATCTGGGAGATCCAGTTCATCCATATTATTGTTCTTCTTATGGGGTTGCAACTCCCTTCAGCTCCTTCAGTTCTTCCCCATTCAGCTCTTCCATTGTGGTCCCTGGAATCATTCTCATGATTGGCTGTATTTGCATCTGTCTTAGTCTGATGCTGGCAGAACCCCTCAGAGGACAGCCTTACTAGGCTGCTGTCTGTGAGCAGTTCTTGGCATCAGAAATAGTGTTTAGGTTTGGTGTCTGCAGATGGGGTGGATCCCAAGGTGGGCGGTCTCTGGATGGCCTTTCCTTCAATCTCTGCTCCATTATTTGTCCCTGCATTTCCTTTAGACAGGAATAATTCTGGGTTAAAATTTTTGAGATGGTGGGTGACCCCATCCCCTCAACTGGGAGCCTTGCCTGGAAGTAGTCTCTTCAGGCTCTATTTCCCCTCTGTTTTGTATTTTGACTAATGTCATCCCCACTGGGCCCTGGGAGCCTTTTGCCTCCCTACCCTCTGGAACTTTCTAGTAGTCCCCCTACCCCCACCCCACCTTGAACTCCTACATATTTTTATTCATTTTCCTGGCCCTCTGGACTTCCCTCCTGTTTCTTTCATACCTGATCCTGCTCCTTCTTTTTCCCTCACCCTCCTCTCTCCCTTCCAGGTCCCTCCCTTCCTTTATGTCCCATGATTGTGATTATTTTGTCCCCCCTTCTAAGTAGGATTGAAGCCCAGTTATTTTCATAATAAGACTAATGCCAAAGTAACTGTCTTACACCGGAGAGCCAGAACCTGTCTTGTTGTCTTGTGTTTGGTACCATATTGGGTGTCTCAGCACTTCCTTTTTGACACCTAAAAACTGTAGAATTACTTGAGAGCTGTGGGTACTCAGTCAAGAAAGGAAGCCTAGAAACTGGTTCTGCTCTGCGCAGAGGAATCAGAAGCAGCTATAACAGGGTCCATTAACTGGGAAGCGAGAGGAAACACTGATCCAGCAAAAATCTTTATTGGGCCACACCTATTTTTATCTGGGCTGCTACTGAAAGGTGCTGACCAGGTTTTGGGTGGGTAGTCACAGGTTAATTAACACAATTAAGCAGTTTCTCAGCTGAGGGCCCCTACTAAGATATTGCCTACTTGTTGCAAGTTCACATTAAATCAATCCTTGTAATGCGCTAATTCTGTATTAAAGTTGTTGGTTCCTTTAATCTATTTGCAGAATGTGTCTCCTCATACAGCAGGTAGAAATCTAAATTGCTAAAGAGCACTACACAGATGATATTATATAAATGTGATTGTTGTTTGATATAAAGTATTGGTTGCTATTTAAGCAGAATATTTCATTTATGTAGTCCTGGATTTTTATTAATACATAGATTTTTATTTGCAGTAAATATTTAGGTTATCACTAATAGAAGATGGCTGGCTACCCTGAAGATTATTGTTCTTTAGCTAAATATCAATCTTGGTATACTGCAAATGGTCTCTCTGCTGACATTTTCTCTTATAGCATAGACTTCCAGGTAAATAGGGCTCCACAGCAGTAACAATATTCATTTTGCTGGTGACATTTTAGCATGGTAGCAGATACTCAATGATTCATAAACAGTTTATGATTATGTCAATAGTTGTATTTATTTGATGTTAAACTCACGAGTGACATTTTCCTAGACACAAGATTTCAGAGCTGTAATTTAAATTTATTTTCCAATCGAAATTTTTAGTAATGAGAACATGAAAAGCAATACAAGGCAATGTTTTTAAAGTTCTATTCTGTCCTCTGTCTGCATTTGTATATTTGCCAGTGCTTAAATATACACTGTAACATTATCTTCAAATAAAAGAAAAGAAAACTTTGAAAAATTATGTTATTACTTTTCCTAAACCAAACAAAGTCACCTTATTAATCAATCAAATCTCCAAAGATATTTTTGTACGGAGGCACTGAAGCAGAGTTCTTTGCAACAAATAGTATTGCCAAAAGCTTTTGTTTAATACCTGTTAAATACTTAATGAGTCTTAAAAGCCCAAGTCTCCAGCATTGGGTTATTCTTAAGTATCTAAAGTGTTTTTGGATCTTGAGTACATTCTTAATGACCTTAGAACTGATTTTTTGTCCTAATTTTATTGCCTCAGCTCCTGGCTTTGCAAAAAAAAAAAAGATACCAAAGCATGATATTATAAATAAGATTTAAGAAATATATCATATTATAAATATTTCCTTTGGCAGGATTAATTCATCCATATGTACATGTTATCATATGTAATAACATAAACAATTTATGCTTACCAAAATGCATAAATTTATGAAAAAAATAAAAAAAACTGCAATAACTAGAGGTTGTGTTTCACTATTTTCAAAAAACATTGTTTTATAATATCTTAATGAGTATTATTTATAAATATATTACTGTTCTACTTAATTTAAGTAATAAAATATTTGGGATTAGAGTTAATGTATTATTCTTTAGATTAATGACACCCACTTATTTTGACATTAATTTCAATTTAAGTCATTATTTTTATGCAATGGAGGCAAACTATTCTAATTCTCAATATGTGATATTAGATTACAGGTAAAATTAATTTTAGGGGGCCTAAAATATAAGAATAAAGCCACTTGACCATACATACAATTTGTATCAAAGGACTTTTCCAAAACCTCCTTTAAAAGATTTATGAAATACCTTCAACCATAAATCATAACAAAACATCATCTCTGTCTCTTGCTATGTCTCTCTCTGCATATGTATATGTGTGTGTGTAAAATCTTCAACAAAAGCATGACAAGTAACTTGAATCTAGCTAACATTTTATTAGACTGAATATATAGTCAGCCATTGCTGTGATAGAAAATACACATTAAAATATAAAGTGAGTATCAATCTATGATAAGAACAGGGGGGGGAGGGACCCTCTGGAACATACTAGAGACCAGGAAGGTGAGAGAATCTCATGTCTCAGAGGAAGTTATCTTAGATGAAATGTCCTACAGTGGGCAGAGGGGACTTTTAGAGTCCACCTCCAGTAGAAAGATGGCATCAAGTGGAGGGATGGGGTTGCCATCCCACAGTCAAAAATTCTGACCGAGAATTGTTTCTGTATGAAAGAACTGCAGAAAAAAATGGAGAAGATCCTGAGGAAAAAGAGGTCCAGTGAAAGGCCCAAATTTGGATCCAAGTCAAGAGAAGGCCCCAAGGCCTGACATTGTTACCGAGGCTATGGTGTGCTTACAAACAGGGGCCTATCATGACTGCCCTCAGAAGGGCTCAACAAGCAGCTGAAAGAGTCAGATGCAGATATTACACCCAACCAATGGACAGAAGCTGGTGACCCTTGTGGTTGATTTAGGGAAAAGTTGGAAGAAGCTGAGGAGGGGCGTGACCCAATAGGAAGACCAGCAGTCTCAACTAACCTGGACCCCAGGATCTCTCAGAAACTGCACGACCAACCAGGCAACATACACCAATGGATATGAGGACCCCAACACATATATAGTAGAGGACTGCCAGATCTGGATTCTGTAAGAGAAAATACACCTAACCCTTGAGAGACTTGGGGCCCTAGAGAAGTCTGTTGAAGTTGGGACTGGGATGGAGAAAAAAAAAGAAAGGAAAGATTATATCCCATTTGTTTCAGTGTCAAAGAAATTAAACCAATACTATGCTAAACAATCTTTACATTGTTCCTAGATATGACTTTATTCACCATACTTAAAAAAAATTGCTGAGATACAATTCATGTTTAATTCTTATTACTAGGCCAAACTACATCTACTAAGTAAATAAATTAACAAAACTATATGTATTCCAACTTCCTTATGTGAATCAAAAGAATCTGAAGTACAAATTTATAGCTTAAAAATGTATACATAATAAGGCCAGCAGATAGATCAGTAGGGGAAATCACTTTCTGCCCAGAATGAAGAGCTGGTTACTAGACCCAGAATCCATATTAAAATGGAAAATGTATCTCAGAAGTTGTTTTCTGACATCCACCTCTGAGCTGAAAAGACCATATACATACATCCCTAAATTATCAAATTAATTAATTAATTGAATTAAAGAAGGTTTGGGAAATAGTAACAAGCTATGTATTACTTCTTTATTTCTATCACACAGAAATATTTCCATGTATCGTTATGATACATGGCTTTTTTGCATTCTTAGGAAAAATTTGGGAATATCATTTTTGAGCTTACTTAAGAGAGGTATAGGGAGGCAGTGACAGGCAGATTTCTGAGTTCAAGGCCAGCCTGACCTACAGAGTGAGATCCAGGACAGCCAGGACTATACAGAGAAACCCTGTCTCAAAAACAAAACAAAACAAAACAAAACAAACAAACAAAAAAGATGACCCTTATAGTTTTGAAAATTATAAAAGTAATGCTTACTGCAATTAGAAAACAAAACAACAACAACAACAAAACTAATAGAAGACCTGCTTATAATTCTTAAAGAAGTCTTAACTTTCCAGGGACTGCTATATATAAATTATGTATCTATTAGCATGACAAAGTGCACATGACAAGTAAAATGATATCAAACATCCATTTTGATCTCATTTTCAGGGGTGTCTATCGATGACCAAATTCCCCATCATTTTGGGCTTGAGGTGAGGCTTAGCATCATGTTGAAGAGCTTGATCTAAGCAAGTTTCTCATCTTACAACAACCTGAAAACGAAATAGAGAAAAATATAGAGTGATAGGACTATAGTAATCCCATCTTCTGAAATCATCTTTGATTTTTTTCTTCAGAGACTTGAAATGCTTGTCATACAGATCTTTCACTTGCTTAGATAGAGTCACACCAAAGAATTTTATATTATTTGTGTTTATTGTGGACAGTTTTGTAGAAATGGGTCTTCATAAAATTGCAAAACTTCTGTAAGGCAAAGGACACTGTCAATAGGACAAAAGAGCAACCAGCAAATTGGGAAAAGATCTTTACCAATCCTACATCTGATAGAGGGCTAATATCCAATATATACAAAGAACTCAAGAAGTTAGACTCCAGAGAAACAAATAACCCTACTAAAAATGGTGTACAGAGCTAAATAAAGAATTCTCAACTGAGGAATACTAAATGGCTGAGAAGCACCTAAAAAAATGTTCAACATCCTTAGTCATCAGGGAAATGCAAATCAAAACAACCCTGAGATTCCACCTCACACCAGTCAGAATGGCTAAGATAAAAACTCAGGTGACAGCAGATGCTGGAGAGGTTGTGGAGAAAGAGGAACATTACTGCATTGCTGGTGGGATTGCAAGCTGGTACAACCACTCTGGAAATCAGTTTGGCAGTTCCTCAGGAAATTGGACATAGTACTATCAGAAGACCCAGCCTCACCTGGGCATATACCCAGAATATGCTGCAATATATAATAAGGACATATGCTCCACTATGTTCATAGCAGCCTTAGTTATAATAGCCAGAACCTGGAAACAACCCAGAAGTTCCTCAACAGAGGAATGGATAGAGAAAATATGGTAAATTTACACAATGGAGTACAACTCAGCTATTAAAAACAATGAATTTATGAAATTCTTAGGGAAATGGA
>NW_022196898.1:21935588-21936806 GCF_008632895.1 Mastomys coucha
AAAAAAAAAAAAAAACACACAAGGTATTAATTCACTGATAAGTGGATATTAACCCAGAAGCTCGGAATACCCAAAATAACAATCCATAAACCACAAGAAACTCAAAAAGAAGGAAGACCCAAGAGTGGCTACTTTGATCCTTCTTAGAAGGGGGAACCAAATACACATGGGAGGAGTTGCAGAGAAAAACTATGGAGCAGAGACTGAAGGAAGGACAATCCAGAAACTGTTCCACCTGGGAATCCTTCTCATATTCAGTCACCAAACCTAGACATTATTGTGGATGCCAGCAAGTGCTGGCTGACAGGAGCCTTATATAACTGTCTCCTGAGAGACTCTGACAGTGCCTGACTAATACAGAAGTAGAGTCTCATAGCCATCCATTGGACTGAGTACAGAGTCCCCAATGAAGGAGCTAGAGAAAAGACCCAAGGGGCTGAAGGGTTTGCATCCTCGTAGGACGAACATCAATATAAACTAACTAGTACCCTCAGAGCTCCCAGGGACTAAAGCACCAACCAAAGAGTGCACATGGTGGGACCCATGGCTCCAACTGTATATGTAGCAGAGGATGGCCTAGTTGGTCATCAATGGGAGGAAAGGCCCTTGGTCCTGTGAAGGTTCTATGCCCCAGTGTAGGGAAATGCCAGGACCAGGAAGTGGGAGGATGGGAGTAAGCAGGGGAAGGTGAAGGGAACAGTTTTTTTTTTTTCCAGAGGGGAAACAGGGAAAGGAGATATCATTTGAAATGTAAATAAAGAACATATCTAATAAAAACAAAAAAGAAGTAAGAATAAAGACCAAATTACCTCTTAGTCTTTGTATTCTTTCATAATTTCATGTTTTTCCCCTTAGGCTATAACTGAGAATCAACTCTTCTTTGATATATTTTTCACTGTATTTATACTGGAATTGAGTCTTAAATATAAAAAGCAAACCTTCTTAGTTTTCTTTCGCATATAAAAAATAAAAATAAGATCCAAAAGAACACAGACACTTAAGGAAATAAAACATTTCCCATAGATTAAGATGCTTCTAGATTTTCTAAAATATTTGACAGTTTACTGATAACTATGCTACAGATATGCCAATTTTATTGTAATAATTATGATTGGAGTAAACAAATATTCACCTTAAAATAGAGGCAACTTAGCCGGGCGGTGGTGGCGCACGCCATTAATCCCAGCACTTGGGAGGCAGAGGCAGGCGGATTTCTGA
>NW_022196898.1:21936857-22041577 GCF_008632895.1 Mastomys coucha
AAAAAAAAAAAAAAAAAAAAAAAATAGAGGCAACCTTCTGATAATAATGAAGTATAATGCAGGTTAAAAGTAATTCTGAAGAAATAATTATATGGAGAACCTACTTATTTACATAAAAGCAATAATGATGACAATTTCAAATCCCTGATTCTGACCTTATACTGTCTTTTCAGTCTTCCTGCTATTTGATGAAACCTAATATTCTCAGTTGCTATTGCCACTCCGTGACACCTTAGATACAAGTTCTAATGACAATATACTGTGGAACACCTACCAACACTTTTTCTGTTATCATTCAACTATGAAAGAAGAAAACTGATACTATGTATGTATATTTAAGAAGAAATGGAATTTTAAGGCAAAATCATCAGAAAAAACATAAAGTAAAACAATTTCATAAACAGGAAATCAAAATACTTAATAATTGTACTCAAAGTGGCAAATACTATTAAGATGAGAATTTTGTGTATGAATGAAAGTGATTAAAATTCTAAAAAAATAAAGACTTGGGAATTTAAAATATTCTGCTATATGACCAGATAGTTTAATATTCTGAGGTAATATTTTCAAGTTAAAAATATATATTCAGTAAGGAGCTGAAAATCACAAAGTACAACTATTCACAAATGGGAATGTATTATAAAAGTTTTAGCTCTATTGAATTTCACTGCTAGAATTCACCTCAGTTGTCTTCAATAGAATGAGAATAAGAAAAATAGGAATGAAGTTGTGAGAGTGAATGTGAATGTCATTTCCACATTTGGGGAATTACCATGGAAAGGCACCCAGGTATGGATGCCTCATAGGGAATGCCTGTGAGGAATTTTCTAGATTAGATGAGTTGAAGTGGGAGGACTCTTGTGCTATTCAGGTTGTGGGATCCTGGTTTGCTTAAAGAGCAAGTGAAGGTAGAGCATTGGCTTCATCTCTCTCTGCTCCCTCTCTGATAAATTAACTTGATCAGTGCTTCTGCCACTATGACTTCCCTGACAGCACCTCAAACTGCAACCCAAATGTTTCCTTTTGTAAGTTACATTTATCAGGTATATTTTATGAAAGCAGTGCTAAAATAATTAACACTCTACAAAGAATATGAATTTTCAGAATTTCAGTTTTAAAGTTATGATGAGGAAATATTACTTATCATAGGTTACTTTGGGGGAATGTTTGACACCCCTTAAGTACATTACTTTTTTTGATGGAGTAACATTGTTCCTTTCTAATGGAAATGCAGGGACAAAAAAATGGAGCAGAGACTGAAAGGCTATCCAGAGACTGCCCCACCTTGGGATCCATCCCATCTGCAGACAGCAAACCCAGATACTATTGCTGATAACAAGATGCAGACGGTAGCCCAGTAAGGCTGTCCTCGGAGAGGCTCTGCTAGCACCTAAGACAGATACAGACACTCACAGCCAACCATTGAACTTAGCTTGGAGACCTCAATGGAAGAGCTAGGGTAAGGACTGAAGGAGCTGAAAGGGATACCAATCGTATAGAAAGAACAACAATATCAACTAAGTGGACTCACCACAGCTCTTAGAGACTAAAGCATCAACCAAAGAGCATACATTGGCTTACTCCATAGCTCCCACTATATATGTAGCAAAGGATTGCCTTACCTGGCATCAACGGTAGTGGAAGCACGTGCTCCTTTAGTGCCTTGTTGCCCCAGGGAATTAAGATACTAGAAAGATGAAGCAAGAATGGGTAGGTAGACTGGGCAGCATACTCTTAAAGGCAAAAGGGAGGGTGGATGGGGTGGGGGGGTTTGCAGAGGGAAGAATGGGAAGTGGGACAACATTTGAAATGCAAGTAAACAAAATAATTAATGAAATTGCATAAATTATAATTGTAGCTAGCAAATGAATTTCTACACTTGTGTTAATATACTCATGACTATGACAATGATTAATGTTTAATAATAGGGACTATTTGAAGGAAAATAAATGTTTTATTTATCAAACCTCTCTAAACGCAAGGAAAGTTCAAATAAATTAATAACTGATATACAAAAGGAAAATTTAAAATGTGACCATTAAGAAAGTTAACATATGTTTCAATTGCTGAAACTAAGAAATTATGATATGTGAAAAATAGTCATTTTAATGTCCAAGAGAGTTATGTATTATTGACAGCAGAAACAAAAAGAAATTCCAGAGTTCTAGTTGAGGTGAAAATCACAATGTACATATCCACAATGAGATAAATGTCACTTTTTTAAACATTTAATATTGACTCAGAGAAATTATAGAAGACCTGGCAGTAAGAAAGAACATAAACATTAGTAACTTGACAATGATAAAAGCAATCCTGTATTGACAACAGGAAAATCAATGTTCATAATGGAGGTAGCAGAAGGGTAGAATTATGTGGATTCTTATATCATCACCTCATATAAGGGTTTCTTCAACAGTCACCAAAGTTGAAATCTATTGTCATTTAAATTGTGAAAACTGACTATATGTCAATCTCAGATATTAAAGAACAAAAGGAAGGATATTGCAATTTTCTAAAACAAAGTTTTCAAGATTAGGTTTGCTACTGAAAACTAAAACATATTTTGAAGATATTTTCTCTAAATGATCATAAAGCAAACCCTTTAAGTCTTAATGGTTATACCATACAAAGATTTTTTAAAAATGATCACCACTCTTACAAAGTTGTTTCACCTTTCTTTGGTGCCAAGGTCTTCCTCTTGGGTGATTTGAAGCATTTCTCAAATGCAGCAGCACTTTATTGATCTTCTGTGTTGATATGTAGAATCTGTGATGGAAACTGTTTCTTTATTCTGATCCTCAAATGTAAGCTGAAATTCATTTTTAAATCACCATGTGGAATAGAAATCATTTATGGGTTGATGGCCTCATTTGTCTCTGCTTCCAACAGACTGAATAGTTCATAAAAGATTCAGCTACAATGATATTTAGAACTTTCAGATATAATGTCAAGAGCCATTAGAAAGTCCCATGGTGATAGAAAATTACTGAATTCAAAAATACCTCCTATTTTCTCGCTGTATTTTGCTGTGGGTCTGAAGAGCTGCATTGTCCAGCCTGAAGGAACTGAATGCTGAGTGTCCATTTAGTGTTGTTTGCTCCCACTTATCGTGTGTTCCCTCTCGTTTTCAGGAACAAAAGTGTGCTAATTTTTACATGATGTAATTTATAAATATTGTATTTAGAATATCTCTCTTGACTCAAAATTAAGCATGGAGAAAAAAACCTGCTTGTACTATTTTGTAAGACAAATATAAGTGTAAATGTGTAAAAATTTGCTCAACTACAATTACATGAAGATACATCCCGGTACACGTGTACACACACATACACACTCAGAGAGAGAGGGGGAGGGAGAATTTAAGATCTTCCTTTTTTTATTTTTTTATTTTTATTTATTTATTTATTTATTTATCATTAGATATTTTCTTTATTTACATTTCAAATGGTATCTCCTGGTTACCCCTCTGAAAAAATATCAAAAACAAAAACAAAAAACAAACCCTGTTTCCACCCCCCCCTGCTCACCAACCCACCCTCTCCCACTTCCTGGCCCTAGCATTCCCCTACACTGGGGAATAAACCTTCACAGGACCAAGGGCTTCTCGTCCCATTCATGCCTCCTGACTAGGCCATCCTCTGCTACATATGCTGCTGGAGCCATGAGTCCACCCATGTGTACCCTTTGGTTGATGGTTTAGTTCCTGGGAGCTCTGAGGGTACTAGCTAGTTCATATTGTTGTTCATCCTAACATTTCATCTTATTTAAGAAAAAACAGGGAATTGAAACATCCCATTGATTTTAGAGAAGACCAAACAGGTAAGAACATACCCTGAAATTAGTCGTCGTTTTTTTTTTTTTAAATACAAAAACCAGAGAATAATACCATATAAATAATGAGGCCTTATGTAAAACATTAACATTAGTATAAAATAATATAAAATTGTTTGAAGCCATTGGAAAATAATGAAGTAGCTGGTAGCAATGGAAAAGGGTGCTCAGGAAAGAAAATGGTATGCTGAAGTTTACTTGTTATTTATAGTCATTTTATCGGTAAAGATAAGGGTTCCCTAAAACTTTCAGGAGTGAATTTCCAATCATTCCTGAAACTGATACTAGTTTTGGCTTGAGATTAATCATGTTATCTAAACCAACTGGAACTATTTAAACAAAGAAAGTCTGAAATCAAAACTGCTCAAGCATTTCCTGTGGCTTTAAAGTTCACAAAGAAAGACAGAAAAAAAAAGTAAATATTGCTATTTTGCAATTTACTTTTCCCAAGATCCCTTTGATCACTTATTAGAATAATAAGTTATTTATCACAAGCAAATCAATTCCAATCATAGACTTTTATGGGGAAGGGTAACAATTAAAGACAGATAATATTGTATACATGAACTGATAGTGTTTATATTTTATTCTTGTTTTGTTTACCTCAAATTGATTATAATTTACTAGTGGACTTTGTCAGTTACAATACTCTTGATCCATTTTAGTAATCTATTGAAAATAATATAAAATATAGTGAAAGACAAACACTGTAAAATTGTTAGTTACTGATCATATCAGGAAATTTTCTGTTATTACATCCCCTTTGGAATAATTTTCAGCTCATCCCATGATCTTTGAAAGTACAGTACAATATCAAGAAGGATAATTTTGAACACGGACATCAGAATAAAACCCCTGTGTGAATAAACACTCTAAGGCTTTCTCTCTAGTATGGTTATAATCTTCAGCAGTCTGATAAAGTTAGTGATGAAAATCAAATATTTTGGACTTTCCAGAGATTCATTTAATACACTATAGTTTAGTGATATAAACATTGATTTAATGTAGTCTGGAGAAGGCTTATGGCAATTGGGTAGGGCCACACTACTTACTCATAGATCTGAATAAAATGACAGTGGTTCCTGGCAGCCATACCATTAACATCAGTGGCAGTTCATCATTTACAGCCATAAATATGACAGAATTACTGTATTATCACACAGCAATTACTATGAGCATACCATTCTAGAATACTATCACTCAATAAACTTTAATTTGATGGGCATGTTTTAGGAATACACTTCAGCTCTAAATGAAGCCTCTTTAAGTAAAATAGAAGTACACTTTTTTTCAGATCATCACTTTT
The DNA here is from genome assembly GCF_008632895.1 of Mastomys coucha. Lineage (NCBI taxonomy): Eukaryota > Metazoa > Chordata > Mammalia > Rodentia > Muridae > Mastomys > Mastomys coucha. The sequence continues at coordinate 21,941,995 of NW_022196898.1, forward strand.
GACAAAATCAGAAAACTTATTTTTCATACAAATTCCAGTTGGTGGCTATTAAAACACTGGAAGTCATTCTTCTAAATTTAAAAGAAAAGGATTTATCAGAATTAACTCAAAAATTGAGTTTCCTGGGAAATCTTTGGCCTCATCTCTTGTAATGATCTGGCTTCATTTTTTCTTTTGATTCCATCTGAAAATGTGGCCACAGCTTGACATGGGAGTGGCACATGTAATGATTTTCTACTTTTGAGTCAAATCCCTATCAATGACAGATGCCAGCAGTGATCCCAGGCAACCCAACTTTGATGCCCCCTTCACTTGCATAGTAATCTTTACTGAATCAGAGATGATAAAAAAAATAAACTTATGAGGATACAGTGAAGGACAGGTAAGAGAAATCAGGAAAGGTATTTTATGTTAAGAAACAGCTGCAACAGTCTTAGGTTCTGGAAATTTACTACAAGAAGCCTTTTAAGCAAAACTGTTTCCTGCTTTATCTTTGAAGAAGATATTTGTCTATTCTATTGTGACTCTTTTAGAAAACATCAATGTTTTAAAAGGCAGATGGTTTGACTGTTGTTAAGTATGTCACATCAGCACAGCTTATAATTTTGATATTACCATTAAAATTATGTTAATATCATTGTATAATTGAAAGTATATAACTTCTTAAATGTACAAATGGATGAAAACAAGCTTAAGTTAAATAAAGGAAAGTTTACATTGACAAACCATCACACAATAAATCTATTTTGCCTATGGCATCTCTAATGGTCACAAACGACTGTTTTTGCTCTATTTTATTAACCCATATTTCCTGGTTCTCTCTCTCTCTCTCTCTCTCTCTCTCTCTCTCTCTCTCTCTCTCTCTCTCTCTCTCTCTCTCTCTCTCTCTCTCTCTCTCTCTCTCTCTTTCTCTCTCTCTCTCTCTCTCCTTTCTTTTTCCTAGAACTCACTCTGAAAAAGTAAGCTGGTCTGAAATTCAGAGATATACCCATCTCTGCTTCTCAAGTGCTGGCATTAAAGGTGTGTACCATTACTACCATGCACTCTGTTTTCTTATTTGAATCAGTTTTAGAATTTCCTATTTTGTTGTTGTTGCTACTGTTCATGTCTCTGTGTGGTATGCAGTCACATGTGTGGGTGTATATGTGTACACATCCTTGATAAGATGTGGAATTCTTATCCAGACTCTTCCTGCTTCTCCTGGATTATTCTCCATCTTATTCATCAAGGATGTTCCACAGTTAATCTCAGTGGTTGCTGGTATAAGTATTGTGTAGACATTTAATTTGTGTATTCCTTGTCTCTGTTTTCCCCAGTGCTCCTATAAAGGCAGACCACTAGCTGATATATATTTACGTAGGTGCTGAGATCTAAGTTCTGCTCCTCATTCATTTGCTGTAAGAACTTTAACCACTGGGCAGACACCTAAACCTCCAGAAATATTTAATTTTAAGAAAAGAATATCTTTTACCCTTACAGTTTCAAAGTTAATGTACTTTCAATAGTAATTTTAAAATTATCATTTCCATAATTTTTGTGATTTTGCACCTCTGGAGAATATTCAATTCTCTTTTCCCTTCGCTAAAAAGAGAATACTCTTTTCCCTTTATCTAGACTAAATGTGTCCCTCTCAGTAGCAATATTCTGTTATTGTATCTTTCAACCTAGACCATATCTCCAAAATCCTTTACACTGTGCTTCTTGCAAAAAGAACCACAAGTAAATATTTCTTTTTTTTTAAGGGTAATAAACTGTCATATTTTATTTTGTTGTAGTTATTTTTTTAACCTAAGCAATCTTATATAAGACTTGGTTACTTTACATATTCTGATACAAGAGTAACTTTACCACTGTTCAATTTTGTAAATTAGGCATTGATTAAACAAAGAAATAAGAAATAATTTCCTTTGAAAACATTGTATAACTTAGAAGTCAAAATATCTGGCTTATTTTACAAAATCAGTGTTCGTAGGAGAAGTATTATCAATAGGAGAAAAATTAATGGCAAACAAATCCTCGGTTGTTTAATTAGCTTTGCTACACAGTATAGAAAGGAACGGAATACTTCAGACTAAATAAGAGCTTGCATGTTAATATAAAAAAAAACCTAAAACAATCATTAATTGTCTCTGACTCCAGAAAAAAATATCTGTATGTCAGTTGTATGTGTATTTATTATAAGAAAATTATAGACCTTCTTAATGTGCTCACCATATTTCTAGCTGAAATTGAATTAATGGTTTTTAGTGAGGCTTTTCCTAACAAACTGAACTGCTCTACTGTAATGTACATTTATAAAAGGCAATTCCAGATGTCTTGTCTAATAAGTGACTGATAAATGCCTGTCTATTGTTAATATAAAACCAGACACAAATATCTTTTAGAGGCTTTAGACTCTACCTAAATTAGTTCTTGTCATGCGTTTGATGACTTAATAATTCCATTATTCCTTTAGGTTAACTACTATGGTTGTAATGATTTGTGGGTAAAAAAAATAAATGTGATGCAGTGAGATATCTAACTAAAGCAGACAAAAAGTGGGAGCCGAATTTTAATTACTATTCTGATGGTAACTTGCTTTTGCACTTTGCTGTTAAACCAAATCATAAGATCCCTTCATGAGGTTTGCATTTTCATATTATTTGAAGCCTGAACTAAGTATTCTTATATATAAAACAGATATATCACAAAGCAGTTATAACATTATAAGTACAGGCATATTGTGAGAACTTTTAATATTCTGTAAAGTGTATTTGCATCTGAGTCTAGGTATTCACACATTAATTTAGTTATAGTCACACATACAATTTTGTTTATAGGTGTAAGAATATGCAGTGGTTTGCTTGGACACACACACACATGCACACACACACACACACATTTAAAGCAGGATGATGTATATGTAGTTAGTACCATATGTGATTTGATTCATTGTATATGTGAAGAGATGATTCAATACATTTTCTTTCACACTTTCTGGTTTCTGGAAAAATTACTTTATCACTGAAGAAAAATTCTGATATATCTGACCTACCTAGATATTCTTCTTGGCAATAAGGAGCAGGAAGAAAGACATGTGGTTATTAAGTTGCACTGAACAGTACTCACATCAAGTAGAATTTGTGGTTCTTCCAGACTAAATGTCTCCTTTATGAGGTTTTTCCTATTGATTTGCTTCTCATATTCTTTTCAAATTGGAAATATGAGAGTCAGAACCGTGACTCTGCACCTTCTGAGTTATCTTCTGGATCATCATTACGGCATAAAGCAACCACTGTAATTAGGACTACTTGAGATTCTTAGGATAATATGAAAAATGCTTTACAAGATACAATTATATTGTTCTTATCTTCATAGTATTCCATAAGAAAAATATTTCTTTGATTAAAATAATGGATATTCTGATAGTGATTTCACTGAATCTGTAAAAATTTGTTGGTAAAATGGTTATTTTCATAATATTAAGTACACAAATCTATGAACATGGAGTATCTTTATCTTTCTCTATCATGGTCATCAGAAGTTTAAAGTTTCATTATAAAGGCCCTTTAATCCTTAATTAAATATATCCCTAGGTATTTTATTTTCTTTAAGTCTATTATAAATGGAAGTATATCCATGATCTTATTTTTTTTGGCATGTTTGTTGTTTGCATCATTCTAAGTACTTGTCCTTTAACTCACAGATACTTCATACTTCATAAAGAAAATTCTACATATCTAAGAATATATGTATCAATATTCACACAAGCACACACACATACATAAATACATGCATTCAAGAATATAAAATAAATTAATGAGAAAAGAACCTGTGAATTTGAAAAAGAGAAAGGAGATTTATTAGGAGGGTATGGAGAGAGGAAAAGAAGATGTAATTATACTATAATCTAAAAATTAAACAATTTTCAAAAATTAAAGAAAGAAAAGGGAAACATCTCACATTATACTCATCCGTTGGTCTGTTCTAGAAGTTTCCAAGACTATTCTCAGGTTATAGCACAGACTAAAATAATTCAAGGAATTCATTAAATCTGTAACTCTGAAAAATTAAACTTAAGTAAAAGGATCAGTACAGAAAAGTATTGCAAAGGGAAGCAGTGAACAAGGCAGAGTACAAGAAGGAATAACAAAATTTGTTTTTTCTTCCGTGCCAGTGAATACAGAATGCCTGTTATCTTTTTGACTGTTTATCTAGAAATATTGGACATTACCAACTAAGAAAATTCATCTTGGCTTCCTGTTTAAATTATATGCAGAAAATTGCCATTTAGCATGCATGTCTAACCAAATGACTAGCTTTATAACATATTTTTAACTACCCATGGATATTGGAGTCCTAGTATCATATGTATGCTAGCCCATTCTAATTTCTGGCAAGTTGTGTTCTTTATGATTTTGTAATTGCAAAGTGAAAAACAGGGGAAGGCAAGACTTTAAATAATTAGAAACCAAACTTGCATTGATGTTTAAAAAATTAAAGCTTTTAATAACCAATGTTTACCTCAAAGAAGAGAGCCAGGTGGTTATTATAATCAAGCACACATAGCTGCAAAATATTTCTTACTACAGAGTTCCCAGTGTCAAGAAATCATTTATGTGCCAGTTTTTGCCGGCTGTTATTCTTCTCTGTGTCTCATCTACATGAGATTGTATTGACATTTTAGGCAATGTTGTTTTAATGAACTGTGCATCATCCTTGTGTATATGAATTGAGAATGAGTTCTGTCCCTACACATGTTGTGCTGTAATTAAACCAGCTGTACACTAATCACTTGATCGCTATAGCACCTTGAATCTACGTGCAAAGTTAACTTAGCACAGCATGGGTGATCTCTATATTTCAGGTGCCTTAATAACTGATGAGCAATGCCACAAATGTATCTTGACAGAAATGATCAGTTTCTTATATTCTGAAGAAAGTTGTTCTAAGAAGTAAGCTTAAAATGAGGCCAGAGGTTTTTTGTGGGCTTGGAGAGTGTAAATTTATTACTATGAAATCCTCAATTATATACTTTTAGAGATAAGAAGAATGGTAAATTTGCAATAGCTATTGCTTTATATACCTGGCCTATGGGGAAAAGATTTCTAAACTAGGAATTTGGAACAGTTGCCCTTGATGCTAGTTCTCTTTCTTTCTTTCTTTCTTTCTTTTTTTTTTTTTTTAAAGATTTATTTATTTATTATATGTAAGTACACTGTAGCTGTCTTCAGATGCACCAGAAGAGGGCATCAGATCTCATTACAGTGGTTGTGAGCCACCATGTGGTTGCTGGGACTTGAACTCATGACCTTCCAAAGAGCAGTTGGTGCTCTTCCCCGCTGAGCCATCTCACCAGCCCGATGCTAGTTCTCTTGGCTGCCTTTGATGCTAGTTCTCTCGGCTGCCTAAAGATATTAGATGATATTTCCCTCATTGAAAAACACCAGATCATGACCTATGATATGTTTTCTAATCTGCATAATTTATTTTTCATAAAGATTAATTAATGTAAACCTGGGTATTAAGCTAGAGCTATGCATATGGAGGCTTAACATTTAGCTTGCTGTGTATAGCCATCTAACTTGTACATTCATAACATCGACAATAGCAGTAGAACTTCTGTGATTCTTCAAATTGAATGGCACCATGAAGATAAAGATTGAGGTGTTTTTAAATACCCATGAAAAATTATACCTATACTAAATACTACTTAATTTTTCATAGACCACAAAACCCTGTGAATCATCTCACACTTAGTTTTCTTTGCTGTACTCAAATCAGGAATTAGTTTTTCAGATTCAGTTTCCTTCAGATATCACATCTTTACCAAAGTTGTAAAAAAGTATTAGATATTATAAGATTCAAGATGGAAAAATGCTACAGTTTTCTAACAAAATTTATTAATGAATTCTAAGCTAGTATTTTTTCTAATTAATTTCTGTTTTAAAAATTCCTACTTATCAATTATTAATTACTGGAAATATATACATAATCCTTATTATCTTTTGTAGGTGTCAAATTAATATTGTATCTTATTGGCAGAGTACTAGCAGTAGGTTCTCCCATAGGGTCTATGACTAGTCTAACCATAGGTTCTCAGGCTTGATAACTCTATCAGGTATGGGTTCCATCTTGTGTATCATAGGCTTTAAATCCAGTAAGAGAGTCATTGTATTCACTAATTACATTATTGCCAGTATTGCTCTACTGGGCTTAAATTGGCAGGCAGGTCATCACTGTAGCTCCAAGTGTTCACAGTTGGGTAAGACTGATGACTTCTTTTCTTCCTGTATAATGATCATAGCATCTGCCATCACAATGAATCATGTCTAGCAGGGTGAAGATTCTAGGTCAATACTAATTTGTTTTCTTCATGTTCTATGAGTCAAGTTGGTCTGCTTAGCAACAGAGTCTTACCATCAAGATCTGAAGGATAACAAAAAACAATGGAAAGAGTATGTAATATTTCAAGGCCTATTAATCTGACTTGTCAACAAGTCAAATATAGATAACTCATTACTAATACTAGATTTTTAACTTATTAATGTATGGTGCCTACTAGGGCCATTGTAGCCCCAATATAATGTCATTCAGTTTAAGCTATATTTATATGTGTGTATAGTTATATCTTTAAAAGTTTCTATAGTAGTAACTTTCCATATGGAATTGCCCTTGTCCTCTCATCTGCCACCTCACTGAACATTATTATTCTATTTTCAGTGAATATTATTGCTCCATATTTTTCTGTTCCATTTCTATCACTGGCTTCTCTACTCCCTTGATAACTCATCTTTCCTAGTAGCTAATTACTAATTTCCTGACCTCTGTAAATCTTCTAATTAAGACACACATATCTAAATTCAAAGGTAACATCTGTAAATGAGAAAGCATGCAACAGATGTCTTTCAAAGTCTGGGTTACCTCACTCAAAATGATTGCTTCCAGCTTCATGATCATAAAATTGTGGGGAATGGAATTAAATACAGTTCTCCAAAGATTGATAGAAATGGATGAGAAATATATTTTGAGTGTTCAATATCCTTAGCCATCAGGGCAAGATACATTTAAGGTACTTTGAAATTTCATCCTACCCCAGTCAGAATAGAAATAAAACAAATACAAACAAACAAAACAACACATTACTAAAGTAAACAAAGAAATAACGCCAAATGTCACTAGCATTCAGAAAGGTAAATATTTATTGCTGGTTGGAAAGCAAGCTAATATAGTCTCTGTAGAAATCATGGTGGAGGTTCTTCAAAAAGCTAGATGTATGTCCGCCCACCCTGTGATAGTTGTATACATTAGAGCATATGCACCAAAGGCTTTAAAGCCTACTAAAGAGAACTTGCTTATCCAAGCTCACTGCTGCTATATTCACAATTACAAGGAAGTGATAAACAGGCAAGTTGTCAATCAGCAGATGAATGTCTAGCAAACAATGTGGCACATTTACAGAATAGAATATTTTTAAAGAGAAATTAATAAGTAATGGATGGAGGTGACTAAAATTTTGAAGCTCTAATTTCTTCTTAAGTGAATCATTTGCTGATTTCTAATCTGAGGATATTAATGTGAAGTGGTGGGAGAGACTGATTAGAAGATGTGGATCACTGGAAGCATGCCTTTGTAGATGGTATTATTTTTGGATACTTCTTATATATCTTTCTGAATCCAGTTATCATTACATGAGCAACTCTTTTATACCATAGCTACTCTGTCATAATATTCTATCTATGTCAATGGAATTTAAATAAATTCAATGAGGATTCATAAACTATGTGATAAAACAAAAATTTTCAACTTTAAATTGATTTTTCTTAAATGATTCTGATAGCTATAGTCTTGACTAATAAAGTCATTAAAGAGAAGCAAAGTTTGTTAATAATATCTGGGATCAACAGAAACCATAATATTCTTGTTAGCTTGTTTTCAAAAAGACACATTTAAATTTTTTAACTAAAACAGTAAAACTGGAATAGAAAAATGAGTACTTGCCATTTATATTCTATTTTTTATTTTACTTTTATATATATTATACCAAACTATTAGAAGGGTTCTATGATCCTAATCATTTTAATTTGTAAATTATTTATTTGCCCAATAGCTTATATCTTGAATTTTTGATTCAAACTACAAGGTTTAATTATGGGTGGTGATTAGATCTTGAGGGCTCATTAATGGATTGAATAATTCAAGGACCAAATTTTATTTAAAAAATTAGCAAATGAATGTTGATGTTGTATTTCTGAAGAGCAGGAAAATTATTCTTGATATTTTTTTATTCGGAGTCTAGCTTTTAATAGCTGAGCTTTTTACCCAGCCCAAGCACTTTATCCTTTTTCTGAAAATTTCATTTATTTCCATGTTTGTTATGATGTATTTTAGTTATATCCATCCTTCTTTCCCAAGTAATCCCAGATAAAATTCCTTCCTTCCACCTTCTCAATATAGAATCCTTTTTTTCTCCCTTTCCTTCAAGATGAAATTTGGCTTCCCAAATACTCTTCATTATTATTATTATTGTCATTTTGATTGAAAATAGGGTTCTCTCATAGAATCCATCTCCAGTAGAAAGATAGCATCAAGTGGAGGAATGGTGTTGTTTTCCCACAGTCAAATACTCTGACTCAGAATTTTTCCTAAATTCTAATCTAAAAGAACTGCAAGGACAAAAATGGAGAAGAGATTAAGGAAAAGTAAGTTCAGTGACCAGCTCAGTTTGGGATCCATCTCCAGGAGAGGCTTGAAGGCCTGACACAATTACTGATGCCATGGTGTGTTTATTAAAGACAAGGTGCAGCATAGCTGTCCTCTAAGGTGCCCAACAAGCAACTGACTGAAACAGACATAGGTACTTACACCCAACCATTGGACTGAAGCTGGGACCCCTTTTGTTGAATTAGGGAAAGACAAGAAGAAGCTGAGGAGGAGGGCAACCCCATAGAAAGACAAGCAGTCTCAACTAACCTGAGCCTCTGAGATCTCTCAGACACTGAGTGACCAAACAGGCAGCATACATGAGCTGATATGAAGCCCCTAACACATATAATGCAGAGGACTGCTTGGTCTGGCCATGGTGGGAGATGTGCCTAACCCTGGAGAGACCTGAGGCCCCAGGGAGTGGGGAAGTCTGGTGAGGTGGGGACCATGCATTGGCGTATCCTACTGAAGATAGGCAGGGACGAATGAGATGAGGAAATAAGGAAGGGAAAACTAGGAGAGGGCAACTACTAGACTGTAAAAGCATGAAAGAACTAAAAGAAAAAAAGAGAGAGAAAAGAAAAGAAAATTAGAAAAAAAGAAGTAAAGAGTCTAGTCTTCTCTCATATACCATATAACTGTCCCAACCACAGTTTTCCTCTCTCCATTTCTCCTAGCCTCCTCCTAATTCCCTCTCCCCTGCATCCTAGCCCATTTACTTTTCATAAATGAACAGGCTTCTAAAAATAAGTCAGTCAGATGGAACAAAACAAGATACAAAAAGACAAGACAAGAACCCTCATATCCAGACTGGACAAGGCTATGCAATAGGAGGAAAAGAATCTCAAGAGCAGGCAAAAGAGTCAAAGATAGACCCACACCAGGAGCTAGGAATCCGCCTCCCCCCAAAAAAGCTAATGTTCACAACACACATATATATGTATAGGACCTAGTATAGAGCATACAGACCCTGTGCTTGTCCTATCAATCTCTGTGAGGCTAAATAAGCACTGCTTTGTTGATTCAGTGAGCCATGTTATTCTGGTGTCCTCTATTGTAACTGACTCTTACAATCTTTTCTCCCTGAATATCCAAAGGGAGGAATCTAGTGGAGACAATTTAAACTCTGTATAAGGTTTGCTTGTGAATTTACACTCCCACCTGCTGTCAGAGGAACCTTCTGATAACAGCTGAACAGACCACTGATCTCTCTAGGGTATCCAGTCTCAGATTTTTGGGCATCCATGCTGTATCAGGCATTGGTTCACTTTTGTGGAATGGACATCAAGTTGAATTAGAGATTGATTTCCCACCTCTACAGTTCTGCTCCACCATTGTCCTAATGTAACTTGCAGGCAGGACCAATGGTAAGTCAACGGTTTTGTGGCTGGGTTGATACTCCTCTTTTTCTTTCTGTACCCCACAGAATACTTTCTCTGGACACAGAGACTTTAATGTAAGTGTGAAGGCTCCTAGTAATGGAGGACATGGACTTTGAACTTTCCATTGTTTATAGCAAGGCAAGACTACTGGTTGTGGGACTGGGTTATATTCTGTTGAGCTGTTGACTGAGAAAATTCTGTGCAGACTTCTAAACAACCCAGAATGATGCTAGGATAGAAGTTCAACCTCTGAAAACTGACAGTGAGGCCCTATTGTAAGAACAACTTCCACTCTCTTCACTGTAGTAAATGGATCAAGCTGGTGTGGGTTTGGAGCCCTCACAAAATTTCTTGGTTGTATGTTTGTCTAGGATCATGGTGGATCTAATCAGCAGTTACACTCTTAAGAAGAACTTTTTTTTTCCTTCTCCCAGCTGTTAACAGTTGTAAGTACCTCCATGGCTAAGGGTGACATTATGTGTCTAAGTCTACTCTCTTTACTGGGATTTTGTCTGGCTTTGAATTCCAAGGATTTTGTTTGTTTGTTTTTGTTTTGCTTTGTTTCTAAACTTTTAATAGCCTTTTTTTTCTATTTTGAAAAATTATATAGAAGTAAAATAGGTTAAGGAACAATTTAACCCAAAACATAATTTTGACATACAATGTCTTTTTATAGGAATCAGCCTGTTGTTTTTATTTATCTCATTCTAAGCACAGTATTAAGACTAAACCAAGACTACCAATAATCTTATAAAAATGTTTTAGATAAATGAAAATTTTGCCACTATTTTCTTTATGACTGAACAAAATTACCAAAGCCATTATATATTTATGTCAAGATACACATTATGTTTTAATATTTCTTTAAAGCAAAGCAACTTACTAATCAAATATAAATATTATAATATGGTACTATCTTATTCAGAAATGATTAGTACATTGCATTAGGGAAGATAACACTCAAGTTATGTTACCAAGTCAGAATCAGCTTTTACCTGGAATTTTTCACCTGGGAGGCTCTGACACATTTTCTTTGAATAAAACATTCTTTTAGGTTTGAGAGTTCTTTCCCCATTTCAAAGAAGGTCATAATAACTTTCATAAAATTCTCATGGATAACTATATTTCTATGTATAATTCATCATGTCTCATATTATTTTGATTTATTCTATGTTTTGAATAGTTCACAAAGTAGCCTATAAAATGTGGTAAAATGATTATTCAGAAAAGAAACAAGTTAAGGAATTTTTTGATTTCATATTTGCAAGTAGACAGAGACACTTGTGATATTTGAGTCATCACTAAATTATATAGCCTCCAGAACAACCAGCATGGAAGGAAAGAAACAAGAATAAAACTTCTCATTCTCATGTGTTCACTACTTGAAAACAATATTTATATTTAAAACCCTTAAGAACACTATGTATTATTGTTTGAAGTTAGAACATTATAAATCCCATTATGTTTGAAGTCCTGTGAAACTGTTATAGACTTTGGCAACTAGTATTTCAGAAAACAAATTGTTTTTATCCCTTCAAACCCCAAATAGTATAATTGCCTCTAAATAACTGGAAGAAAAAAATTTAATTCTGTGTTCAATAAGATACTTCTTTTTATGTTTTTCCATTTTTAAATATTTAATTATATTTTTTAAACTTTTATTATTATAAATTTAAAATAAAGGAGGCAAATATACCCATATAAGCTATAAATGAAACTATGTAAATTTAAATTTCTTAGAAAAAATCAATCTAATTTTTAAATACTAAAATTTTTTAATAGTGAATGCCTTAGAAATTAGACTATATAATATGTAATTTAAAGAAAATACCAATACTTTGGTGTAGAAATATACATTTTTCTAAGTGGATCACAAACAATATCTTGTATGCATTAAGAACCTGAATTAACTATATTAGAAATAATATTTATAATACAGTTTTGTTTTTGTTAACAATAAACTTGCAGTCAATAGAAAATTATGGGAAGCAAAGAATTGCATTTGTTAGTAAATCCATCTGTACTATAAAAAGAGGTAATAATGTTTATGACTCACTGAAAAAATGATGGACTCCAAGGACAACAGTGTCCATGATTAACATTAATGGACAAATGATAAAATGGACTCAAGGTTAATCACTTTTCTTACAGAATCATTGATTTCCTTTACCTTGCCAGTCTAGTATGCCACATTTGATAACTGGTTTTGATCATTAGCCAATCAAACTTCAAGTGCAAGGCTGAAAGTCAAAAAAAAATCACAGATTTCAGTTCTCCAGGTAGTATTTATTTTTAGAAAAAAAAATATAACCACTTGATTCCTTTTGTTGCACTTTGTGAGATATAGTTTTCTAGAGCATAGCTCAGTATAATGTGAGGTTATTTGGAATTTTATGATTAAAAGTAAACATTAGTTAAAAAGAAACTGTCATATTGTATCTTAACTTTCTTTCCCAGGTGAACACAAATTATAATTATAATTCAATGTATAACTCACAAATTGTGAGTTAGTTATAATGGAAAAAATAGAAAGAATTTTGTTCTAACAATTATAGCAGAGTAAATGTTACTATATGCAATTATCAATTACAAAACTAATGCATAGCTGTGAAATCATCATTTATAGGATGTTATATATAATGTGAGATATAAAAAATCATCAGGTGATAGTACACCATCTGTACTAAAATATCAACTGTTCTTATGTTCTATTGATCACCTTGACCATGTTCTATCACTTCCTAAACCACCTATTTCCTCTTATTAAAAGAGCAATGACTCCATACCTTAGCACCTGCTGAAATGAAACAAAACCCAGACATTCATCTATTAAGTTAACTTTTTAAGAGAGCAATCAAGAGGATGCTAAAAATAGTCCAAGTTAGATAATTATATATTAAGGTTTTGTATCTAAGTTTTATATTTAAGACATCACATTTTCTAGCTTGGAGAAGATGTCAAAAGACTTAGTTCCCAGGGCTATAAAGATAGGTCAGTGGGTAATAGCACTTTCTGCTCTTGTAGAGTGGGGAAGTGGTCCATGAGAGATATCCTGGTCCTCACTGAGCTCAAGTGCTTTGAAGCACTTGAGACCCTGAAGGGACAGTAAAAACTTCATCTGCTCTGGGGTACAAGTCCCCTGTCATAGAGCCACAGCCCCCATACATTTGTAGCTCTCAGTCATATAATGGCAGCACCCTAAGATGCTTCCAGATGTAGATGAGGCATCCCTAACATCTCTGATCAAGATACTAGGAAAAGAGATGTGATCTTTGGTCAAATATGCTCAAGACAGAGGTCTCCACACTAATGAGGTACCAAGAGACCTGGAGGGTGTAGCCAATATGAACTCTTTCCCAGACATTCCTTCCTGAAAAAGGTATTTAATCTTAGGCCCACAATGAGAAGTGGGGTATGGTTTCACACATCTTCCTGCCATGACAATACATTTCTCAGAACCACTGACCATCTCTTTTCATTGGGATCTGCAGTGGGAAGGCATGGAAAAGGCCTTCGCCTGTAGAGCCACAGTTTAATCTCTCATAGAAGGCTTCTCTGCACACTCAACCACAACTACCACCAAGCCAATTACCACCAAGTTAAGGACTTTCCCTGTGGTACCAGCAGGAGCTCCCCTTCATCCCGCAACCCCCTACTCTGGGCCAGACCCAGCCCATGAGTCTCCAACTCCTTTCCCAGCTCTTCCCCAAGAACCTGAAAACTGCATGGCTCTTGGGTTGTCACGGGCCTGGAGACAGAAAGAACCAGCTACAGCTGTCCCATGTCTCCGACAATGCTTCCTGTCCTCTGGAGGGGTGTCCTGGTGCTTTCCTAAAGCCCAGCACACCTGCCCTGGCAGAGGCATGGGGTAAGCACAGTCAAATTCCCTGTGTTCTGCCTCCCCAAGTGGCCATGGCCTGTGGTAGAGCAGACATGGGAGACACAACCCTACCGCAGAGGATCCTAATTTAGTTCACAGCAACCACATAAGCAGGCTTCTTTCTGCCTGTCCCTACAGTAGTACTAGGATACATGATACTGTCTTCTGGAAGGTACCAGTGTGCCTACGGTACACATGTAAATACACAGATACTTGTACAAAAATATGAAATATAAATCTTAAAATATATTTTTGTCACTATTCCTATTTTATGAATAAATAAAAATTTTGAATTTATTTTTAAAACTACAAGAAACCATGAATAAAAATTAAAGCAAGATGCATACTTTCCAGAATAATAAAAGTACAAAAGTAAGCAAAACACCTCCAGAAGAGGCCAAAGGGAGAGCAAGCAAATAAAACAAACGAAAGAAAAAAAAAAGGAATTAGGGCACGGGAAAATACTTAACCTGAAACTCCTCTAGGCTGGATGAAATATAATCCTATGATGAAGTATCATCACATGTGTGTGATATGAGTATGTGTCTGAAATTGTGTGTGTGTGTATGTGTGTATATAGAGGTGTGTGTGTGTGTGTGTGTGTGTGTGTGTGTGTGTGTGTGAGTAGGGGAGTACACAATTTTTAGATGCTTGTGAAGTCACAACAGTGAATCTCAATGTCTTGCTGGATGGCTTTCCATTTTATTCAACTACATAGGCATTGTCAGTTAAACCTGGAGCTTGCTGATGTGTCCAGTCTAGTTTTTCTTTCTTGTTCTAGGTTCCCTTCTATTTCCCCAGTGATAGGTTGGCAGCCAGCCCACAGTGCTCAGCTACCATGTGCTCTGGGGCACTGATCTTAGATTTTTCTGAATATGAAGCAAATACTTTATCTGCAGAGAAGCATCTCTAGCCCATAATCTAGCACTTTCAATGAAATGGTAAATAATAACAGATTATTTACCATTTGTATAACTTTTACAAATGGACTAAAAGGGGTTATAACATACTGACAAAATCACAAATGGCATAAGGGATAATGACAACATAGAGCTAAAACAAAGTAATTTAAAAAATATACAGTTATTAAATCATAAGGAATACCATTTAAAACCCTTTATTTTATCTATCTCCCTCCATCTATCAACAACCTGCTTTTAAATACATTAAAAGCAAATGTAATGAAAAATATCAAGTATTAAATAAAATTTCAAATGATCCCAATATTATAATATTTTTAAGCATAACTTTAAAATAAAACTAGAAAGAAACAAGGTGGATAATGTAAAGAAGCCTTTCAAAGGGTGATAGCCTTTCATAATAAATCAGAAGTAATCAATAAAGGTGCACAGTGACCGATAAAATAGCAATAATCACACACAAATCATTTGCCTTTGAATCAAGGCATATTGATAAATAATTATTTAAAAGATAATAGAAGCAAGCGATGTTCTCAGCCTTGTATTGGATAGAATAAACACTGCATTTGTATACTGAATTAGACAAAAATAATGAAATTACTCATATACCTTGCATTATGGAATTGTTCATTAGAAGACAATGCTTAACTCATGCTATTAATTGCTGCTACTTAATAATCTTACACTTTGAAGTTATTTGCTCTCTCATATATTTTGACTAACAGAGCAAAAATATTTTTCTTCCCTGGATCAAACAATTCTAAAGATGTGTGGTCTTTTGATCACTAATCTGTTTCATATCTAATGCAGAACGTATATGCTTACTTTACACTGTTATCCTAATTTGAGAGTTGCTTCTAGAATGAACAAATAGAAGTTACTGAGTTTATTTTTCATTGATAATCATAATAAAAATTAATAAATTATAATAAATTATGTTTTCCTTACTCACAGGTTTACCATTTAAAAGCTTGCTTTCAAGGGAGAATGTATACTTGCTGAAAATGGTGATAAAAGTTTGTTTTCTCATGATATGAATGATTAATTGATAAGTGTTCGGCATTATTAACTGGGTCTGGCAAAAGACCTTCCAAAATTTGTGAGCTTTTTCACCTCTTTTGTTTGTTACAAACATATCTGTACGGTGTATTAGTCATGTTTAAATCAAATATTATCTTTTAATATGATAAAATAATTCAATTGTCATGTCTGTGATATGATATTTACGAAAATCTTTTTAATCATTTATTTGGGTTTCCATCTTTAAAATGTCATTCTAGACCTTTAAAATTGTATGTGTAGAATATTTCAAACAGAGAAATAGAAAGTTTTGAGAAAAACTATTATGAAAAGTGCAGACCTAGACAGTTACTTATAACAACAGAGAGAAATGGAAAGGACTCAGAAGAATCAGTAACTCGATAAATATATTTTAAAATTGTTTTAATAGTGTAAATAAGCTAATTGAGTGTAAAGGCAATTTACATAAACATGGAATAATGAAGTATCAGGTAATTTATTGAGAGTCATTCCTGAAGACTGCATATTTTTCTATGTGAATTGAGGGGAGCTCAAGCAACTGATGTGAAATCTTCTAAAAATGTGTATATTTATGTGGAGTCATATATGGATTTGGATTACTTTTGAGGTCACTCACAATAGTTCTGGTGTTTGAAACTATTAATATGTGATGTCAGAACAATCTAAGTTTGAAGAACCTAGGAACTCAGCAATCGGAGTAAAGAGAGCTCAGGTTGGAAGCCAGGCATGGCAAGTGGTGAAGTACAGAGTCAACAACACAGCATTGAAGCCTATCCTGTCATTCTCTAACAAAAACTAAAGTTTATCATCTTTTTCTTTGCAACCCCATAGAAAAACAACAATATCAACCAACCCCCAGGAGCTCCCAGGGACTAAACCACTGACCAAAGAACACATGGAGGGACACATGGCTCCAGCTGCATTTGTAGCAGAGGATGGCCTTATCTGGCATCAATGGGAGGAAAGGCCCTTGGTCCTGTGAAGGCTTGGTGCCTCAGTATAGGAGAATGCCAGGGTGGTGAGGTGGGAGTGGGTGGGTGGATGGGGGAGCAGCCTCATAGAGACAGGGAGAGGGTGGATGGAGTAGGGAGTTTGTGGAGGGGATACATTTGAAATGTAAATAAATAAAATAACCAATAAAAATAAAAATAATAAATGATTAATGTACATGTTTTATAATTACTATAGTAATCTTACTTAAAAAATAAGAAATAACCCTTTCTGCCATCTTGGTGCCTGTGGAGGCCTGCTGGGAACAGGACTTCTAAAGCCAAGTCTGCCTGGCAGGCTGTGGTGCGAGGCCATTTTTGCTGGCTCTGAGCGAGGTCTCCGGAACCAAAGAGAGCACACACAGCTCTTCTTAAAATTGAAGGCATTTATGCCTAAGATGAAACTGAGTTCTACTTAGGCAAGAATGTGCTTATGTGTATAAAGCAAAAAACAAACCGAACAAAATGAGAGTGATCTGAGGAAAAGTAACTCGGGCCCATGGAAACCCAAACAGTGGTATGGTTCACGCCAAATTCCGAAGCAACCTTCCTGCAGAGGCCATTGGACACAGAATCCATGTGATGCTGTACCCATCCCAGATTTAAACTAACAGAGAGTAAATAAATAAAATTAGATTTGTAAAATAAGTAAATAAAACTGGACCATAAATTGAAATTACCAGTGAATTAAAGTTCTAGCATCAATGATCCCTTAACCACAACAGAAGTACAGTTGAAAAACTATATTGTACTTTAAAATGCCTATGTCTGAGTATTTCTGGTTTTAAGTATAGTTTTATTATGCTTAATTATGTAAACATTAAGTACAATAAATGAGACATTCATATATAATCATCTTAGTGGCTTAATTTTATGAATTCATCAGCCTGATATTTAAATCACATCAATGTTGCTGTATACATATTTTAACAACCAGAATGTTTGTGACAAAAAGTTTCAGGTTAGCAAGTAGTTTGCAAATTTATTCATTCTTGTTATAAATTTAATATTAAAAATTCAATTTTCATAAGAGTAGAAAAAATAGGAAAACATTGTCTTTAGTGAAATAAAAATAGTTAAGGCATATTTGATAAGATTATCTTCTCTTCATGACTGCTTCACTTTTCATTGCTTTTCATCCTTATTAAAACTGAAAATCAATGCCCTTCATACTTAGCATTGATATTTATCTACTTCTGAGAAATCCATTCCAGAAACATTGTCTGCTTGCCCTAAACTTTAATTATATTCTTCAAAACCTATTTAATATGGAATTAAACTTATTACACTCTATTTTGAATTCTCTGATAGAGCACAGTAAAATAATGTCACCTGGTATAGCCAGGATAAATATATTTTTATGACTACTATTATTACAGAAACAAAATTAAAATTTGGAGTAGAATTCAATATTTAAATATTACAAAATAAAACAATAACAGAGTTTATATGAAATATGTTTTTACTTTATCATTGTTTACTAATTATGTGCATGCTTATTTCTGAAATGTTTTAGTTTTATGCCCTTTATTTAGTACTGAATAATTAAAATGTGCAGATTATGTTGCTTTGATCGGGAGAGAAAAATTTGTACTTCACAAATTTGTTGTGTTTTCTTTTTGTACAGAAATCATGACATGGAGAGAATGTAAGGACACTGTGAAGTCATTCCCAGGCAAAAGCATACAGACAGATTTAAAGATGTGGAAATCTGAGACCCAAGTGGAAGCCAGACTAAGGGAAAGGCACATGGATCTCTAGTTGTTCTAGTAGAGATGTGAACCCTGCGTAGTGACAGCTGGACAGTGGCCAAAGCAGAGAAATCAAAAGTTCCAAACTTCAGTGCCAAAGCCAGGACTCAGGGAAGCCATTAAGATAGACAGACTGGTAGAAGCTTACAACAGATGTAGAGGTAAGACGATGAAATGATCAGAATCAGACCAGACACTTGCTCATTGTTGGGCATCTAGGTCAGGAGAGCCATATCAGTAAGCTGGTTCTAGCCACAAAAACAAAAGCAACAACAAACCATGTCAACATGGCTCCTCCCACAGTAATGTTCTCTAAAAGACTCTAAAGCTCTCTAAAGGTTTATTCAGAGACTCTGTGATATGCTTATCACAGTCAGAATAGAAGAAGAACCACATGTGAACAACAGGTTTAATAATGAATATAGATCACATTGGCATTGTATTACATTTGCATGATATTGTTTCAAACTGTATTTTGCCTTACAAACTATTAGAAAAGAACTACATTCTCTCTCTCTCTCTCTCGCTCACTCGCTCTCTCTCTCTCTCTCTCTCTCTCTCTCTCTCACACACACACACACACACACACACACACACACACTATTACTGGACATACCTTATAAGCCAAATACATTTTAAAAGGTAGGTTTACCTGTTAAGCCCTAAGAGATTTGTAAAAGGAAAATTTCCTGTACAAATGTTTAAACTAAGTTTTCTTAGGAAGATCCCTTAACTAAAAAATCAAACACAGGCTTTCCTCAAATATTTATGATATTTGAAGACATTTTAATATGAGGTAGCTTGGCATTTCGAACTAGGAAAGAATCCTGAGATGGCTGTGTGAGCAGCTTATCTTACACAGACAGTTTTACAAGGTCAAAAACCATTGTTCTGCTTCTCAACACTGACAGACTTGCAACAAATCAAAACGGGGATATTCAACCAGATCTTGTTTTATTTTTATATTTTTTATTAGTCATTTTATTTGTTTACATTTCAAATGTTATCCCCCTTCCCAGTCTCTACTCCATGAACCCTCCACCCCATGCCCCTCTGCTCAATGCCCTAAAGGAGGGGGATGCCAGAGGGGTGAGGTAGGAGTCGGTGGGTGGGTGGGGGAGTAACTAGATCTTGGAAATGGTGTGTTACTTTGATTGTGACTGTTACATAGTCCCAGACGAGAGTAAGTAAGGGGCAAACAAGTCATGATAGTTTTTAGTTCAAAGGGGTTGCAGTTTATGATTGACGAGGAAAAACGCAGCAATCAGAGTAAATGAGACTGCTCATACCATCCTATACCATCCTATACCATCAAAGCTAGGAAAGATGCAATGTTTTTGCTCAAATTCTTTCTCCATTGTATTCAATATAGGACTCCAAACCTTGGAATTTTCAGTTAAAATTCCTACAGTTAAAGTGGATATTCTCACCTAACTTGAACTAATTAAAATAACTTCGAACAGGCTTGCTGTCAGCTAGCTCTCACAGTTAGCTGGTCTGCCTTAAGTCACTTAAAAGGGCAGAACCTCATTTGAGAAAATCTTTCTATAAGACCTCTCCATAGGACATTTTCTTCCTTTTTTTTATTGTTGATTTTTTTCTTTATTTACATGTCATATTTCCCAGTTCCCCCTCCAAAAACAAACAAACAAACAAACAAAAAACAACAACAAGAACAAACCCCTGTTCCCTTCCCCAACTCCTGCTCACCACCCCACCCTCTCCCACTTACTGGCCCTGGCATTCCCCTACACTGGGGCACAGAACTTTCACAGGGCCAAGGACCTCTCCTCCCATTGATGACCTTCTTGGCCATCCTGTACTATACACTTGCTGCCAGAGCAATCAGTCCCACCATGTGTACTCCTTGGTTGGTGGTTTAGACCCTGGGAGCTCTGAAGGTACTAGTTAGAGTTGCAGAGACTAACTATGGAGCAGAGACTGAAGGAAGGACAATCCAGACTGATATAGTTGTCTCCTGAGAGGCTCTGACAGTACTCGACTAATACAGAAGTAGAGGCTCACATCCATCCATTGAACTAAGTACAGGGTCCCCAAATGAAGGAGCTAGAGAAAGGACCCTGAAGGGTTTGCAACCCCTTAGGACGAACAACAATATGACATTTTCTTAATTAGTGACAGTTGGAGAGAGCCCAGACTACTGTGAACAGTACTGTCCCTGGTCTGGTAGTCGTGGGTTCTGTAAGAAAACAGACTGAGCAAGCCACAAGGAGCATGCCAGAAAGTAGTGCCCCTCCATTCTCTGGGTATCAGCTCCTGCCTCCAGTTTCCTACTCTATTTGAGATTCTGCCTAATTTCCTTCAATGATAATCTACAGTATGGGAGTATAAGCCAAAGAAACCCTTTCTTCCCAACTTGCTATTTGTTGCACTCTTTCATCACAGCAGTAGTAACTGTAATTACTACGACACTCTTGGGTCCTAGTCTCCTAGGTTATAACTTCCTTGTCAACTTGATAACAATAGTCACTGTTAGTAGTCATAAGCAGAAGGAAAGGTATCCTAAAAGAGATTATTGCTAAACCCTCCTTCATGTCAGGAGTTTTAAAGAAACACTTCTGTGTTCAAAGTGTGTGTTTTCTCCAGACTCATCAATGAGGAAACCTGACAGCGACTACTTCCTTGAGGCCTGGGAAGCTGACTTGCAATGCTGTTGAGCTATAAAACAGACTCCAAAGAGTATGTTTTTCCAGTAAGAAAAGCAAAGGTACTGATGATTCAGAGGGCTTAAGTACAGATCACCATTAATCGATGGCCATGAAACTGATACCTCATGAACAGTCTCTGAAAAATGATTCTTTTCAAAAAAGTCATGTAAGGAAATAAGTTTAGCACAGCCAAAAGAAAACAGACTTTGTGAAATTGTATCACTAAGCAAATATTAATCAATTAATATTATGACACTAGATATAAATTCGGAAGGTAGCATCAGCATTCAGAATGAATTCAATGTATTACGGAAGAGAACATATTTTTCAGAATCATCAAAGAGAATCACTGAAACAACTGGAAATATGGCCAATACAGAGGAATTTAATAAGACATGGAATTTGAAAGGAACCAAATTTTGAATTTTGGACAAACATGGACAAATAAGATATAATAATTTTTATAATGATTGAACCATATTATATTTAAATAGTTGAAGAATGATGTAATTCTAGTGGTTAACTAAAAAGAGAATATTATCAATTAGGAATTACTTTTAAATACTGTGTTAGACTAAAGAATGTTACCTTAAAATGTACAAGAATTAGAAAAATTCAAAAAAGACCGACTCAAGAAAAGCAAAGCTGAATTGAAGTGTCTTATAATATGCAGTATGATTGTAACAAAAATAAAAGAAAATAACGCCTCAGAAGAGAGAAAAGAAAGGAAAAGACAAATTCAACAGAAGCAGTTCAATATTTACAAAATGTGTGAAAACACACACTACACACTCTCTCACACACACACACATATGCACACAAGCAGACACACATGCATACACACACACACACACACACACATATATACATATATATATATACATTCATACATATGTTACTGCACATACACATGCACACACTCTTAAAAACAGACACACAGGTACACACACATTCACACAAGAACACACACACAGACAATGTAACTTTTACACACACACACACACACACACACACACACACACGAACACCCTAAAAAGAAAAGGTTTGTTCCTTAACATTAAAACGACCATCAGCAACAGGTAAACCTAAGTCTGAGATAACTTCATTCATTATTTTCATTCCTATAAGTTTTGCATTCCCTCCTCTATTCTATAAAAAAGCTAAGAAGAAACAAATAGCACATAAACTGGAAAGAAACAAAGTAATACTTGTATGTATTCTGGCCTAAGATGTCAAAAAACTAATACATAAATGCTCACAACATCAATTCATAGCATTCCCAGATGACAAATCACCCAACTGAATTTATAACTAAATATTTAATAATATAGGTATTTAAATTATGAAATAATTAATTTATATTTAAATTATATAATTGTTTTATATATCAATTATAAATATTAAAATAATAAGTTATATAGATCATCATATTATCATACAAACAATAGCCATGAAGTACTAACTAATGGTGTAACATGGGTAAAACTGAAATGATTATGTTAATTTAATAAAGCTAGTTATAAAATACCTATGCTTTCCCAGTAACACAAAATTTCAAGAGTAGACATTCAAAAGAAGCAGAAAGTAGAGTAATTGTTGTGTGGTCTGGTAAGAGAAGTGAATGCTAGTGGGTATGAAGCTTCTTTCTAGGAGAACCAAAGTTTCCTAAAGTTAATTAACATTAATTTTAACATAACTGTAGTGAACTGAAATAAATCAACCAAGTATTCTAAATGGTTGAATGTTTTTAAGTGTGTTTAAATATCAATGAAAATTTAATTTTTAGAATGCTATGTCAAATCAAAGAAGCAAATCCTACAGTACACATATTTTGTGATTCTATTTTATCTGAGATGCCCAGCATAAACTAAAGACTGAAAGTAAATTAGTGGTTGCCTGTTAGTGCTAACTGTTATGAATCATTCTTTTGAGTTAATGAACAAAAATGCTAAAATTGGATTATGATGATGACAATGTAGCTGGTAAATACAAGTAAAAGCTGAATACTGCCACTGAAAGGAGTTTATGGTATATGAATTATCTATCGCTTTTTAATTACACCTCATAAAAGAAAAAAATAGTCCTCTCCAGTGAATGGTTTTTAAGTAAAATATAAACTTTCTGAACTGTACAAGGTTATACCTATATGAATTATGTCTCTGAGCAAAACAGTTGTGTGATTTTTAAAATCAGCTTTACATATCAGTACTTCTTGAAAATTTACTTGCTGTGTATTGGATGTATCAGAAAAGAAGTAATTTTTGCAGTATTTTAATAAAATAATAGCCTTTGTGGAAATTTCAGGATTATATGTTCTCTAGTATTTCAACAGTGGGTAAGAAAATGGACTGGTTAATGTAGAGTCCCAGGACCACATATTCTCTTTGCATTTCAATAAGATGGATTGTAAGATCCTCTCCAAAATCTGGGTAAAGAAGTCTACTTCCATAAAAAATAGGCACCTGTTACTAAGCATATTTAGCATTCATTTAAGAAACGACCAAGAATTTTCTAAAAATTGCTGAACATGTTTCTCACCTTCATTTCTGGTTTTCATAATGAAGTTGGAGTGATTTGTGTGTCACAACTTCTCTCACCATTTCTTAGCCAATAGTAAATACTTGTTTCTAAGTCATGTTTAAGACAGTAATCTTTTTTAAAAGTGAATATAGACTGAAAGTTATAAAGCTCTCTTGTTATTATCCTTGTTGGTACCAGAGCACTCTGGAGAGACTTCAGCCTGAAAGAAGAGAGTGAGAATCCATGTCTGAAAGGTATTGAGATGCCTGGCCTTAAAACTGCCTGCCTTATTTGGGCATTGCAAAAGTGTTCCTCTCCAGATAAAAAGTTGTATTATGAGAGGAGAAATAAAAAGTTATTATGAGAAGAGAAAACATGATCAAAATATTATATGAATATTCAGTTTTAGAGGGCGAAATAAATTACAAAAAAGGAAGAAATTACACTGAAGGTGGAGAATCTCTTTTCTGACACTGACAATCTCTGTACACATGATAGCTTTTTCTGTTGTCAATGTCGTTCTTGCTAAGCATATACAATACTGGAATATGATTCATGAAAAAATGTTTACAAGCAAAAGAATTTTTTGTATACGTACTTAAGAGAAGTGCCATCTAAGAGTTTTCCATCCAAAGTCTATCTCTACTCTGGCTTTTTAAATTATTTAACTTTACAGAAACAAATCAAGAAATCAATAATACATTTTTTTTAGTCTAAAAGTTAAAGCTGTTAAAGAAATGTTTCTCTTTGATCTTCAAACCTTCCTTACTGCTTCATTTTTTAATATAGCTATGGTCTACTATAATTTTAATTGGGCTATTATGATATATGAATATTTTATTAAAATGATGCAAGATGTGGTAAACTAATATGGAAATGAAAAGTGAAAGCAATCATTGGAACACTGGTTGGAAAATGTTCATCCAGTATTGAATTATTGCCAATAACCTTGTTGGAGGAACTGGAGACAAGACTTGGTTGGGGGATGTTGCCATCTTCATTGAAATTGTCATTATACAGGTCTAGTTAAGAGAATATATTGTTGAGATTTCAGAGGTGTAGTTGCTGCCTTGTCATATATAAATGACACTACCTCACAGCATGTTTCCCAGTCTTCTGGCTCTTAAAATCATTCATCACTCTTTCTCATGATCATCCATGATCCTCAGGTGTTGAATATTCATAGTAGAATTATCAATACATTCTATACTTCTCTGTATTTTGTGAATTTTTGTAGCCCTCCCTATATGCTGAAATAAGAACCTTCTTTGATGATGAGTAATCATTGCAAACATCTGTGGCTATAATCTTTTCACACCTTGACAGTAAAACTCAGTTGGTGAAGATGACATACATTTTAGGCCCAAAATTATGAGAATTGTGCTGGAACTAAACTGGAAGACTCCTCTGTTAAGATTAGCTTCCAGATATATGAAGGTGCCAAAAGAGAAACAAAATCAATAGTCTGACCCAGCTGTAAAACCATAAACCACAACAAAGAGTGCCATGGAAAGATGCTTCCACTGATACAAGAGGGGTACTTATATCTGTAGGTGTCTAATTAGACTAAAGATCATCTCATTTGGAGTGAATGCATGCCTGTGAATACAACCCAAACCAACTGCCCCACTTGATCTAATAGAAGCTAGAGAAAGTCCTCCTCCCTCCATATTCCAAAATTAATGCAATTCATAACTACATTGTAAACTAATAAACCGGTGATAAGATTTCAATCTGTATGTAAAGATCCAAGCAATGGATATCAAATGTTACAATACATCTGAGTATATTTGTATGTGAATATGGATTACCAAATCATCTTATATATGTAAACTTAGTATATGTCTTGAATAGCATGTAAATAAATACAAATGGGAAAAGCAGTTGTAGAAAGCAATGTTAGTTTGGACAATGGATATAAAATAAAGCAGCAGTTCTTGGAACTAGAGAGATAACTCAGTTCCATTAAGGATCTTCCTTAATGGAGTTCTCTATTAAGCTACTCTTTCAGAGGACCCAGCTAAACAGAACCCATATCAAATGGCCCACAAGCGAATGCAATGGGATCTGCAAGCGATTTCATGGAATCTGATATCCTTTTCTGGCCTGCAAGATTAACTGAACTCATATCATATACCTACAGAGACATATATTCAGGTATACATAATTAAACTAAAATAGACTCTTAATAATTAACACCAGTTTTTATTTCTGCATTAAAATACTCATTTTATTTTAAAATTTAAGCAAAATTTTATAAATTAATATATTTTAACATTACTACACATAACTATATTGTATTTTTAAGAAAAAAATCTCTTTTATTTAATGAGCTCACCATATTTTGTAGACATTAGATTTGCTTTAGGGGATCATGATAACAATTTTGTTATTGAAAGTTACCAATTCCTGGAGAAGTTTGCGTATGTACTTTACTCTCTCTCTTTTTTTTTTATAAGTCACTTTTTCCCCCATCTTCCTTTTTTTTATTAGATGTTTTCTTTATTTACAATATCTCCTTTCCCAGGTTCCCCTCCAAAAATAAAATAAAATAAAATAGAAACAACAAAAACGAATACAAACCCCTGTTCCCTCCCCCCTCCCTCTGCTCACCACCCTATACCCTCCTGCTTATTGGTTCTGGCATTTCCCTACCCTGGGGCATAGACCCTTCACAGGGCCAAGGGCCTCTCCTCCCATTGATGACCAACTTGTCCGTCCTCTGCTATACATATGGTGTTTTTGTCCCTGAGAGCTCTGAGGGTACTAGTTAGTTCATATTGTTGTTCATCCTAGGGGGGCTGCAAACCCTTCAACTCCTTGGGTATAGTTGTTTCTTGAGAAGCTCTGAGAGTACCTGACTAATACAGAAGTAGAGTCTCACAGTCATCCATTGGACTGAGCACAGGGTCCTCAATGAAGGAGCTAGAGAAAGGACCCAAGGAGCTGAAGGGTTTGCAGTCTCTTTTTATTTTAAATAAATTTTTGACAATTTCAGAAACTTGTTTACATTCTCTTAGCTCTCTTCCTCAAACTTCCCTGTCTTTTATCTCTACAGGCCCCTGGCCCAGGTTCATGTCATTTGGTTTAGTTTAGCTGAGCTTTCGAAGCCCTGCCTCATTTTTTTCTAAGCCATACTGGAAGTGATTATGTTTTTCAGGCTAGCCTAGAATTAGGATTGGTTATTTTACTTCAGTTATCCCAGTGCTAAGATCACTAACAAATTACTATGCTTAGTTTGTGGTTTTATTTTAATATAAACATATAGGAAAGTAAATTTCCAAGTCAAAGACATTTTCACTGCTTTAAGGCTGAGATGTTGATTTAAATTTATATACTTCATCTAGGTTATCATCTTTCAGATAATCGGAGCATTTTTTTTTAATTTAAATGTAAAATAACCAACTTAAGCTTTCTAAAAGTCATGATTCTTAACCTGTGTTATTTTTGTGTAATCCAACCCACTTGATATGATGAAAACAGATTAAAGGAGAATGTCCTAAATAGCTCCAAATTTTGAGGAGAAATTTGAAAGAACAAAGGCTCTTAGACTTCATTTTAATTTTCTGGCTGATGGAAGGCACAGCACCCCAAAGGAAAGGTATTAGCATTTTTACTCTCACTATTCTGCTCCAAAAGAAATACATCGATTCTGCCTTGAACAGTTTTAAAAATCAGGCCACCTTTCTGGCCACTTACTTTCTAAATTATCAATTAAAAACTTTAGAATATCAATTATTTTCACAGAATGCTGAAAGGGTTCTTTTAAATTCAACATTGTATTGAGATATTTGACTTAAAAGCAAGCAGTGTTGTGCGTAGTGGTTTTGAATCTCACTTGGTGGCCTGTAAATGCCAATGCTTACTTACCAGGCTAAGGTCACTGATACTACCATGAGCAATTAAATAAGTCTGTTTGGAGAGGCCACAGCACAACTGAGGCTGTGACAACTTTATTGAGAACATTTGGACATTTTATGCTTGTATCAGAAATTAAATATAATGGCAATTACCAGGGTCAATACAGCTGTACTTGTCAGGATACAGTGACGTTATCAGGCCCTACTGGATACACAAGATTAATGTCTAAGGCCAAGTGTCCTTTCAAGCTTCCATGATTCCTTGACTTCCAAGGGAACATAGAGAGAAACACAAAGCAGCCTGAATGCTTCACTGCCTGAGGGAGTGCATTGGTCTCTCAAGAACTAGAAGACACATTGTGCCCTGTGAGCCATGAACCCTAACCTGAAAATCCTATGATGCACATCTTTCAAGGCTGCTAAGCCAGGCCAACTCCATGGTTCCCTGAAGTGGTGATTAAGCTAATTATAGTTTTTATCCATGTTCCCTTATTTTTCTCCTCAATATCACATTTTAATAAATATACATTCTTTAGTGATAGTATTTTTTATTTCATAAAATAAAATATGTAGGAGCGTACACTATTAGTTCTGAAAGGGATGAACCACTAAGATTTGATATAATAACTGTTGGTATAAAGCTTCATATCTTTCGAGTGCAAGTTAGTCTTTTATTTATTTATTTATTTATTTACTTTTGCGGGGGAAGTTGTCACTTTTATAAGCTGAGGGCATTTTTATGGAATAGAAATATATTCTTACTTATGCTCTTTGGAAGTTTAAATACAGGTAATTGGACACATGTAGATATTTATTAGTAAGATGTTGGTAGCATATGTTATACAATATCAGTACTATACTGTATAGTGGACAATATATAATTCAAAATACAGAAAAATCTTAGTTATATCTTCTGATTGTCTTATATGTAATTAAATGAAGAATTGTGCTTTATTTTCAATTGCTAGGTGTACTTGTGTTATATGTTACATGTAGACATCTTTAATTTTTCTGTGAACTCTGGAGACCTTTGAAAGATTCATTGTGGATACATTTGCCAGTCTAGCAAGGCCATTCGGATTATAGATAGAAATGCCTATCACAATGCTTTTTTGGTGAAGGAGGACAGTCCTTGTATTAACACAACATTGTAGCATAGCATTAAAAATTGTTCCTGAGAGCTCATATTGCAGAATTTCTTAAACCTTAGCTTACATTATGTAACACAATTGATTCCAGTAATTGATGGCCTGTGCTTCAAACTAGGCACAGATAATTCCATTTCACACAACTAACAGTAATCAAAGCAAACGAAAAATCAAATAAGAAAACAATGTTTATTTTCAAATACTTTTTTGTTTCCATTTCCCATTTTAAAATTAAAGAATTTAGAGCTTCATATGAGGAAGAAAAACATCGTAGTCCACACAACTTGGGGACAGTAGGAGGAAGGAGAGATCTGTAAATATTGATAGTAAAAACACTCCTTTGCATCTACTCTACCTAGGCATCTTTACGATAAGCATGCTGTTGCTTAATGAGTTATTAAGTAATCATTATTGAGAGGTTTACCTGGGAAGGCAATATCTCTACTCACCCCTCTTCTTAAATCAAAATTTGAATTAAACTATTCTTTTATAACCAGGAATGTACATACAGTTTGAGTTATATTTATTCAGAAAGACAACATGGGTGACTGCCATTGGAAAAGAATCACAGTACCAGAGTGACTACCCAAGCCCAATGTATTTTCAATAAGAAATCGAAAGGAATAAATGAGCCATGACCAATGGGTTAGGAGCATAATTAGCCATAGTCTGTTTTCTTTTTCTGTTCACAAAATAAGGTTTTTTGTATGAATGAACACTAATAACAAATACTGTATCCTATAACCACAATTCTTATGAGTGATATTGTTTCTTAAAAATTGATAAAGACAGTGCTATGCTACATTTCCTATTATGAGAATTTTTCTGTATTAGGAAAAAGAGTTTCTCTGGTTTTGGCGAACCTCTGTCTTAACATCAAGGGCATCAGTTGATGCAGCGGTTACTAAAACTTGTAAAGTAATACTTTATAATAATAGTCTCCATAGAGTATTCTAAGCAATAATTGTTTGGAGGAGTAGTGACTTACTGAACACAGACAAGATTTTTACCATATAACACCCTTAAATATTCAAAAATGTCACATGCCTATATGTTACTAATAGTAACAAAACTGGAAAGTAAATCCTAATAATTTCCTTTGATACCATAAAATGTTATGGATCATACAAAATATATTTATTATTTTACAATATCTTTATGGCTTCATGAAGTCCCAGTCCTATCAAGGGAACTGTTGGCAGTTGAGGGATACCGAGTCACTCTTCTTTTGGAAAGCATCCACTGCTATGTTGCTGATGCCGCAGCTGACATTTTCATACTGACACACATATAGGTGTCACTGGTTCAATTCAGGGGCAGATCAATAAATCTAAAACACATGAGGGCAAAATATTAGAAAATAGACAGGTTTGATGGCATTAGGGTGAGCTGGCCAGGCATCCTGACTCATGAATATGATCCATAAATGTTGAACAAAGTTTGAAAACCTCTAAAATTAAATAAATATTACCTCTTACTGACAGGCATAGAAAGCAAAGGGATATTTTACATAAATATACAAATAGTTAAACAAAACCACATCTAAAAAAAAAAACAAGGTTCCACCTGTCCCTGAGTGAAAACCTGATTTGTTTAAATTCAGAAGATGAGCTTTTCACAGTCCAATATGGAGCTTCAAAAAACTAACTGTAAAATTAATTTACTTAGAATACCAAGGGATAGCTCATTTGGTTCTTAAAATAATTACTAATATTACTTTAAAGGTGTGTATATATTCTACCTGAATATAAGTCTGCATATCACATGTGTACTTGCTGTACACAAAGGCAAAAGAGGCCAT
Source organism: Mastomys coucha (assembly GCF_008632895.1). Classification (NCBI taxonomy): domain Eukaryota; kingdom Metazoa; phylum Chordata; class Mammalia; order Rodentia; family Muridae; genus Mastomys; species Mastomys coucha. The sequence goes on from NW_022196898.1 coordinate 21,972,641, forward strand.
CAGACTGCCTGAAACTGGAGTTACAGGAGGTTGTCACCCCATGCGGTCGTTTAATTTGAATTGAATTCGGGCCCTCTGGAACTCTTTACCACTGGACAATCTATCCAGCAATGGGGGTGGTTAATTTAAAGGGGTGCATCAGCAACATAGTTAGAACTTTCAATTAAGGTAGCAAGAAAAGCAGTTTTATCCTTAGATTGTGGCTGAAATATCTGTTATAGATTCATTCCAATTGCTTTCAGTTGAACAAACCACAGCTATTGATTCTTTTATCTTAAGGATATATCTTAATGTACACACAATAGCCACTCAGACAATTTATAGAATTATAAATTATATATTATAAATATAATGTAAAACAATAAAATAAAGTTTAAAATATGAGCATGGACCTTTGCTTAAGTTCCTTCTTGAACTCACATTCACAGGTTTCTTCCAGACACAGTATCAATCAGTTTCCTTACAGAGAACTAGGAGAGCCTGGATTTTTTTTAAAGCAGTGGTACCAAATCTTCACATCCAGCATAAGTTATTAAGAACTTAGAAAAGCTTCCTAGTCTTACTTCTGGGGAGTCAGCTTTTCTGTAGCCAATTTCAGCATGGTTCCTTCCCTCCTAGTCACTTGTTGGTATTGCTTTTACTGTGTAATGCTGAAGTTTTTCTTCTACCTGAGCCTTGCATAGTTTAGTGCCTCAGCCTTCATAAAGAAAATTAACATTACCAAGTTATACTTACATTTGAGTTACATTCAAAATTTAGAGAAGCAGTAGTATTTTTTCTTTAATGTTGTATCTGAAATAATACATAGAAATTACCTACGAATCTTGATTCCTCTCATTTAAAATCTTTGCATTTGCACATGTAAGGTTAGTTAGGATAAGAATGAAGTCAGAGAATATATTTGAGAGGACCTACTTATACTTAAATAATTACTATTTGTAATTTAAATTTAAGATGATATTAGAGGAATGCAGGGCAATTTTTATATCTTCCGATGTTGTCAATATTAAACCATAAGGGGCTTCATTAGGCTTCATTTAATTGTATTCTGTTAACAGTTACTTATCTATTCTCTGCGAATTGCTTTTCAGTGTTTTATCCAAGTTGATATCTTCCCATTTCCTACATGATCCCTCTCAAAATCACATCCCATATGTCTGTATTAATTTCATGTATTTATCATTTTTTTAACAAATGGCTAGCTTTTCTCCAGCATGACTGCTCTCATAAACCTCTCCTACTTTAAATACATTGAGTTGTAATTTTGTTTGACCTAGTTCTATTAAAACCACCAAATAAAGTGGTGCCTATTTGGTTCTGGGATTTGTGTGAAGGTCTACAAATAGAAAAGACAAGGAGTGCTGCATATCCTCAGGAACTCTGCACTGAAGCAGAGAAACAGTTCTTAGGAGTAAGGAGAAGTAGCGGTTTTAGATACTGTATAGAGGACAGAATTTTTATTTTTCTTTATTGTTCCAGTCACCTGATATGACTGTGTACCATCCAGACATTATAAGGTTAATTGAGTTTCTTAAATTCCCAATTTCTTGACGAAGAGCTAGAAGAGGAATCTAGATAATTGATTTCAGAGTTGTAAAATTGCAGGTAAATTATGTCAATCAAATTCATCACTGTCTCATGTATTATGTTTTATATCTGGAGTACTTACCCTGATGAGAAGAGATATAACTGGTACCCATTAGGGGGAATTGTTTCTCTGGCTCTTTTGTGAATCCTTGGGTTGTTGCTGACACTGTGTAACATGCTCAAACTTCTTCTTAAAGCCTATGGGGTTAATTCAAACAAGTATATCTGGTATTGATGTACTCAAAAGAATATTCGTGTGTTTTATTTTATGCAAGTAAGCTTAATTATTTATTGTCACATTCAGTTGATGAGGATAACATGGGAAAGAGAATTTAAAAATTAGCCAAGATCACAGAATCCATACCCTGGGCTGTTGATCTGGAGCCACAGTTCTTGAACATCACATTTTACTTTTCCTCCGTCTCTTTTGATGAATTTACTGCCCATTAAACATAATTATTAAATATTAACTCTTAATTATTTTTTACATTTCAAGTGTTTATTTAACCATTCTGTATTTTTATTACATTTTTTCTTTATTTACATTTCAAATGATATCTCCTCTCCTGATTACCACTCTGAAAAAATATCAAAAACAAAACCAAAACACTAACCCTATTTCCTCCCCCTCTACCTACTCACCAACCCACCCTCTCTCACTTTCTGGCCCTGGCATTCCCCTACACTGGGGCATAAACTTTCACAGGACCAAGATCCTCTCCTTCCATTGATGACTGGCTAGGCCATCCTCTCCTACATATGCTGCTGGAATCATTAGTCCCACCATGTGTACTCTTTGGCTGATGGTTTAGTCCCTAGGAGCTCTGAGGGTACCAGTTAGTTCATATTGTTGTTCGTCCTAAGGGGCTGCAAACCCTTCAGCTCCTTGGGTCCTGTCTCCTGAGAGGCTCTGACACCGCCAGACTAATACAGAAGTAGAGACTCACAACCATCCATTGGACTGAGCATAGGGTCCCCAATGAAGAAGCTAGAGAAAGAAAATCTTAATGTACAGATCAAATATTAGTACAGAAACATGTAGGGGGTTCATTTACATCTACTTTCTCTCAATTCAGTGAATACTCTGCCATCACTGAAACACTGCTTTTTGTTATTTGATTATGAAAATGCTTCAAAAAGAGGTGTTATCTAGCTATATCTTTACATATTTTCACTTCTTTTCTCCTAAGCCATCTGTCCTAATGATGACCTGAGCCAAATAAGGGGGAAAGGTCTTATTTCAATTGTAATTTCCAGGATAGTATTTCTCACTGTCAATACTATCTAGATTAAAATAATATGGCAGGTGGAGATTCAGTGAGATTTGCTTATTTTTCTCATTAATTACATGAGTCTACATGAATTTAGTGAACACTAGATAGGTTTAAGTTCCATTTTATTATTCTTGATAAAGAAAATTTATCTAAAGATAGCTCAAAGCAGTTTCCTCCAGCTCAGCCAAACATATATGTCTAGTTAAAAGCTCCTTGATTTCTAATCTTCACTGCCGAGCCTGAGGTATACCTAGTTGCTACAGAGTAACATGGTTCCTGCTCCTGGGATATGCCTATGGTTCTATGTCTTCTGGGTTAATGTTAATGACTCCATGGTGGTTAGAAACAAACAAAGAGTATATATGGTGGGACTAATGGCCCCAGCAGCATATGTATAGCAGAGGATGGCCAAGTTGGTCATCAATGGGAGGAGAGCCCTTGGCCCTGTGAAGGTTTCATGCCCCAATGTAGGGGAATGCCAGGGCCAGTAAGCAGGAGGGGGTGGGTGCTGAGGGGGGAAGGAACAGGGGTTTGTTTTAGTTATTTTTTTAAATTTTATTTATTATTTATTTATTTTTGGAGGGGAACCTGGGAAATGAGATATTGTAAATAAAGAAAGCATCTAATTAAAAAAAAGATTTACAATCATATCTTAAAAAAGAAAGAAAGAAAGAAAGAAAGAGAGAAAGAAAGAGAGAAAGAAAGAAATAAAAAAAAGAACCAGCACAAGAGTCAAGGGTGTGGCTATGACTCCTCAAAATGGTAAGCATTGGGACCTTCAAAACATCCCTTAATATTCCAGGAAAGAGCTCTAAAGACATGAGTTTGAAAATATATACTTTCTCAAGTATGCAAAAATGTAAAGATACAGTATGAGGGACTTCGAAAATATAAAAGAACAATAGTATTAATGAGCCAGCTTGTCACAAAGATACAAAGACGGGGAGATACAAAGGCAGATAGATTCCTGAGTTCAGGGTCAGCCTAGGACAGAGTAAGTCAGTGCTTAACGAAGCCAGACTGATCTCTGAAATCTTTTGCAATGTTAAGGAAAAAAATAAAATGTGTGCTAGCTGTCTGCTAAGAATCAAAGGGCTGGAGTCACAGGATGTGGAATCATAAGATAATCAAAAGAAAAACCTGGAGTAAATGACCAGATTGATATGTAAAATAAAAGATTGGACATGTGTTCTGCAGCAATCCAGAAAACTTTTTAGGATAAAAGAGAAAACTGCTTGGAGAACTCATACATTCACACACACACACACACACACACACACACACACACACACACACACACATACACACACAAAGTAGGAATATAAGGACAAGAGATCTCTTAGAATAGTAAGCAAGCAGAATAGAGACAGAGTATTCTCCAGAGAAAACACAGAACATACAGAGAAGCAAACTGGAAAAACTGTATTAAGAAGAACACAGGTGGTGTCAGTTTGGAAACACAATTTGACTTTGAGTCATTTTCTTCACTGGTTCCAGACATCCCTTCTCTCAGAACCACTCTTCAAGTCAAGGTTGGTCCTTGACACTTCACCTTGTCCAAAAGGATAGTGGTAACCCAAAGTCCCACAAAAAAGTGCTTGTGGCCTACTGTTGATAGACTGTCTCAAAATGAGTCATCAAACACTGGTTTTAATAGCTTTAGGGAAAAACATAAAGCTTCATTCCATGAGATCAACAAACAAGCATAATTAGAGGAAAAAGGGTTAAATTACTCATGGTGCAGAGTAGATGGATTATACTAACATATAGGAAATAATCATGTTTTGAGTGTAAACGTTTCATTGTTTTATGAATTTTCAACAGCTCCATTGGTTTATTAGGAACAGCATTGTTGTAGCTCTAACCTGAAACAATGGTCACAAAACACCTGAGAATCAATTTTTAGAATGTTTTTTAATTATATGTCTGGCAATCAACTCTAAGGAGATTGCATTAAGTTCAGCACAGAAAATAGAGGAAGAAATATAATACCTCCCTTTTATGAGTGATTAAATTAACCAATTTGATTTAGGCACTTGAAAGTGCTAATATTTCACTAACATCATGTCATAGTTGGCATTTTATTACTATGAAGAGACACCATGACCAAGGCAACTTACATAAGGGCAACATTTAATTGGGGCTACCTTACAGGTTCAGAGGTTCAGTCCATTATCATCAAGATCATAGCTTCCTGGAAGACATGGGGCTGGAGTTACAGAGAGTCCCACATCGTGTTTCAAAGGCAGCTAGGAGAAGACTGGCTTCCAGGCAGGTATCATGAGAGTCTTAAAGCCCCCACCCACAGTGATACACTTTCTCCAACAAGGCCACACCTACTCCAATAAGGCCATTTCTTCTGATAGTGCCACTTTCTGGTCCAAGCATATTCACATACCATGCTGATGGTTTATGTTGTCAGTTAAAATGATCTATGTATTCAACTTGAAAAGGCAGATAAACCAAGAGGCAAGGCATCCTGAAACATGAACACTTGCCACACTTAGACACTGCTCTTGCTGAAGCACTGACCACCTGTGTCACTCACTCTGTTTGATAAGTTCATAGGATAAGTTTCCTGCTTAATTCTATGTGTAAACATGGGAATCACTTACAAGGTCCTTCTTTTGAAACTGATAATTCAAAGTTGATAAATCAATACTTATTGAATACTTTTTGTTGTACATGAAGGCAGATGGCATAAAATAAAAGAAAATAATTTTCAAGAGCCATGTATTGAAAACCTTAGGAGCAAGTCACCTCTGATTTGAACCACAATTGACATCTCACACAAAGCAATAACCTCAATTCATGAACTAAATTGCCCTTTGTCACAGTAATAATATCTTTGGAGCTGACAGAATCCCACAGAAACAGATATGAGATAATGATCTACTAGTTTGACTACATTTGGCCGGCACTGATTGATTATCAAAACTTTCTTACCTCTTGACCCCTACCTTTTATGAACTTGAAATTTGTTATTATCCAGAAAACATAAACTTAGGAAGAAGTCTAAGCCTTTTACTTTGTGTAGTCTCCTGAACATATAACTTTCTAGCTCCTTGTACATAGAAGACTCCCCAGAATCAATATAAGCTTTGCCAGAAACAAACATCTTAGAATTCTATTAAATATTGAACTATTCAACATTACTATAGAAAAATGATAAAATTTGCTTTTAGTGAATAAATAATGCCTTTTAAAACATTTTTAAATCCATGTTTCCTTTTCTTTCTTTCACCAAGTTATGAAAAGTGCATCTTACAGCAATAACCATGTCAACAATATTTTTCTTGACATTTAGGCATCATGAAAAGTTTCTGTTTTTAAAAAAGATGGAGTCAGTTTCATAAATACTACATGATTCTGCTTACTATGATACTGTAATTTATTCAATTTGAAAATTAGGCAAAGCCAACTGTCTCTAGTAGCATGGACCAACTTTCAAGTCCCTTTGTTCAGTGAGGAAGTCCTAGCAATGAAGCCAAGTCTGTAAGCTTTGAGTCGATGGGACAGAAATCCCATGTGGATAGTTTTAATAAATGTAGAATATACATTCTTTGGATAGTGAAGTTATCTGTCTCCAGTCTACAGATGTGAAATACACTCTTTGAAGAACAATGAGCTGATATGGAATACACCTCTTTGAAGCACTGTGGACCTTTTAATAATGTTCTGTTTCAAATGTGGATTCAAATTTATCACATTCATCAGGCTTATCTTAGCATAAATCCAGACACTACACCCGTAACTCACAGTGACTTGGGTGTCAGAGAGTTCTGAGAACAGTTGTGCTGACTTAACACCAAATAAAAAATCTATCCAGAAATTAAAAAAAAATGATATATCATACATTAAAGATAGGTATCAGATAACTGCTAAGTTTAAGAGTCAGACAGACACATCTAAAATAGTTTAAAAGGATCTGAATTTCAGCACTTTAAAAGCTATCAAATTACAAAGAGAGAATAAAAAGTCCAAGCTGGCCAGTTGACTATGCTCAATTTGAACATTAGTGGGCACTTAGAAGTTAATCCTCAGCTCTTTCCCTTTTCTCTGCATTTAACTTTTTCAGTTTGTAAGTTATGAGTGCAAATGCATCTACATAGGCCAATACTTTTCTAATGTTATGCTCTGTCCTTCCTTGCCAAAGTTTGCTTTCAATAATGTCTGATAATTTAACTGATAAGATATGCCAGCTTTTCATAGAACAGTTTCTTTTTTATCAATGCAAATGTCTACTTGCTGTACATTAGGCTAAAATCTTTTCTAAAACTAAGTCTATGTATTAATGGAGAGGTAATTTATGAGAGTTTATCTAATGGCTCAGGGTCTCATGACAGGGAAATCTGTTGACAGTCCTTGCTCCTTTAAACCCAGGGCAGAAAGCTGGGTAAATGGTGGCACTTCATTAATCCCAGAACTTGGAAGGCAGAAGCAGACTGATTTCTGTTCTACAGAATGAGTTACAGGACATCTAGGGCTAAACAGAGATACCATGCCTTGAAAAACCAAAATAACACAACAGCAATAATAATAATAATAATAATAATAATAATAATAATAATAAAATATAATGATAACAATGAACATGACGGAGGAGGAGGAAGAGGAGGAGGAGGAGTAGAAGAAACTCAGGATATATTATTAGAGACTATCTTTTAAGCAACACTGAAACTTGTCAAAAGCACAATATACTTTATTCATGATAGAAAGTAAGCATAACTTTCAACTTCCATACTCATGTCATAAATCAATCCAGAACATAAGATAGTAATATTTATATATGTCCATTTCAGTTAAATCTTATAAATTACTCACATTATATTTTAAAGTACTTTTATTAAAATTTATTTTGAGAATTTTTTTCATTCCCTCTCTTAATCCTCCGGCATAACTCTCCTTGCTCTCTGTCAGATATATGGAATTCTTGTTTCATTTACTGTTATAGGAATTGAATAAGAACAACATCATCATCTTTTATAAAAAATAATAAAAAAGTTATGAAAATAATTTCCACATCTAAATTCAAATGTGTGATTAATTGGCTGTTTCTAAACATTATGGGAATAAAGAGTTAAAGAAAATCTTAAATGTTTAATATCATGACCTTAGAGATCAATTTAGAAAATACATAGAGTTGAATTTAAAAATATAGTATTGCTTATGTTTATTTGTATTGGCAGTTTGCCTGTATATATGCCTTATACCATGTGGGTACATTGTCTTTAGGGGCCAGAAGAGGCCATCTGGTTCCCTGGGACTGCAGTACAAAGAACTGTGGACTGCTTTTTGTGTCCTGGGAATTGAACCTGCATTCTCTGCAAGAGCAGCCAGTTCTCATAAATTATGAGCCAAATTTCAAGGTGGTTATTAAAATTTATTTGTAATATTTTTTAATACATGTATGTGTGTTATAGAATTTTCATGAAATGTTCTCAATGCCTCCCCACTAGAGAAATCATTTTAAAAGGTGGGATGATCCAGTGCCAAAGAGACTTTCTACTTCTAGTTTTTGACTTCAGTTAGTCACATGGCATATTTTTGGATAAGTTACTTAATCTTTCTGTATACCTTATAAAGTAAAGGAACCATTAAATTTCTGAAATCATTACTAGGAGTGCTAATGCATAAGAGAAATGCTAAGGGCATGTTAAATGACTTCTAAGCTTGAGAGTATATTCTTTAAATAAATCATTTTATTCTAAAAGGGCAATCAAGAAACATCTCTGTTATTTATGATTAACTTTGATGTTGAAGATATTACTGTTGATATCTTCTGACTTCCTTCTGGGTCAAATTAGTACCTTAAAAGTATATTTATAATAACTATCTAGAACAATATATAAGAAGGGAACAAAATTAAAATGTTTTTTGTGTGCTTTCAATGTCTTTGAAGAGGAAGAAATAATGAGGTAGACAGAAATAATTTAAAAGCACTTAAGACTGACTCAGGAAGTGATGTCATAAGTTATTTTTTACAACAATGTTACATGCTTAATTCCAGTGAATGTCAAGAAATACTTCTAGGCAGTAACAAATGAGGTACTTAAGAAATAAAAGGGCAGGGACATAGTATTAGAATGGTTGAGTGTCACACGTGCAAGGTTCTAAGAGAAGATGGCACATTCTATAAACCAAGAACAGCTCCTCTACAAAAGCACACATATAGCACTGGAAATCAGAGTAGGAACAAAGAGGTAACAGACTAGGAATTATCTAAAAAAAACCTGATAGTCTCAAACAATTTTATAATCTTGCTGAGGAAACCAGGGGAGCATTAGAAGATTTAACTAAGGACTTAGTGGTAACTCTTGCCATTAGGGAAAGGGATTTTAAAAAGTTTAGTGTATCTACAACTGCAGATACCAGTAGTAATTATAAAGTAGATATTGTATCCAAGATAATAAGAGTATTACTCAGACAAACTGGATTCAGAAGCATACTTAAGTATTATACAAACTATTGTGATTTTGCTAATATTAAAACTGGCAGAACTTATGATGAATGTAGTTAAAGCACTCTGGCGACATGTCTGTTGTGAGGTTTTGGCCTAATTGTTTTCTGTATTTTTGTATATTTTTGAGACTGTAACTTAATTACAATGTTTTACCCTTCCCTCCTTTCTTCCTCCATACCCTCCATGTAGCTACTTATGCCTGAGCCCTCTCTCCTTCAAATTCATGTCCTGTTTGTTTCATTAATTGTTGATACACGATTACATGTATTACACACACACGCACACACACACACACACACACACACACACACACACACACATATATGAGTGTGTGTACCTAACTGCAACATGTTGAGTTCATATAATGCTATTTGAATGTATGCTTTCAGGACTGACTATTTGGCACTGAACTTAAGACTCACTCACCAAGAGAGAGACAATGGCTTGTACTGTATTAATTAATTTTCAGGGGCACTGATATCACAGTTATTGGGGGAGATACTTCAACCATTATTTTACTAGACCAGCATAATTCTAACAATCTATTTCTCTATATATCTATCCTTAGATCTACAGACAAGGGTAGTCCTCACCGCTCATTAAGGAATCTTTTCTTTGCAACAGACAGAGACCACTACAGAAAACCACAATAACTAAAATTACTTAGATTTATTAATATATTTGTTTGTCATTTGTTTGGTGTGTGTTGCTTCTCTCTCATTCTCTCTCTCTCTCTCTCTCTCTCTCTCTCTCTCTGTGTGTGTGTGTGTGTGTGTGTGTGTGTGTGTGTATGTGTGTGTTGGAGAGAAGGACATAACCCAGGGTAACTGAAAGTAAATCTGTTTGTGAGCTTGCAATATTTTTAGGTTGAGGTTTGCCTCATTTTAAGGTTTCCTGTTGTAATATAATTTTATATTAAGCTTGATAGAGCCTTCTCTAATCTTTGTGTTTACAGTCATGAATACTTCTAGATTTAGTTGACCTTGAACAGCTCAAGGCTGCATTTCCAAGTCTTTCAGCGCTCATCAAGGTATTGTTGACAAAAGCTTCGTTGAGAAACACTACATCAGTAATATTTGCCCACAACAACCACTAAAATGTGAAAAACACATCCAGCTGCCCACATTGCTTACAGGTTCCAGAGCTATTGTCCTGTAAGTGTAGATGAATCTAAAACCCAGACAGGCGCCAAACCAAAACTGAGATGGATGCAGCTGTAGTGTTGCCAGGTTTCTTCTTGTGGTTGGACAGCTTGTCAAAGCCTTCCGTCTGCAACAAGCCAGAGTAGGGAACAGGAAGAACTGTATAAAAAAGATCAAGTGATTTTTGGTACCCAATGTTGGAACTGCAGACTAGACATCCGGAGGAATGCTTATCACTATTGATTCGTAAGCTTGACCAGGACAGCAAAGTCATTTGGTGTTTTGTAATGCTACTCAATGAGAAAGCACATTGAACCCATGGATATAACCTCTTCAGAAGAGAATTGTGTTGAGAGACAAGCCATTGCCATAGCCTTTGTAATGCTGTGTGAGAAAGCTAAAGATACTCTGAATTCTTTTTTAGGTTACCTTTACATTTTTATGCTGTTATTCTCTTGGATAATTTATAGGATTCCCCTCTTATTTTTAAAAAGTCTGTACTTGCCATTATAATAAGAGAAAATGTTATAGATCATATTTTCTGAATCAATCCAAAATATTTTGGTTGGGATAACTACAGACAAGCTTTTGAATTACATTTACTTTGGTACTAAGGATGCAAATAAAGAATAAGAAAGAACATTTTAAGAAAATGAGGCAAATGAGAAAACATTTTATTCAGGCAGGATGCAAACATTGGAATTAAACAATGTGTTCACATTATCACAATAACACAGACTCAATAGTGACTATTGTTCTTTAATTACCCATATTATTTACTGTTATTTCATGTAAGACTTTGTAAGAAATGTCATTTTTAATATTTCTACCAATCATCACTTTCAATGATTTTATGGAAATAGATTCAGAAATCTTATATAACATGTAAATACACAGATGCAGATGTAAAGACTAGGGTTCAACATGTGACATTTCTGTGGACAATGAACTTAACAGGGACTGAAAACATATTCTTTAAAGACACTGCAGTGCTTGAATAAGAGAAAGGTAATATCTGATATCTGGATTGTATATTGATCTCATTTTTGATGGAAGACATATGTTGAAGGAGCTACTTTCATGTTAATTTAATTGTCACTGAAAACAAATTCAAGAAAATATACTGAAATCAGAAAAGTTAACATTGAATTCAATGACACTTGAAAATTTATTTAAGAACAATATGCTTATGAGAGCAAGGGTTTTGAAAGAAGGCTTGGCCATAGTAAAAAGTTGAAATCTTTTTGCACAAAATCTTTTATCTTGAAAATAATAGAACTCATGCTCTCAATGTAATTAGATTATATCATAAGGATAAATATGGATTGGGTAGAAATGAAATAATAGCTTTTGAATATAACAATTCTTCATAGCCAAGGAATGGAAACTGGATTTCCTCTTTTGGCTATTATGGCATTGAGGATTTATATGACTTATACTCTCTTTTCTTAGTTGTAGTTAGAGAATTGAAATGAGGGCTGATTTTTCTCTTCAGGAAAAAAAAAGAGGAAGCAGTAAGTAGGCACTGTCTGAACAAAGCCATCTTTAGCAGGCACTCGGCAAGAAATGGCAAGGATAAAGAATATATACACCTTATTGAGTTAAAAAATCTGAAAAGACCAGTGATTCAGAGACTGAACACTTAAGTATAGAAAAACAAGGACAAAAATGCATGGCCACCGATGACGAAAGCAGAGACAACATATTGACATAACATTACAGAATTAGAAGACAAGTACAGAAACAAATTTGACATAGAAAGTGATAAGACAGGATACAAAACCACACTTAATTACAGAACTCAACCAACTTTATATATAGGGTTGTCTAGAAAGTTCAAGAAAACTTATGAATTTATTATAGTTAAAGCTTTGTAAATTCCTGGATAGTATTACTCAATTTCATAAACAATACTTTCAGAAGATTAAGTTAGCTTAGAGGAAAGTTTTAAGTTAAAGAAAATGACAAGTGGAAGATTGTTTTTGAACATGTCTTATGTGACTCTTCAGGTAAAAATTCTGAAGATTCTTAGACATCAATCTACTTTGCAAGCTCTAAGACAAAGGTACACATATGTTTTCTACTTTTCTTTCATTGAAAAGAAATTTACTATAATACATTCCTTATAGTCTCCCCTCCCACAACTTTTTCAAGAATATCCCCATCATCTCCCTCATTCAAATCCACATCAATTCAAAACCTTGGAAAACAGGCATCTAAACAATAAATATAAAAAAAAACATAAACAGACAACCATAAAACATAACAGACAAACCAGAATAGGAAAAAGACAAACAAACAAGAATGAACAGAAGAGTAGGAGCCAACGAAATAGTACAGGAAACAGACACAGAGGCACACACATTTGTTCACACAGTGATCTCATGAAAACACAAAACTGCAAGCAAAAATTTATATAAAAACAAATCTTAAGTTTAATAAGTATGTCCTTTGGATGTTCTTTGTTTCAAAAATTGTATGTTTTATCAAAAGGTATCTGTTAAGTAATTTTGCAAGTCAAATCCCTTACCAAGAGCTAAAAATAAATTTAATGATCAATCTTAAATTCATCACCATTCAGTTTTCTACATTTTGAACATGTACAATATTTTCAATGTCTATAGAGTAGTGAAATATTTAACTTGAAATTTTTACTTTCAGAATAATCCCAAGTAAACAAAAATCAATTTTTATTTCTATTTCAAAAGAATGGTTGCATTTCATTTATATGATAAATATTGGGTTATAAATAATATTGATTTTTAAGAGGTTTGTTATCTTTGCAGGATAACAATATTAACTCTAATACTTCTTTATTTGGTAAGAATACACAGGAGAGCATATATATTATGAATATTGCAATTCATACAGCTCATAAAATATACTCTTTTCACGAATACATTCTGAACCTCATACGAAATTTCTTTTCTGAATTGGTATATATACTATGTTATACCTATTATATATATATGTATATATATGTTTGTGTGTGTATGTATATATACATATATAAGTTTACACACATATGTATATACATATATGTATATATTCTTTGAAGAATTTATTCACTTTAATCATTTATTCACTTTAATCCTCCATTGTTCTTGTTTCCACTGTGTTCAATTGAAAATGTTTACCCATTTACAGTGTTTCCAGGACTCAGCTTAAGAGCAAAAGCATGTTTTTCAATGAAAGTAAAATCACTCTCTGTGTTTAAATCAAACAGATCCCTGCTCCTTTTATTACTTTCCATTTTTCTCTCTGTAATACACTGCTCTCAGCTTCCTCTCTCTACTTCACACTTCAAAAACCAGGATCTTGACACACAGGAAACAGGGCAACTGCCAGCCTAAGGCCATTAAGTTACCATTTGAGATATCCAGGCAATTTGTACCCCTCAATTACATCATCACTTTCCCTTCCAGGGTTACTTCAAGTTTGCTCTATAGTGAATTATTCAAATAAACAATTATGATGTGAGATGCACAATGGATCACTGGAATTCTAGTTTGTAAAATGAAGAGTGTATCTCTTTGAGAGTTTTTATATGGGTGATTATGAATACTTTCTCCTGTTTTCATGTAATTTAAATATTTAAAGAGAATTTATATCATCTGTAAATTGTCAATTTGAAGCATTTTTCCAAACAAAATATTTAAGTTAAAGTTTTCTAATCAAATAGTATTCAGAAACTATGTATTTATTTGCATTATTTGCAGAATATATTTTGAGGTTTTTGTTTTTTTTTTTAATGTACATTTCAGCTTGGCTCCAAGTAACACACAGCAAAATCTTTACAGTGAGTATAGATTCTTTCTTCTTGTGTTTCACAGAATAGGCTACTGCAGCAGGAAAAGATGCCCTTCAATTTGATAGGAAGGCACAACATGCAGCTCTGTTAGACTCCAAAAATTAAACCAGGAGCTGTGTCAACCTGCTCTCTGTTTTACATCCATGTGGGAGAGTCTACAAGAGTTCATGTGGACAGTTAGTGGGGGTCAAGTGCAGTCTGTACATCCTGCTGTTGGCAAGTGCTCAGCATAACAGATGTTCCTTTGTTCAGGGATGAGAAAACAGGAAAAAAGTCAACATGAGGTCTATAAAAATTCTGCACCATAAGGAACAGTAGAGTATTACCCTGAAAAAGGATTGGAAGGAAAACTTCTCAGAACTGCTTCTTAAACAAACAGAAAATAGTTTATCATGCACATAGGAAGAGAGACTTGGCCACCAGTATAATAACAGTGTTTGAAAGTTATGTAAAATGTTTACTCTGTCAGTCATTTATGCACATATAGTAACTTATAAATAGTAGTTAATTAGCCAATATCTTAATCATTTTTCAGAATCATGCAGATGCATGACCCAGATGGAATTGACTTCATGGTTCCTACAAATTCTTTTCGTTTTCCCCTCTTCTGTCTCTGCTCCCTGTTAGTTTGCCTTTTATGGTAAGCTACGATTAAGCACTGTTGAAACATGTTTTAGAAGTTGTCCTTATTAAATATATGCTCATTTCTCTGTCAGCTCATAATAAACTGCCCACCATATGACTGAATAAATTCTTTATAATACAACAGTGTGATGATTCCTTGCTTGGTATGTTTATTTGAGTATTGTTGCTCTCACTGTGGTACACTCCACAGACCTCTTTTTAATGATTCGATTTGTTTATTATCAAAATAGTTTTACTTTCTGTCATTTCTTTTTTACTTAAACTTTGTGTATATTTATTAAAAGAATATTTTCCTACTCCAAAGTGGCAAAGTTATTCACGTTTGTGTTATTTAAAAAACATTGTTAATTAAGATAACAAGTTAAGTAAGATTAAATATGATATATTTAAAAATGATTGTTATTTAGCATAGATATAATTACCTACTTACCAATCACTCAAATAATTTATTTAAAAGATTTTTCACATGTTTTTTTCTTGCCAGTTTAATAAATTAATTGATAGCACGTATGTTACTTTTTCTTTGGGAATCCCTATTTTCTATCGAATAAAATGTATCACATTAATTGTAACATGATATGAAGTAGATTAATTTTCACTTCAACTTAATAAGTTTCTGTTTATTATTTGCATTTTATTTGTAAAAGCTGAAAGACTGAGATGTTAATTAACATGCAGAAGTTGCATTTTTAACTAATTCCAAATTTGCTATTTGATTTTGATAAATATAATAAATACATAGTAAGCAATCTGTCACATTGGTTGAAATGGAAAAAGATTAGATTGGAGAAATTACTGCAAGGGGAACAAAACTCAGTGCTAAAATTTATTTATACAGGAAAAATTGTGCATTACGGAATTAACACAATAGAGCATTCATAGTTATTTTTCCATGCCAAGGCATATTTTATGTCTAACATTATATATATGATTTAAGTACATGTTTCATTTATATTACATGGGGAAAAATAATACTTATTGTCCTCAACAGAAAAGTCAAATAAGATATCATGAGTTGACTGATGATTTTAGCAAGTTCAGTTTTTATGAATTAAAATGGTGGAAGAAAGATTTTCAACTTTTAGGAAGTTCGTGAAAAGTGAAGAATCACAGGTATTTAAGTATATCTGACTACAGAGTTCAGACCAGGAAGTAATGTGAAAACGTAGATTCTGTTATAATTTATTTTTGTTCCTTAGTACCAAGAGAGAAAAGGCACTAACCTTTGGCAAAACACCAAACTACAGGGAATATTTGTCTTCAAATTCTCTTCAGCTACTTTATACACATTGTGAAATCTGAGAAATGCAGAAACAAAGGAAGACATAGGTCACTGAAATTTAGTACATTTAAAAGAGAGAAACTTTAATGAGGAAAAGAAAACAGAAATTAGTTTCTGAATAATTTAGAAATATCGCAGGAGATGAAAACTGCTTAGTAGCTTCCACTGTGCAGATAATGCATCGTGATCAATAAATAAATGCTAACCTCACCTTAAGAGCAGATATAGGGATGCATTATTAAAGAGGAATCAAATTGTTTGGCTTCATTATTTCTTCAAATTTAATGGTATGTATTTGGTTTAGAAGCTATACTTAAATTTTAATATAGCCCATTTTAATTGTGCCAAAGACAAATCAAAAACAAATTTTATATGTAGTTGCTCTTCACCAATCTTTCTAATTGGAATCAGGAAAGTCACTCTTTCTGTCTCATGCAAGAAGACAAGGTGGGTTTTGATGCCACAGAAATTTGTCTTTTTGTAAACTTTGCTCAAAAATAAAAGCCTTTGTGGGGAATTTCAAAATCCAAGTCTTGAGACATTAAAGCAAAGCTTGGTACATAAATGTATACATGATGAACTAATTTTGAAACATTTCAGTTCAGAATAACAGCTATACTTATCATTTAACTATCAACTCTTGTAACTAAACAAACTGAATATGGGCTGTGTCTACATTCATGTTTACTGCGTTATTCTTAAAAATGAAAGAAATAGAAAAAAGTCCCATGTAATGTCATTTTCCCTTCATTTTGAAAATACCTTCAGCTCTGAAGTTTGAAAATTATTGGCAAATATCTGCAGTATTTTCTCTTATTTGTACATTCCAAAAAGAACTTTAGGCTGTTTTGGAAATTGATGGCTTTTCTTTTTTTTTAATTAGTTGTTTTCTTTATTTACAATATCTCCTTTCCCAGGCTTTTCTTGATCTCATGGTTGTATTGATGTTGATATACAATGTGGGGCTTAATTTAGAAATAAAAGCTTAATATCTTTTGAATGACAATCAAAGTTATAACCTTCCTGTGTTCTTCAATTTAAATCAAAGGTATGCCCCTCAATCATGTAGTTTTCTATATATGAGAATACCACCAGCATAAAAATTAAATAATTTCTAAAAATATTCTATTTATTTATTCTTCTGTCAGAAATATGCAAATCTACAATTTGTCACACATGTATTAACTTACTTAATGACGATAGATGCTTATTTTTTCCAGTATTTTCCATTGAAGTTGTTAAACGTGAAAAAAATGCTTTGTATTTTTCTGATTACAAGTGTAACAGTATCTTTTCAGAACTTTTTGGATCATATATATTTTCTTTAACTTTTATTGAATTTGTACTTTGACAATTCATAAATGTACAAAGTATGTTCAATTACTGCAATCCCCACTCTAATATTGTCCATCCAACAGTGAGAGACATGGAAAGCCTGTAGCTGCTAGAGTTTCCCGGTATCATGGCAGATCTGTAAGGTTTGCCAGCAGAGGAATCAAATTTTTAAAAAGCTTATAAGATTAGGCTTTAATTCTTGCACACAGAGATTGAGTTACCATTGTTGCTGAACTAAGTTTGTGTTGCATTTTCCTTCATGCAGTGGCTCATCTGTGTTCAAGAAAGAATGGTATGGGGGCAAAGCTTGATTTTGTCATATGTGCACCACAAAGGCCAAGGGTGAGGGGGGATTGAACCTAGCAAGCTGAGTGTAGAGATTGTGGAGATCAGAGTCAGAATCTCCACAAGATTGAAGCAGATTGGCCATTGTGCCCCAGTACAAAGTTGGCCAGGCTGCCGGGACAGAAGCACAAGCACAGGAACATGTGCCGGTTTTATCTTTTTAAATATTTCCCACAACAAAAGCCTTCATTGGATCATTGGTCAGGAGAGTCCAAGATACTGCCACAACAATGGAGGCTATTGATATTGCATTGATTGCATTATAGAACTAGAAGCTAAGCTGCTTCTGCTGAAGGTACTTTAAACCTTTATTGTTTACCCATTCTGCCATACATTCTGCAGCAAGGTTCTGTCTCCCAAGCCACCATCCAGGGAAAAAATATACAAATTTGGGTGGCAATTTTTACTCATGCCACTCCTGGGCCTTACAAGATCAAAACCACCTTATTGATTCATTTAATCAACTTCAGTCCTCAGTAGTCTTAAACAGTTCAGAAGTCCATTATCTCTTCTAAGGCTCAAGGTAATTCTTTAAATGTTATAGCACAATACATTACAAACTAATTATTATATACTTCTACCATAAAATGACATATAATTTACATCCTTATTCCAAAGAGAGAAATGGGATTATTACAAGGAAAGCTTAGGTCAAAACAACACTGAACTTAGCTGGGCAAACAGCAAAACCTTAGATGTCTATCTAGTGTCTGGGTTTCAATTTCAAGTGGCTTAAGTATCTCTCTGCCTCAATTTTGCTGCCAGTAACATACATGTCTCTCATGGACTAGTTTCACTTGCTGTATGCAGCAACCCTTAACAAATATCTCAGGCTTTTGTTACCGTCAAAAGGCAACAAAGTGGATCAAGGACCTCCATATAAAACCAGATATACTCAAACTAGTAGAAAAGAAAGTGGGGAAGAGCCTAGAGCACATAGGCACAGGGGAAATTTTCCTGAACAGAACACCAATAGCTTATGCTCTAAGATCAAGAATTGACAAATGGACCTCATAAAATTGCAAAGTTTCTGCAAGGCAAAAGACACAGTCAATAGGACAAAACAGCAACCAACAGATTAGGAAAAGATCTTTACCAATCCTTTATCTGATAGAGGGCTGATATCCAATGTATACAAAGAACTCAAGAAGTTAGACTCCAGAGAACCAAATAACCCTATTAAAAATGGGGTACAGAGTTAAAAAAAGAATTCTCGACTGAGGAATGGCTGAGAAGCACCTAAAGAAATGTTCAACATCCTTAGTCATCAAGGAAATGCAAATCAAAACAACTGGGAGATTCCACCTCACCCCAGTCAGAATGACTAGGATAAAAAACTCAGGTGACAGCAGATGCTGGCGAGGTTGTAGAGAAAAAGGAATACTCCTTCATTGCCGGTGGAATTGCAAGCTGGTTCAACCACTCTGGAAATCAGTTTTGTGATTCCTCTGCAAATTGGACATAGTACTACCAGAGGACCCAGCCATACCACTCCTGAGCATATACCCAGAAGATGCTCCAACATGTAATAAGGACACATGCTCCACTATGTCCATACCAGCCTTATTTATAAAAGCCAGAAACTGGAAACAACCCAGATGTCCCTAAACAGAGGAATGGATACAGAAAATGTGGTATATCTACACAATGGAGTACTACTCAGCTATTAAAAACAATGAATTTATGAAATTCTTGAGGAAATGGATGGACCTGGAGAATATCATCCTGAGTGATATAACCTAATCACAAAAGAACACACATGGTATGCATTCTCTGATAAGTGGTTATTAGCACAGAAGGTGGGAATATACAAAGTATAATCTACAACCTACAAGAAACTCAAGAAAAAGGAAGAACAAAGTGTGGTTACTTTGTTCTTCCTTAAAAGGGGGAACAAAATACCCATGGAAGGAGTTGTAGAGACTAATTATGGAGCAGAGACAGAAGGAAGGACAATCCAGAGACTGTTCCACCTAGAAATCCTCCACATATTCATTTATCAAATCCAGACACTATTGTGGATGCCAGCAAGTGCTGGGTAACAGGAGCCTAATATAGCTGTCTCCTGAGAGGCTCACAGCTATCCATTGAACTGAGCACAGGGTCCCCAAAAAAGGAGCTAGAGAAAGGACCCAAGAAGCTGAAGGGTTTGCAGCTCCTTAGGAGGAACAACAATATGAACTACCTAGTACCCTCAGAGCTCCCAGGGACTAGACCACCAAGCAAAGAGTACACATGGTGGGACTAATGGCTCCAGCAGCATATGTATAGTAGAGGATGGCCAAGTAGGTCATCAGTGGGAGGAGAGGCCCTTGACTCTGTGAAGGTTCTATGCCTCAGTGTAGGGGAATACCAGGGCCAGTAAGCAAGAGAGGGTGGGGTAGTGAGCAGGGGGAGGGGGAGGGAACAGTGGTTTGTTTTTGCCTTTTAATTTTATTTTTATTTTATTTTTTTTTATTTTTATTTTATTTTTAATTTTTTGGAGGGGAGCCTGGGAAAGGATCTATTTTATGACATGTAAATAAAGAAAATATCAAATAAAAAAAAGGTAACAAAGGATTCCTTCTCCAGCACAACCAAGTTATTTCATGCACTTAGGGCACCATAGCAAGTATGTCAACCTTGCCACAAAATTCCTGGCCTCACTGATTCTCTGTAGTTGCCCATTAAAAAGTCCAGGTACTTCTCAATATAGCACATTTCCTGAATCCAAAAGTCACTTAAACATGGATATAGATGATACTTACAAGTTCAGGAAGCAAACAAAGAAATATAAACACACATTAAAATTCTTGTGTAGTCTTAAGAACCATAATTAACAATGAATATTAATGAGTATGATATTAAGGACAATTTATATTTGTTAATATGTTACATTTCTAGTACTGCAAATGAAGAATATGGAAAATGGTTTTCTAAAAAACAAATTATCCCTTCTAGTAGCATTTAATTATAAAATATTTAAGATGATATTAAGAAATATTTATTAAAAGCCAATACTGTTTTTATGAGTCAAATTAAGGCCATGTATGTTTTTCTCATATTGAGATTCTAATATTTGTAATCGCTTTATATATTTCTATGCATT
Organism: Mastomys coucha; assembly: GCF_008632895.1. Taxonomy (NCBI): domain Eukaryota; kingdom Metazoa; phylum Chordata; class Mammalia; order Rodentia; family Muridae; genus Mastomys; species Mastomys coucha. Next base: position 21,993,613 of record NW_022196898.1, read on the forward strand.
TTGATGTGATTTTGAAACAAATTTCATCAAAATATGATATCAATATTTGCTATATAATTCAGAATAAATGTTATCCTAAATTAAAATCATACATATACATGCAGATATATCTACATAGACTTAACCAAATCTGCAGATAACTTTCACATTCATATATATATATATATTCACTTATAATTAATTTGTTTGCTAAATAAATGACTGAATTAAATTATCATAAAATGTTTTTGCTGCTTTGTAATTATTAGTGTCATGAAGCATCATTTTAAATAGCTAGAACTTACCCAAGTAATTAAACAGCATGATATTATTTATTATGAATGTGGGCTCAAGCATTAAAAGCCAGAAATTCCAACCCACATATTTCTAGATTAGGTTTTTACGTATGTTTTTATTTTCATTAAATTGCATTCAAAAGAGTAATCAACCAAATACTATAAATTGCATGCTGATGAGAGTATTTTTCCAAGTCCTTGGTGTGTGGTTTGTTTGGGGACTACATGATTAATTAAAATACAAGATATGTTTTAAACATTCTTTTTTGATACTATAATTACATTTCTCCCATTTCCTTCCCCCAAACCATCCCACACCATCCTCGCTCTTTTTCAATATCATGACTTCTTTTTATACTATTAATTGTTAGATGCATTTATTTGTTTGTTCATGTATATTCCTTAATATGACCCACTTAGCCAGTATAATATTGTTGTACGTTAGTTTCCCTAGCTGACCATTTGGCACTGAACAACCTTTGTGTGCTCCTCTCTGAGAAGACTCCTCCCTTTACCTACTTTCCTCAGTTCCTATAGTTTGATGTGGAGGGTTGAGACCTTGGGGGCTTATCCTTGTCTCTTTTGGAATGTTTGTACTGTCTTTGCTCAGTTCACATTCAAGCAATCATTTTGGAAAGTTCTTTGAATGACTGAGATGAGAATGCAATTTATTACCTAAAATGACCTGATAAACCACATTGACTTAACTTTGAGTTTAAACTTCAGAGCTTAAACTCTATTCAAATGCATCTCTGTAAAGCCATTAATATTGTTCCATTTTGTTTGTTTAACTGACAAGCTCATTGAAAATGTAAAAATCTCCTTTGATGTTAGTTTTATCAATAACAAGGTCTATTGTCTTTAACACTCCAACACTCTTGTTGATATCATTTTCTTATTACAAAGCTTTCGAATCTATTAACTAAATATCACTGGAAAATACAGGTAATGCTCCTTCAATATCATTTATGCATCTAGGATTCTTATTGAAACTTCACTTGTATTTACTGTTGGTTTTTCTGGTTCTGAGCTCTCTTTCTTCAGGAGGTTAAGGATATGGTTAAGGATCTGTCAGTACCATGATGCTTTGCTTCTTGCCTGTGAAATTGTTGCAGTGACATAGAAAACTAATTGTATTTTATAAAGCTAAATGTTTCAAGAGCAAAGCTTCTGACTATTCTCAGGACAAACTTATAGTTTGAATACTTATACTCCAATAAGTTCACTGGAATATGGTTTTGGGAAAAGCAATGTCCCTTACAAGATGTTGGAGTCTAAGTAAAGTGAGCAGAATGTGTATGTCAGAGATAGCAGAGGGTCAGCAAAGAACATCATATCTCTAAAACAGTAGCCAAAATTTTCTTACATGGGGACAACTTAATTTAGGGTTGAAAGCCAAAAAAGACTTGATAGGGAAGTATACGACGGCATGGGGTATGATGCTGACAAAAACATTTCATGCAAAGTTGCCTTCAAATGCTCTTTATAATGGCAAGATTTAGTAAAACGTCTACTATAGATAAATCCAGGAAGACGATGGAAATCTACTGAACTTGAAACTTATTAAACAATCACTTTCTAAGGATACTAATGCACTGTTTTCTGCACAGTCCTTGTAGAAGTTCACCTTCAGTTATGTTGATAAAATTTAATTCAACAACATGGCTGTTCTGACAAAGGATCACAATCAATGACCTTCTAGGTCTCTCTGATCCAGACAGAATGCAGACATGAAAATAAGGTTAGTTTGTAGAAGGAGCAGCCATGTTTGAAAGAATTGTCTAACTGAGGGTCAGAGAAAGTGATGAATCTGAGAACAATTTGACAGAATAACACAGAGATAGGTTCTGTCCAACTCACAAGAGAATGTGACAAAAAAGAAAGGCTACTTAAGAGCAGTGTGGTCAGAAGATTAGAATATATTGCTAAAGTCAGTATGAGTACAGGAAGAGGAATTTAACCAGAAGCAGAAAGAAGCCAGCTTTAATGAATCAGCATATAAGATTTCAATTATAAGCAGGTTAGACATTTCTAGGTCTAGGCTTAGGGGTTGCTATAACAGAGAAGAAAGGGATTGAGGATCAGCTGAAGCTTTTCCTTTGTACAGCTTGGGTATGACTTGCATCTCATACCTTCATCTGAGGAAATAAAGGAAAGATTTACAAGTTGTATTTTTGCAAAAATGTATGTGCTATCAATCCAATGGATGTCCAGGGAAAAATTACTTGATGGAACTTAAACATAATCATAGTGCACACTATCAGAGACATGATGGGGGAAGAACACCATGTATAATGAATGCTACACAGGTCCAGTGAGTATTGAAAAAAAAATATCGTTGTTCATTTTAGTATTAAGGAACCCCATGAATGCAAAATAAAATTTTAACAATGTATCAAAATAGAAAACATGTATCTTATAACTTTCCATTTCAAGCATGCAATTGAATGTGAATTTAGTACAATTACACATTTGTATAAACATCAGCATGATCTGATTGCAGGTCTTTTTATCACACCACAAAAATTATGATGACCCTTTGTAGGCATTCTCATTCTACATGCTTCTAAAATCTACATGAGATGCAATTGGTTACTTTAAGTAATAAAAACTTATTAAAATCTAATTTTTATTGTATTTCTATTATTTTTTGTATGTATGTGTGCATATGGGAGTAGGTAGTTCATAGATCTGTCAGAGCATGTAAATGGAGATTAGAGAACAACTTCTGAAGTCTGTTTTACTTTCCATCTTTATGGTCTAGACATCAAGACACAGGTTGTCAATGCTTATACCTAAATTTCCAGGAACATCATAGAAGAAAATGTATAGAGAATATAAGAGACAGGATCAGAAAGTGTGACGAGAGATAATGTTTTCTGGAAATGATAGGGCGACTACATCTGTGATACCTCATAAGTACGGCTGCTCAAATAAAATATCAACAATGAAAACACCCATGGACACGTGATAATAGGAGGGAGAGATTTACTGGGATGAGAAAACTAGAAAAAGAATTACAAACTACTGACAACTGTTGGAACAGTTAGGTTTAGTCTTTCCTGGCCTTGATCTCTAGATTATTATCCAATTCCAAGTGATCAGTTATGAAATTATATTCATATTAGCAACACTAAATACATTCAGAAAGCTGGGCTTCTGTTTGTCTTTTATTCATATAATTAATATTAATTAAAGAAAAAGGCAGCATGATTTCAGCAGGGATCATAGAAGGAAAGTATATGGAAGGTTTGGGATGGGAGAGGAAAGCACAAAATGATATAACTATATATATTATATCCATACCTTCACCCCCTCATCTCTAAGAGGATGTCTCTACCCTCTACCCTACCCCACCAGCTAGCTCCCCCCACTCTCTGGTGCCTCAAGTTTATCCAGTGTTAGGTACATCTTCTCTCACTGAGGCCAGACCAGGGCAGTCCTCTGCCATATTTGTGTTGGGTGCCTCAGATCAGCTGATATATGCTGCTAGTTTCATAGCTCAATGTCTAAGAGATCTCAGGGGTCCAGGTCAGTTGAGACTGCTGGTCTTCCCATGGGGCCACCCTTCTCCTCAGCTTCTTCCAGCTTTTCCCCTGAATTCAACCACAGGGGTCCTTGGCTTCTGTTTATTGGTTGGGTGCTAGTAGCTGTATCTGACTCTTCCAGTTGCTTGTTGGGCCCCTCAGAAGGCAACCAAGCTAGGCTCCTGTCGATAAGCATACCACATCATCAGTAACAGTGTCAGCGTCCCAGGCATCCCCTTGAGCAGGATCTCAATTTTGGCCTGTGATTGAACCTCCTTTCACTCAGGCTCTTCTCAATATTTGTTCCTCCAGTTCCTTCAGACAGGAACAATTCTGCATCAGAGCTATTGACTGTGGAATGGAAACCCCATCTCTCCCCTTGATGTCCTTCCTGTCCCTGCACTGAAGTTTTCCCTCCATCTGTTCCCTGTGACTGTTTTCTTCTCCCTCCCAAATGGGATTGAGGCATCCTCACTTAGGTCCTTCAGCTTGTTAGCCTTCTTTAGTCCTGTAGGTTGTTTGCTGGGTATTCTATAAATGTATTACATTATTTAAACTTCATGTTGTCATGCTTGGAGGCAAGAGTCCTTATGTGCTTAAACATCACACAGCCTCAAACTTTGATTTCATACTCTACTTTGGCTTCAAATGGGAAAAGAATGATTATCTGACTTGCTATGTGTTTTTGATTTCTTCACCTCTCCTTTATTTGACTTTAGGAGTCATTTTCCATTGTGACAACCTCATGGAAATCTTTAAGATGTCTCCTAGAAATTCCATACCATGATGTCTGTCCTTTAAAATTCAACTTTCCTTGAGAGTGAAAGTATGGTTAAATAACATAAAATGTTTGACCTAGAACTAAGTGAAGAAAGCCTATGCTGTATGAGCTCCATCGAATCAAATCAGCTATATGAGAGATGGTAAATCTGGAGAGGGGCTCCCTTACAGTCTTCCAACCATAGCAAAGCATATTTTCATAGGCCTCTTCACATGTTAAAGGAGTCTGAGTGGCAAACAGTGTCTCTCCACTGAGCCTCAGAGTATAGTGGATTTTGCTCAGAAGAGGAAAGAAGATAATTTGGTTACAAACTTGGAAGGTATCTCAGAGCATCTTAAAAAACTGTAGGCTTAGCTAAAACACTGATTTCAAGCACAGACAGCTTAATTTCCACAAGTGCATGTGTCATACTTTCTACCAGACACAATAATAAAATGTTAAAAAGCTAGTTAGAGGGTAAAATTTTTTAAAGAAATCTATGATTTAGTTAATATGAAAAATTACAAATATCACCTTCATTTTAAAGTTACATTGAGATACATATAATATTGGAAAGCTGAATGGCAGAATACGTGAATATCAAGTGTTTTCTAAATGATTGTTAATTCAAAATAATTTCAAGTAAATATTTAAATACATAATATTTATGATATAAAAATCCCCAAGAATTGCTATTGTTACAAGTTCACTAGTCTACCTTAATTTTTAGCTGTAAAATTATAAAAATTCTTTAATATCAGTAAAGAATATTTATTTTTAAGCATTTTTTTAAAAGTTAGGCACAAAGTTTAAATGTATATTAAGCTAAGTGTACTTACATGTTATTGTGCATGAGGTTTATAAGTCAAGAAAGTTACTGTTTTTGAAACTTGGTAGCAGTTAATTTTAAAAGGAAGTTAATTTTAACCCACTGAACTTAATCCAACAGCATTAAATAGAGCTATAATTAAATGCAATGCTAGCAATATACTTATGGCTATGAATTGATCAATTGATAAGCATACAACAGAAATTGACTGTTTTTTAAATTTATCCAGTAGAAACTGTCTTAATTATCTGACAATCAGTGCCTTTTTAATGCTTAAGTGGAATGTTAATAATATCTTAATACCTTGCTACTACTTAAAAAAGCTTTTGGATTGTTTGATTATTCAGGTGATATTTGGTTATCAATAAACCATCTTTATCCTAATGTTTATGTCTTTGGCCATGACCAAAGTTCTACTCTCAAGGAGATACATTTATCCTTTAGGGTCATTAATAGAATAGTTTTGACTGCATTATTATTTGAATATAAAAAGTCTGTTCTGGTGCATCAAATAGTATCCCAGAGAACTGACTAATTTAACGCTAAAACAATTCTGGAGAAAATGATACTAAATTTGAATATGTTAGATAAAATGTGGGCTGTACTGACTTTGGAATAAGTCTAGAGGGTCTCAAATGAAATCAATCAACATTTCTCAATCACAGATCATAGGAAGCTTATGCCTTAATTTGGAATAAGAGTATTAAGTGAAAGAATGAATGGAAAAAGAGTCCCCTGCATCCCCTATCGTCTCATGCTAGAAACAAGATACTTTTTATATGCTAATTAAGAGGTAGAAGGCAAATGTCTTATTGTGTAATTGGAGTGATGCTCCTCAGAGTTTATGCAAAATCTTTCTGTGCATTCATCTTGATAGATAGCTGCTACACACACTCATCTACTCCAGTCACATCCAAAATATCGGGGATAAAATCCTGATAAAGGATAAGAGACAATAAGATTCCAAAAGGGGTTCTGTGCCTCCTGGATTTCAGACAGTCGCTGGTATCCCCTAACTCAGACATGTTCCAGATTAGTCTTTCCAATCGTCAACACGGCCTCATATTTAGGTATAAAAGTACCCCAAGTAATGACTCGTTAATGGTTAAGATTGGGCACTGTTTTCTGGCCAGCACAATGTTTCCAACTATCCTAGTTTAATACCAAGCTGTCCATAGCTTGCATTTTCTCTCAAAGTATTTGCCTTGCCAGAGCTAGCAACAGAGGTTAAGTACATTCCTTAGGGCAATAGATAGTTTACAATAGTTAGAAATGTTTTGCATACTAGAGAGTAATGATGGGTTTCCCTCACTCAAGTACATTAGCTAAAAGTGTTAGGTTGGAACTCCCTACTGCTTGCCCCCAGATAGAGAATTAGCAGGAAATGCTAGATTGAAACCTCCTGGTCATTGCCCCCAGCAAGAACCAGAGAATTAGCATAGGAATATCTAAATACCTCAACAGGGAGGGCTCCACTCCTCTTCCTCCTGCTTCACACCTAGCTACCAGAACCTGCTGACCTTGGTGTGGGGGGGTCACTTCCCTATGTAACTTCAGTCTTGCATCCCCTGCTGTAATCCCCACCTGCCTACATGACTCTTGACATCTGCCCTGCTTGCTGTATGGTATTTAAGCCTGATTCTCACCTTGCACAAATACATTCAGATTTAACACACCCTCATGTTGGCTCTGTTTGTCATCTCTTCGCCTACATCTTGTCGACCTGACTAGGAACCCCCCCCCGCCCCCCGTTTCTCCCGCCGGTTGAGGGAGGCCCAGATCGGCCAGCCCGTGGCAGATAGCTAATATCCAAGATATACAAAGAACTCAAGAAATTAGACTCCAGGGAACCAAATAACCATAATAAAAATGGGGTACTGAGCTAAACAGGGAATTCTCAATTGAGTAGCATAGCTGAGAAACACTTAAAGAAATGTTCAACATTCTTATTTATCAGGGAAATAAAAATCAAAACAACCCTGAGACTCCACCTCACACCAGACAGAATGGCTAAGATCAAAAATGCAGGTGACAGCAAATGTTGGCAAGGATGTAGAGAAAGAAAAACATTCCTCCATTGCTGGTAGGTCTGCAAGATAGTAAAACTGTTTTTGAAATCAGAATAGCAGTTCCTGTGAAAATTGGAAATAGTGCTACCTGAAGGCCCAGCTATACCACTCCTAGGGATATACCCAAAAGATGCTTCATCATATAACAAGCACACATGCTCCACTATGTTCATAGAAGCCTTTATTTATAATAGCCAGAAGCTGGAAAGAATCCAAATGTCCCTCATCAGAAGAATATAGAAATACAGAATGGAATACTACACAGTGATTTAAAAAAATGTCTTCATGAAATTCCCAGGCAAATGATTGGAACTAAAAAGTATCATCCCGAGTGAGGTAACCACACACAAAAAAAATGCATGGTCTGTACTCACTAATAAGTGGATACTAGTCCAGAAGCTCACAGTGACTATAATACAATCTATAGAAGATATGTAGCATAGAAGGAAAAAAGACAAAGGGTGGATGCTTCAATCATGCATTGAGAGGGGAACAGGATGATTGGCAGAAGGAGAGGGGGACAAGAGAGAGAGGAAGGAGGAAGAAGTAAGGGTGGGAGTTTCAGAAATGGAGGAGACATGAGAGAGGTACAGAGGTCCAGGACATCAAATGAAAGTGGGTATCAGGGGGAGTGGGGATGAGGAACTAGGAATAGCCACTGGAGAGTCCTAGACACCAGAGAAACGTGAGGCTCCCAGGACCCAACAGGATTGACATTATCAATAATGTGCAGAGAAGGGGGAGGGGGAAGGGCAGATGTTGGATGGAGGTTTGGTGGAGGGGTAACCAAAAGTTGGGATATCATGGGATGGGGGCTGGTGGAGAGGATAACCAGGAAGTGGGATATCACTTGAGATGTAAATGAATGGAATGCTTAATAAAAAATAATAATAAAAAGAATAGTTTCATGGAGATCAGTCAAGTGAATTTGAAAGACTTTGAGCTTTCACCTGTAACATGTCTCATGCTTAGCCTTGGGAGGACATTTCTGTCAAGAATATCCCCCGCCCCCAATGAGGCATGGCTACATTCATCTTGAAGAGATTATTACCATCATTGACTGCCTTTCCATTCTGTTTCCAAGGCCAGCAACAGGCTGTAGGTCTGTGTTGAAAAATCTGCAACCAGAGAATGCTACTAAACTTAATTGTTGTTTTTGGTTTTTGGATTGAGCTTTGATTGATTTATGTGTTTAGTTTTATTTGTCTTCATTTGAAGTTTTGTAATTTATTTGTTATCTTCTTGTTTCTGTAATTAATTTGCTTATTTTCCTAAGGCTAGACATTGTACTCATTGACTCCCAACTTTAAGATGTTTTGAATAAAATTAATGTATTGTGACTAAAAATGTGACCTCTAACATTCTCTCACAAAAAGGAAAATTAAAGTCATATTATACTAGTTACAACTTTTAAGCTTATTATATATTTTCTTCTATATCATATTAGAATATTATTTTCTGTAATTTTAAGAGGTATTCATTATAACTCATAGTCTTTGATATGGTAATTAAACATTTTGTTTAAACTTCTAATGTTTCAGCACAGTATTTTACAACAGAATACACAGAATGAAGTTACATGTATTCCATGTATCCATGTATCAATCCACTGATATCAAAGTTCAGTACTTTACCTATAATAACCCTGAGAGTATTTATTTTGTATCTAGCTAATGTTAGCTAGCATATTAGATAGTTAGCTAATATGGCTAACTTTTGCCATATCTTTTGATGTTAAGATACCAAATTATTTGAAGAATAATTTGTTGATAGCTGTTAAAATTTTAGGAAATTGTGTCTTTAGGATATGCTCCCTTTTATATCAATTAATTTAACAAAAATATGCTAGGAAAACCATTTTTCAGAAATTTGGCTTATGCAAGCTCGTTTGATAAAGGGATCTAGTGAATGAGCATTAGTCAAGATTGGTGAATGACAAAAAAACAAATAGAATTTTATGATGGAGTGCTTTACAGTGTTTCTTAGCACAGTAAAATAGAAGTGGTGTAATTGCATTGTTTCAAAATTTTCTGTCTTGATATTGGCAACTTTTCTTGCCAGGTTAATACAATAAAACTATGCTAAGGAAGCCCAGACAGCAGAATTCTTCAGCCATGTTTCAGGGTTTACAGAAAACTGCTTCTGGTTTCAGATGCTGCATATGCTGCATGTCACCAAGGACTTCAGTACCCCAGAGACAGGAACCCAAGATGATACAGTCTACCAATAATGTAATATAAAGGTAAAAGTGGATTCTTGCCCAGGCGGGCATTCAACTGAGAACTCTGCGTGGTGGTTCTTATATTATACTCTTATAGATTCTGTCAGGTCTCAGCTTTGACATTCCAAAGCCTTAAACATAGGAGATGTGGTGTGTGTGTGTGTGTGTGTGTGTGTGTGTGTGTTTTGATTAGAGGAACACAAACATACTATTATTAAAAAGATACCAAGAATGCCAGAATGTACTTACTGCTGGAATAAAAATTAATGTCAAACAATTACTACTAATGACTCTAAGCCTAGATATTTGAAAATGTAACTTAGATAAACAAATTTCTGCAAAGAAACAAAGCATAAAAATGCATTCAAAAAGCAGTAGACAAATTGAACAGCCTTTTATCTACTAAAATCTCCTTAAAAGTCTATGTGCTCATATGGTTCCTCTGCCAATTGTACTGGTGAGAAGAAATGAAAAGATGAAATGACACAAATTTAAACATAAGTTCTTTTGGAAAGTAAAATATTAGAAAATGGTCCATAACTCACTCAGCTAGACAAGATTTTCTCTGTATAAAATCAGACAAAGGCATTGTAAAGAAAAAAGAAAACACTTCAAAGAAATGTCTTTTAGGAGCATTCATAGAATAATCCTTTAAGTAAATATCAGAAATAGGAATGGCAATCATTCATAAGAATTTAAAGCTAGTTAACCATCTAAATCAACAAGTATAATTAATAATATTAAATAAATCTATTTTTTAAGTTGTGTGATTGTCTGAGCAAATGCAGAGGAATCATTTGACATTCATCCATGATAAGTGCTCTCCATACATTAGGAATTAAAACAAGATGAATAAATACAATTTTATAAATGAATGATAACTTAGGAACAAACAGAAGTAAACAAATAAATAAATAAACAAACAAACACTAAGAGGGGTAAAGTGGAAGGCACAGAATTAAGTTGATGCACAGCAGTGTTTTGGCTAAATACCTATGTTACCTCCCTGTTTATATAATGAAATTCATGAGACAATTCGCTAATAATGAGACACGTTATCCTAATCTTAGTATCATACAAACTAATGCTCAATGTCTTCATGGATATATTGCTTAAGCCTCTAGTGAGGGCATTGCATAAGAATGGCAGGGGGCATGTGACAGGCCAACTTTCTCATATTAGATGCCAGGATGAAAGACTGGATTCCTATATTCCTTTCAAAGTATTCCCCAAATTAGCAATATCTTACCATTAGCTCATCTCTTCAGAACTCAAATTTAATATACACACATAAAAACCGAATTTTGTATATACATGTAATATAATAATAAAGTATTGTAATGGCATTTAGCACACTAATTTATTCAGGACATATATATATATATATACATATATATATACACACACATATATATATATACATATATACTAATACACCTGGAACATATATATATATATATATATATATATATATATATATATATATATATATATATGTATACATATACATGATATTCTTTGTATGATGAATATAGAGCTCAGGATTTTGGTAGAGAGGTGAACTTATTATATTCTACTAGGTATGTACACTTCTAGTACAATGACTTTGATTTCTTTTACAATATTTCATAAAGGAAAATCATGTCTAATTCCAAAATGAAGTAGAAAAACAAAAATTTAAAATCCTTGAATATGTTAAACCACTTTTGTATGTAAGTGCAAATGGAACATTAATTAAAGTGGTGTTTTGTCAAGGAACACGGAAAAACTCAGAAAACAGAAACAATTAAAACAAAATGTTAATACATGCATAAAAACAATATTTGTTTGATTGGTCAAAACTTAAAATAAGACACTACAAATTTGAAAAGTTGAGTGAAGGAAGAAAAATTCCTTATTATTTCAATTTATAATTTTAAAAAGAATGAATTAAAAAGCAACAACTATAATATGCTAAGAAATATTGTCAGTATATCCAATTGGTGTATGATGGATGGATAGATGGCAGATGACAAAACTGATGTAGAAATCATTAGAGATAAACAATACATTTACAGAGCTTCAAATTATTTTGTTATAAAAATGAATTTAATGTGTTAATAAATTATTCCATATTATTGTAGTGAAGTAAATTTAATTATCCTTTCCTTAAATCTAAACTTATTTAAGATGTTTTATTAAAAAAAAAAAGCAAACAAACAAGAAAAAGCACTAACGGATTTTCTACTACATGGTGCAAATATTTATCATTAATGTCACAGTGTTATTATGGACTTCTGATATATGGGTGTGCTTGTTCATTTTATGTCAACTTAACACAACTAGATTTATCCCAGTGAAGGAAGGTTCAATGGAGAAAATGTTTTTGTAAGATTGGGCTACAGGTAAGCTTATAGGGCATCTTCTTAATTAGAATCTGATGGAGGGCCCAGGCCATTGTTGTGAGGCCAACCCTGGCTTCATGGCCCTGGGTTCCATAAGAAAGAAGGCTAAACAAGCTGCAAGGAGCAAGCCTGTGAGCAGCACTTCTGTCTGACCTCTGTATCAGCTCCTACCCAGATTCCTGTCCTCTTTGAGTTCTTTCCATCACTATCTTAATGATAAACTTTTATATGTAACTGGAATGAAATAAACCTTTTCTTCCCTGGGTTTCCTTTGGCTATGGTGTTTAACACGAGCTATAATAACCCTAAGTCAGAGAATGGGGTAAATGTTCTTCATCGAGACTCATAATTTGCAGCTTGATAATGAGAAACACACAACAGTCAAAACATAAAGAAGAGTTTTCTTGTCCATTTGGCAAATGATCTTAAACAGTCTTAAAATCATAAAAGATAAAAAAAAATAGAATTTCTAACAAGAAATTATCAAAAGTTTGTGGCACTGAATTGCCTAAAAACAAAATGAAATGAATTGTACTATGTGTTGAAACACAGAAAATCAGTGAAAGCTCCGGAGCTTATATCAGTTTGCTAGAGCTAGAATGTACATCTACATTTTCACATATTCCAACATATAGTTTTCAGCTGGGGATTCTGGGAGATAGTATCTCTGAGATGAGAACTGAAGTATGATATCTGCTTCTGGGTTAGGCAGAGGTCTTTGACTCTGAAGTTCTCATTCCTAGTGTGTTGCTGTAGCTACTCTCACTCTGTATACCAGAAGTACTAGAGTCTATAGTGATGATAGACTGACACCTCCCTGGAATTAATTTTCCATAACTAATGTTGCTTCTGTAAGGAATTTTATAACTTCAACCACAAAAGTAATCCAATATTCACCTCTCAGCTTGGAGAAGCATAACACAATCAATTGCTTAATAGGTACTAAGGTAAGGGAGAGAGATGAAGGGAGATAGAGTGCACCCAAGATGATCTTGAAATTCTTTGGTTGAAAAACCAAGCATTGTAGTTTCAATAAAAATTATTTTTCTTTTAAAAGATTATTTTTTTGCTATGAGAATATTTACCTACTTTTATAAGTTACTTATACTCAAAATGCAAAGTGTCATAGAATATTGTTTATATATTTTAAAAGGACATCCTATAATAAATATGTTGATTTTGTTAGAAATGATACATAGTCTTGTTCTTGCTTTCCTATGAGACTTGAAAATGTTTTCTCTGAAGTCCCAGTTGCACATCCATCTGTAATTCCAATTGTTTTGTAAATATTTCTGGCACAATTTTGGTGTTTGGAGATAGATAGCATAGTAGCTGTCAATCAGTAGCTTACACAAGAAAATAAAAAGGTATATCTTGTATCTCTTTTTCACATATTCTTGTTTCCTTACTGCTGCCATGACAAAAAAAATTATTAAAAAGCAGCTTGCATAGAAAAGAGTTTATTTACCTTCCATTTCCAGGTAACATTTTTATTTTACTGAAGGAATTCAGGAAAAGAACTCAATGCAGAAATGTGAAGACAGGAAACATTCTTATGGCCTTGTTTCTTCAGGTACAACTACTAGGCAATTTGCCTAATCTTGACACCACTCAAAGTGGAGCAGATTGCTTCTCCGTCTGTTAGTAATTAAGCTCAGGTCATATATGTAGCAGATAGCCTTGTTGGGAAGAGAGGCCCTAATTCCTGTGAAGACTTGATGCCCCCCGTGTAGGGAAATGCCAGGGTGGGGAAGCAGGAATGGGTGGGTGAGCACCCTCACAGAAGTATGGGGAGGGTAAATAGAATAGAAGGTTTCTAGGGGTCATGCCAGGAAAGGGGATTACATCTGAAATGTAAATAAAGAAAAAAATCCAATATAAAATTAAGAAAAAATAAAAGAAAAAAAAGAAAATGTCTCACAGACATGATCACTGCCTACTCAGACTCAGGACTTTTGTTGTTGTTGTTGTTGTTGGTTTTTCGAAACAGGTTTTCTCTGTATATAGCCCTGGTTGTCCTGGATTTACTCTGTAGACCAGGCTAACCTTAGACTCAGAAATCCACCTGCCTCTACCTCCCAAAGGCAGGGATTAAAAGTGTGTGCCACCACTGCCCAGCTCAGGACATTCCTTAGCTGAGGTTCCCTCTTCAAAACCCCATCAAGTTGACCATTGAAACTAATGTTGGCAAATACTAATAAAGTAATATATTTTCAATAGATGGACATGGAAATCAGTATTGTTTCTTTCTCAGATTCTTCTTCCTGTTTTTATAGTTATAATTTGAGTATTGTTTAAATCTACATCTAAGATCACTGTGTTGTTTCTAATGTAGTATTCAGTATTGATATAGACACTACTATTTGGTATAAGGGATACACTTCAGTTAATAATATCATACACTTCTACTTTATGAACTCTACATATTTGTTTGGACATATTTGAACACAAAATGTGATGGAGATAAATTTAGATAAGATTGATTTAGAGAATGTTTTATTATTTATTGTTATTATTTGTGTTGGAAACTGGCAGAGGCCTTTTTTTTCCTTTTCCCCTTTGACTGAAAATTAATTCTTTTCTCATACAATATATCTCAGTTATAGTTTCCCTTATCCAACCCTCCAAGTTTCTGCTATCTACCCCACTGTTTTCCATAAGCATCACTTTCAGTCACTAGAAAAGAACATACTACTCAGAGATAACAACAAAATATGGCAAAGTAAAATATAAGATAACACAAAAATCATCAAATTGAGTCTGAACAAGGCAACCCAACAGAAGAAAAAGAGTTCTAAGAGCAAGCAAATGAACTAGAGACCCACCCATTATCACATTCAGAAGTTCCATAAATAATAAGTTAAAAGCTATAATATATGCAGAGCACCTACAGAAGATCTGTGTAGGGTCTGTATTTGCTACTTCAGACTCTGATTTTATATGCTGTGATCAGTTAGTTGATTCAGAGGATTTTGTTTTCCTGGTGTTCTCACTCCCCTCTGACTCTTAAACTCTTTTTGCCTTTTCTTTTATAAAGTTCTCTGAGCTCTGGGGGAGAGATTTGATGGAAATAAACCATTTACACTCTCTCATCACACAATGAATGTAATGTCTGGCTGTGAGTCTCTGCTTCTGTTACCGTCTGCTGTCAGAAGAAATTTTCATGATGAAGGCTGAATCTATGAGTATAGCAAAACAACATTAACAATCATTTTTATTGATATTTATCTTCTAGACCAGTAGTGTTTGGTTTTACCATAGTTTTCTGAGATATCTAATCTCTGGTTCATGGTCACCCAAGAAGTGCTGGGTATGGGTTCCATCATGTGGAGTTGCCCTTAAGTCAAACCAGATATTTGTTGAGTATTTCCACAATTCTAGGTCATCATTGCTCTAGCATATCTTGCAAGCAGAAAAGAATGCACGTCAAAGTTTTTGTGGCTGGGTAGCTGTTGGATGTCCCTGGAAATTAGAATAGATTTTTGAGTGGACTGTTGGTGAGTGGGGTTGGTAGTAGGAGGGTCAGGTTTTGATAGGGAGGAGAGATTGGTTTGAAGAAGAGCACGTAGGGATTAATATCTGCAATTGAGGGACATATGAGGAGTGATATAAAAATCTAATGCAGTGAAAACTTACTGAAGGATATGAAGGTGAACCCAATGAAATCTCCTAATAGTGGAGTAAGAGAGTTGCAACTGTTTATCTCTTGCTATCAAACTAGACTTGCCATAGTGGAACCAGCTTGCATTCAAATTAAGTTGTTTCTCAAGGGGGGGTCACAAGAAAATCCCCAAACAACCCAAGATGTTTTATAATACAATGGGCTAATTTGCACTGCAGGGCTCCATTTCTGAGGACATGCCTATTTGGACCCTTCACCTCTATATCCTAGTGTCTTTTGTCATGGAAGATACTCTGCAAGATACTAGAAGATAAACTAACAGAGATATACTTTAAATTTTGTAAATACTAAGTTATGATATTGTTTTAAAATTGGTCTATATTTTTGCTAGAAATTCATCTAGGAACCAAAACTAACAGTTCATATAGAAAGGCAGGCAGGTTATAAATGTTGACTCTCATGACTTTCATGAAAGAATTAGGAATTTACATATTACCCAAGTAATATATGTCCAATCATTAAATAATTTGAAACTAATTCTCAAAATGTGGCAAAAATTAGTACCTTGCATGTCATTTTATTTTATTTCTAGTGTTTTTTTTTTTACATTATAGATACTATGTGAATAAAGATTACAAAATTTGGGTAAACTAGTAACTCCCACATGTGATATTTCAATCAGGTAGTGAAACAATGTCTTTGCTTACTCCACCCTTTCTTTGTGATCCAGTAAAGAGTGACACTGCTGATCTTGAGTTAATAATGATGAATGAATCAGAGTAATACATAAAACATGCTGCCAGATGATATTGACAACTTTTTAAAGTATAAAGCAAGCCTTCAGCATGTTTTGCCCTAAATTTAGAAAGCTTTGATTATAGCTACTTTAGTCATTGCTATGTATGCAATCTTTTTGCTCCATCAACAATGTGAAATTATAAAATTTAAATGGTGTGTGTTACTGGTAATGTTCAGCAATATTTATGACTCAAACTTTCAAATCATAATGGAAACATCAATTAACTTAACTGTGAGGGCAATAGCTTCAATGTCCTCTCTGGTGTCTTGAAAGGATGGTCAACGGGTAACATTTTCAATGTCAGAGAACACATTTAGAGTGTACCTACATTGTTTGTACCTATGGATCTTGTTAAGAGGAAAGAATACTTGAGAAGCAAGATTGTCAAACATAATAACTGTTAGCTGTAAATAACTGCCACCCTTTCATCTCTCTGATTTGGGATCAGCCAACTCTGGACAGTAGAGGTTGCTTCCTGGATGGAATGCACGTACCAGAGAAGCAAAGATGTGAATTGTTTCTATTATACTATAACTGGAGTAATTTAAATCCTTGAGATTTGTGAAAAATATGAATGCCTTCAAAAAGTTTCCAGACAGTCACATAAAAGATTATTGTTACAATTTTATAGAAAATGACATAATGAAGTACAGAAAATTTGGGAATAACAGAAAGAATTGCATTACTCAATGTGTTCGGTAGACACTGAGAGAGAAGTTAAACGAAGGCATGTGTATTGAAGTCCAGAGCCACAAGTATGAGTTGAAGAATTAGTGTGAAGAGGCAACATTTAGGTATTGAGAACTCAGTACTTTTGTCTAGCTAAATTGTAAGTTTCAGACACAGAGTAGCAAATAATTATCCTAACCAGACTGGCAGTTTTGATCAGAGAGAGTTTTAGAGTTTTAACTGCTTTGTTGAATAAGTGGAATATTTAATAATATACTATCATATAAAACTATCCATAATTTAAACTCAAAATATAAACTATATGTATATATATATATGTGTGTGTGTATGTGTGAGAGAGAGAGAGAGAGAGAGAGAGAGTTTGTTTTTTATGTGTGTGTATTTATATAGTTTTGATTTCTCAAGTAAACAAATACTTTTTAAAAAAGAATTGAATAACCTGGTGTAATGTCTCCTTTTTTCACTTTATTAATTTTAAACTACATTTGTTTCATAAGGCAGGGAGGAAATTTTGTAGTTACTATAGCACAAATATAAAGGTCCAAGGAACACTTATTAGTGTCCTTCTTTCCTTATGCCATATCTGACACTGAGCCTGAACTCAGGAATCAGGCTTGGTGAAAAGAATCTGTATTCTCTTGTGTCATCCTCCTGACCACTCATCCTAATTATTTTTCACATCATCTTTATCATTATACAGGTTTAAATCTTTTAAAATATAGACAGTATAGTTTCTTAAAATAAACATGGTAATATCTACAAAGCAAAAGTCTGTTCCATCCACTAATTTTGTCTCACTAAACTAACATAATCTCTGCCAGTGGAAGACTTTCTGAAAATCATCTGTCAGCGAGGTATTTAAAAATCTGGATCCTCATGATAACTTGACACAGTTGAGTACCAAATATGCCAACATTTCAATGTGCAAAATATATTGGAATATTATATGTGTCAGTTCATTGCTTCTTTGGAAATAGATTGAAAATGAAGTGTAAGGAGAAATGGGAGAGTTTGTACCACCACAACATGCTGCAGTACACATGGTTTTGTCTTGTTATTTTTCACATTTCACTGTTTCCAAGAAATGGGGCAAAATTAAAAGACAAATCTTTAGAGAATGCAGAATTATAAATATGCATGAGCATTTTTCCAATTATTGCAGAAATTACTTTGTGTAATTTATTTTGGATTCTGCATGAAGGTGTTATAATTACTAGATTACACGTGAGGTGCCTGCAACTCCATGCACGTATTCCCATGTCAATTGAGACAACAAAATGAAAATAAGAATGCAGGAAACAGGACATTTCAAATTGTTTGTTGAAAAATGTGGCATGTATATTCATAAGTATAATCAAAATGGGCATATAAAAATCATAAATCACATTCATCTTTCCATAGTTGAAAACCAAATTAAAATTTTACTGTATCTCTCCTTTTTCATGTGTAGCTCCTTCAGTTCTAAGAAGGATGGCAATGTACCTTACTTAAATTCTGGCAAGAAAGTTATTGGAGTTGTGTGGATATATCTCAACAGACCTCAAACAATGATTATAGCAATTTCTTCAAATCATACATGATACAAACATATTAGTATATTATTTTCTCTGTTTTAGTCTTCTTGGCTCTCTCTCTCTCTCTCTGTCACACACACACACACACATACACACACACACACACACACACACACACACACACACACACCTTCTTTTTTATTCTTTCCTCCCTTCATTGTTCTTTACCTCCCTTACCTTCTTCAAGAACTCATTTTGTTTTTCTTTCTGCTTATTTCAACTTATCTGTTACTCCTTCTGTTTAACCCTAGTATATTTACAAACCTGATCTTTTACTTTCTTTCCCATAACTATTGTGTTATGAGTTCAGTAATTTGTTAACATCATTTGGCTCCAAATTTAAGTCCCAGGAAGAAACTCTAACTAGCACAGTTTATCAGGATACATATCATAGTCTAATACACATAATTTGGGATTGTATCCAAACCAGAGCTCTTTAAAGGTACAGAATTGATTATATAGATATAAGTATATGATATAGATGCATATATATATATATGTATATGGATGATATGAACATAGATAGAGATAAAGATAGAGATGGTGTGCATTATACAACTATCCATTATGATGAAGAAGCTAAGAATATGGTAGATATTCAGTCTAGGAGGTTGGGTGTCCCAGCAGTCCCAATCTGGTAATTGAACTCTGAAATGTTTATGAAGAGTTATTGGTTATCTGTCTAATTTGGAATTGAAAATAAGTTGATTGTAATTTGGGTGATGGAATGTCTCAACGTCAGAGTAGAGGAGCTTGCTAGAGAGAGCAACGGGAAACAGGAAAAAGGCAAAAGCTTACTTCTGTAGGCTGATATCAGAAGATGCCTGCCCAAAATTGCAGTGGGTCTTCAAATAATTAAAAAGACAGCAAATGGAGGGGAGGGTTGGAAAATACGAGTGTGAAGTAGGAAATTATGAGATTATAATCTCAAAATCAAAAATAAATAAATAAAACACATTATTAAGAAAATCCCTCAGAAATGTGCCCATCTTGAGTTTCAGTTGCAGATGTAATATACTTAAAAACCAAGTTAGTAATCACAAATTGAAATAGAAGTCCCACAATTTATGAGTCAACTATTAATATCCACGGAGGAAATAAGAGAACAGAAAGACGATTACTAGAAGAGAAATGTTTGTCACTTATTACAGTATAAATCTTGTTACTACACAGGGCTTGGGAGGTTTTACCTGAATAAAGTAATATTGAAAGCAAATTTCTTTTTGCATTTAGTCTTACAGTGATTTTTCTCCAAGATTTTCATTTCATGTATTTCAAGAGCTAAAACTGTATGATTTCTGAAGAAAAGGATTTTGGCATGCTAACAAGAAATGATTCTGAGATCATACCATAATGGATAGAAAAATTAAACTACCTCCAAATTTCTATATTTGAACTTGAATCTACCTTCAATTGGTCAGTTGCAATGTAGAAACATTTTTCTTTATTTCCTTGTGATTTGTAATTACAAAATAAATTAATCTTTATTCATACAATTTTTGTGTTGATTTAATAAAATGCTCTATCTGAATTACTCTTTAATTCAGCATTGCATGTATAACATAGTGTTTTCATATATATTTAATCTACCAAATGATACAATATATATTCAATTTTCGCATATAAATTTTATTACATAAACAGTGTTCAGTTCAGGCTTGCAGTGATATTTTAGTAGTTTATAAATTACTGCTGCTTTAAAGAAAAGGTAATTACTTCTTATATACAAAATTATTATTAAATATACTTAAATACATTAGCATTAAGGGGTATTTTACTTGAATATATATGTAAATATATATGCATATGTATGTGTATGTATATGTGTATATGCATGTGCATTTATATATGTATATGTATATAGAAAAGTTAATATTGATCCTTTTTGTGACCATTAAGCAGATAGCTTTGTAGATAAATAACATCATGAAAAATCTAAAGTGGTTAACATTAAATAAATGAAGAAATGTTAGTATTTTATATCTATATATTATATTATTGCATTGCTTAACTTTTCAAGTGTACTAGCTACTTGGTTTACTTTCACCAAGTTGTAAACAGTTTCAATATGATCATGGGCTCACAAATACTTCTTTCAAAGAAGTCCTCTAAATCTCTAATATTTCAAGAGATGGATGAAAAGATTATAGGAGCCAGACAGCAGATGATCCAAGAGTTTTGTATAAGATTGTGCCTCCTAGAAATTTCAGAAGCTCTACACATAAAATCTTGCTACATTGTCTATGTCTACCTAAGCATGAGCTTAACAAGGAGAGGAACAATTGCCATGCTAACTTTCACAATGGGCAAATCCCTGAGGCATCAACCTTATGCAAAAATTAGAGAAAACAAAGAACCACTAAGAGTAGAAGTCATTGTCCAAGGATGATTATACCAATTGATGATACAATACTAAATGGTCCGCCCTAGAAATACAAAAAAATGTTAAAATTTTATAGAGAGTGCAGTAGGTATTTAAAAATATATATGCATATAAACATACATATGTACATGTAACAACAGTTAATGAAATATTGCATGAACTTGAGAGATCAAGGAGTGGTATCCAGAAGGGCTTAGAGAGAAAAGGAGAGTGAGAAATATAATTACGGTATAACAGGAATGGATACACAAAATGTGGTACATTTACCCAGTGGAGTACTACTCATCTATTAAAAATGATGAATTCATAAAGTTCTTAGGCAAATGGACAGAACTAGAAAATATCATCCTGAGTGAGGTAACCCAATCACAAAATAACACACATGGTATGCACTCACTGATAAGTGGATATTAGCCCAAAACCTCCAAATACCCAAGAAGTTCAAGAAGAAGGAAGACCACAGTGTGAATACTTCAGTCCTTCTTATAAGTGGGATCAAAATACCCAGGGTAGAAAATAGAGAGACAAAGTTTTGGTCAGAAACTAAAGGAAAGGCCATCCAATGACTGTCCCACCTAAGGATCCATCCCATATACAGTTATCAAACCCAAACACTATTGTGGATGCCAAAAAGTGCTTGCTGACAGGAGCCTGATATAGCTGTCTCCTGAAAGGCTCTGCCGGTGCCTGACAAATACAGAAGTGTAAACTCACAGCTATCCATTGGGCTGAGCACAGGGTTCCCAATGAAGGAGCTAGAAAAAGGACCCAAGGAGCTGAAGGGATTTGCATCCCCATAGGAGGAACACCAATATGAACCAACCAGTCCCTTCAGAGCTTCTAGGGACTAAACCACCAACCAAAGAGAACACATGGCGGGACCCATGGCTTCAGTCACTTATGTAGCAGAGGGTGGCCTAGTTGGACATCAGTGAGAGGAGAAGCCCTTGGTCTTGTGAAGGCTTGATGCCATAGTGTAGGGGAATGCCAGGACAGGGAAATGGGAGTGGGTGGGTTAGTGAGCAGGGAGGGGGGGATGGGATGGGGAGGGTTTTGAAGGGGATAAAATTTACAATGTAAATAAAGAAAACATCTAGTAAAAATAAAGAAGTAATTAAGGAAAATTGGGTAGGCATTCAAAATTATTCTAACTTAAATATAAATACATATGAAATAACTACATCTCCCCCTATTGTGTGGCCTTGAGTCACTTGCTAAACACAAATAGCCATGTAAGTTTCAGCACGTTTGCCAATCAGGGCTTTCTAGTCTAGTTCTTTGGTTTATATGCTTATCATTGTTTTTACATTAGTATCTTACTGTTTGATTATTGTAGTTTTGAAATAATGTTTGAAAGCAAGAGGTATTAGTTCTCCAGCTTTTTTCCTGGCTTTCAATGTATATATAAATATAAATATATATATATATATATATATATATATATATATATATATATATATATATATATATATATATATATATTCATTTACTTATGTAATTTTCATGATTCTACAACCATGGTTTTAAAATTTCAGTGTATATTTAAAAATATTTATTATTTAAGTCACTTTTAGTTATTTTAATACTTCTTCCTTTTCTTGACATAGAGTGTATTTTTTCCCAATAGTATCATCGTTAACATAAGGTATCCAACATTAGCCAGATAAAAATGAAAATAATTCACTTCATAAATAACCTTGGGAGAAAATGCTAGACTCAGGGATCAAAACCAAATGACTGTGATAGATTGTCTTTCCAGAGTCAGGGGTATGAGTATTTTCTGAAGTGCATTACATGTCATTAAAATATCTCAATGACTATGCAGGCTATAAAACAACCCAAACTAATATTTAGAAATTACCAAGAATTACACATAGATATTTGATTTAGAAACATGGTTATTGAGTAGAGAGAACTTTACCTTCTAAACCTATAAGGGGAATGTTTTCTTTAGTCAAGTGATTTCAAAGAAGAAATATACATGTGTACGGTAATATTCTAAACTGTTTTCATATTTATTATTTCATTTTTATTCTATCATTTTGTGTGTGTATGTATGTATGTGCATGTGTGTATGTATGTATGTACGTGTGCATGTGTGCATGTTTGTGTGTTTGGGTACCCATGAAGGTAAGAGGACAACTGGTAGTATTTTATTACCTTCTTCTACTAGATGGGTCCCTGGGATTAAATTCAGGCTCCTATTCTTGAGAGGGAGTGTTTTTCCTGGTTCACATTTAAGAAATTCTAACAAATATAAAATTGAATTGAAACTATCAAGCTTCAAAGTCTTGGCCCAACAGTAACCACATAGATGTTTATATTATAAGTAGCTTGATAGATATTTTGTACTGATGTTCTGGGAAAAAATCCAGAGGGGCCAAATTAGAACTTTTTATCTGAGGAACTGATGATATTTTCAAAGAGGATAAGATAAGATTCAATCAGATTGAGAAGGTAGCTTCAGTTTCAGTTAGTAAGTGGTCAATAAAAAGGAAATTTTTCTTGTTATTGTCTTAGTTTATTCATTTTTTTCAATAGCCTTTATCAGAGACTTGCCTTGATTACATCATTGTTTCTCATGACCCTGAAAGTGAAGCAAGAGAGCAGCAGCACTTGCTTACATGGAACAAATGCCTTCTTCATTGGATCCTCATCATAACATTTACCTCTAGAGATTCATAAAGACTTTAAGTATATTTGGTTGTTACATTTTTTTATTAGATGTTTTCTTTATTTACGATATCTCTTTTCCTAGGTTCCTCTCCAATAGAAAAAAATAAAAATAAAATAAAATAAAATAAGAAAAAAACCTAAAACAATCCCCTGTTCTCTCCCCCATTCCCCTGCTCACCACCCCACCCTCTCCCACTTCCTGGCCCTGGCATTCCCCTACACTGGGACATAGAACCTTCATAGGGCCACAGTCCTCTCCTCCCATTGGTGACTGACTTGGTCATCCTCTGCTATACACATGCTGCTGGAGCCATAAGTCCCCCCATGTGTACTCTTTGGTTGGAGTTTTTGTCCCTAGGAACTTAGTCATTAGGGAAATGCAAATCAAAACAACCCTGACTCCACCTCACACCAGTCAGAATGGCTAGGATAAAAACCTCAGGTGACAGCAGATGCTGGAGAGGATGTAGAGAAAGAGGAACACTCCTTCATTGCTGGTGGAATTGCAAGTTGGTACAACCACTCTGGGATTCAGTTTGGTAGTTCTTCCGGAAACTGGACATAGTACTACCTGAGGACCCAGCTATACCACTCCTGGGCATATACTCAGAAGATGCTCCAACATGTAATAAGGATACATGCTCCACTATAATAGCCAGAAACTGGAAACAACCCAGTTGTACCTCAACAGAGGAATGGATACAGAAAATGTGGTATATCTACACAATGGAGTACTACTCGGCTATTAAAAACAATGAAATTATAAAATTCTTGGGGAAATGGATGGACCTGGAGAATATTATACTGAGTGAGGTAACCCAATCACAAAAGAACACACATGGTATGCATTCTCTGATAAGTGGTTATTACATTTTTAAGTTTCTTTTATATAAGCAATTTCATACTCAGGTTTATTTTATTTGAATAATTCATCATCTTCTTGAATTCTCTTATGTTTTGTGCTTTATTTCTCAATAATATTTGCAAATGTAACTTGACCATGGAGTGTAGTTATTTAACTTGCAAACTTGAATGAATTTGTAATTCCCAGGACACATGACCAAAGTGTACACCATGTACAGGTAATATTAAAGATTTTCATGCTCTGTTTTCCATTATTCTATGTGAATTTTCCATGATCAAACACTAGTATCTATCTCTTTATTTTAACATTCTTTATATACTAATTAAACACTTACACAAAGCACTCTAAATTCAACACTAAATTCAAGTAGAAAATTATATATACTTTTCTATGATACACTTGCCCCCACAAATCTTGATTAAACTTAGAGTCTGATAATTCTTGTGGTTAATGAGACCCTAGGACTAGAGCTGTATCCTGATCTTCATTTCTAACAATCTAGCAGATGTGATAGCAGCTCACCTACTTTATATCTGAGACTTAAATTGGCTCATTCTAGTTAAACCCATATCATCCTGTGTAATTCTCAATGTGCTTTCAAAAAATCTGGTAATCAGAGTAAGGGAGAAAGAGAAACAGAGAGAAGGGCAGGGAAAATTAATATGTATGAGAGAAATATCTTGAGGGAGAGACACATACATAGAAACTCAAATCATAGAGACATATTTTCAATAGTAATTTTAGAGAGAGATTAAACTAAATTTCTAAGTAGTTGCAGTCATATACATTAGATGTCAGTAACAAAGATATTGAAGGCCAATATTATAATGAGTCTTAGAATCTTAGATTTTAGATATTTATATGCTTGTGTATATTTATAGCATATGTCTATGAAATGCTTAACTAGAGAATGTTGGGCCATAATACAAATATTCTGTTTTCTTCAGATATATTACAAGAATTCCAATATTCTCACTATAGTTATAGAATAATATTGGCTAAACTATGATGTGAAGCTACAAGTAACACTTTTAATAATAAGTATCCTATATTACTTGGCTTTTTCAATAGATTTTGACTTGAATCACTTCATTTCAGATGATATTTAAAATACACCTAGTTAAAAAATGATTAATTTAAAAAAATGATTAATTCTATAATAGTAAGATGTATAGGTGCAGGTTTTAAAAATCATATAACAATAATATGTATTCTTTTGCTAAACAGATACAGCATTTTAAAATCAAAAAGGTAAACATTAAATTACTTTTCTATACATGTACTAAAGTTAGCTTAATGTATGAACCAAGGCTCTTTAGAGTAAGTAATTTATTAAAGTGCCTTCCAATTTGTAGTCCAGCTAAACCAACAGTGGCTCTCTGCTTATGGAAAGTCCTGGGATCCAGTAGTTATTCTGTCCTTAAATCTAGATGTCTCAGGTGTTCTTCAGAATATGTCAGACTTCAGAAAAGATAGAATTTAAAAACAATAAAAGAATGAGCTTCTCAACAAGAGCAAGAATAAGACCTTCAGGCAAAGTGTGAACACATCCTTTTTCCATTTCCCT
This sequence comes from Mastomys coucha, assembly GCF_008632895.1. Lineage (NCBI taxonomy): Eukaryota > Metazoa > Chordata > Mammalia > Rodentia > Muridae > Mastomys > Mastomys coucha. The sequence continues at coordinate 22,019,854 of NW_022196898.1, forward strand.
TATATAAGCTACCGCTAGAAGTTGTGGTCCAGAATTCAAGAAGATCCTCCCACTTTAAGTGATTTATATTTAGAGTGGGTCTTCTTGCTTCAAGTTGTTGAGAGAAGAAAATTTCCTCACAGGAGTACTTCAACATTTAAGCTGTAGATAATTCTAGATGTAGTCAAGTAGACTAAAAAATCAAGGGACAGCACATGCTGCCTGGGGAGGATGTGGAGCAAGGGGAACACTCCTCCAGTACTGGTTGGAATACAAACTTGTATAACCACTTTGAAAACCAATTTGCTACTTTCTAAGAAAACCTAGACTAGTTCTACCTTGAGACACAGCTATACCACTCCTGAGAATATACCAAAAGACACCCCACTATAGCCCAGAGATACTTGTTCAACTATGTTCATAGCAACTTTATTTTTAATAGTCAGAAACTGGAAACATCCTAGATATCTCTTGACTGAAGAATGGATAAAGCTAATGTGGCACATTAACACAATGATTCACTATTCATCTATTAAAAACATTGACATCAAGAATTTTGCAAGCAAATTTATATAACTTTAGAATATCATTCTCTGTGAGGTAACCCAGAGCCAGAAAGACATATATGTACTTATAAGTGGACATTAGCTGTAAAGAACAGGATAACCATGCTACAGTACACAGACCCAAAGAAACTGAGTAAGGAGGCATGAATCTCACTCAGAATGAGAAGCTAAATAGTCATGGGAGGTAGATAGAAGGAACTAGGTAGGAGAAAGGGTTAGCAGGGGAACAGGGACAGTGAGTGATTTGGTGTTGGTAGGAGGTATGCAAGAGAGCTGGGAGTGTAAATGAAAATTGGTGCTGGGCATCTCTGGGAAAGGAGAGGAGACAGGAGTCTAAGGTGGATAGCCTAGTTGATATTTCTTCCAGAGGGGGATATCTAGAGACTGAAGTGACTACCCACTGTAACCAAGCAGAAATTCCAGAGGCAGGAGGAACACATTAATCCACCCACAAAACTTTGAACCCCAAATCTGTTTTGCCTACAAGATATTCAGAGAGATAAAGATGGAGAGATTGAGGGACAGCCAACCAATGACTACCCTGATTTGAAACTCATCCAGTATGAGAGAGAGCCTACTCCTGACACTATTAAAGACATTTAGTTATGCTTGCAGATAAGAAAATAGGATGGCTGTCTTTCATGAGATTTCATCCAGCAGCAGATGGAGGCAGATGCAGAGACCCACAGTCAAATATCAGGCAGAGCTTGGGGAGTCTTGTGGAAGAGTAGGGGATAAATTGAGCTAGCTGGAGGGGTTAAAGACACCACAAAAAGAGCTACAGAGTCAACTAACATGGAGACTCATGGGAACTGGGCCACAAACCAGGGAACATGCATGGGCTGGACCTGGGTCCCCTATAGGCTGTCTCAATCTGTTTCCTGCCAGTGGCCACCCACACACACACCCGCCATGTGGAATACCTGGCACTAGATGCCCCAGAGTGGAGTATTGTTCAAGAGGAGATTTCTTCTTCCCTGAGAAGGGAGGAGGTAATGGGCACAAGGACTTTGTAAGGGTGGAACTTGGAGAAAGAGGGGGGGCTATGATCAGAATGTAAAGTAAATAAAAAATCAGTTATGAAAAAATGAGAATGAAGAATGGCAATCACAAATACCCATGTAAACTTCACACACACACACACACACACACACACACACACACACACACAACCTCCTTACATCATACTTAATTTTAGGTGAAAAAAGAGCAGTTCATAATTATGTCTAACCTAACTATCCCATTTACAACTGCAAATATATTATATATGTAATAACAGGTGGAAATGTTCTTTGTCAGACATTCTTTTAGATTCTCAAAACTTAAATATGATAACCACTGATATCATCTCAGTTAATATCAAGGAAAGAAGACACAATTATCTCCAAGGATACATTCTCATTCAAGTATAACAGAACTATGTTTCAATATATTTCAATTATAATCCATCATGCTTTTACAACTGGGCACATTGCCTTACTTGTTAGTTATAACTATCTTCCTCTGCTACCCAATCTGTATTTTCCACAAGCCCAGAGAGTACCTCAAAAGTTTGATCTTTTCATGGGGATATTCCATACTTTTATTCTTAAGGGCTATGTGTCTGTAGGGTGTGTGTGTGTGTGTGTGTGTGTGTGTGTGTGTGTGTGTGTGTTTAATGTTTCCTTTTTATACAAATACTAACCATTTCTCTTGACTTCCTGTTTTCAACCTAGCCCATTCAATGTTGTCTCTCAACCAATCCTCCCTCAGTTCCCCAACAGTATGCTCAAATAGTCCCTTCTCTGAGTTTTCCCAAAACTAGCAGCTCTAAACTACAACAACTGCTCTAGCCTATATTCTCAGCTCAGCTTCTCCTGGCTAAATTGTCACCAACTGTCTTCTTACTGCTAGGCCAATTCACTTTCTACTGTCTCATATTTTCACTCTGCTCAATCTCTTCTTTACTCCAGCCCTACTCAGTTATCTTTCTTCCTGCACTTACTGTCTTCTCTTACCCTACTTTTGGGCCCTATTTTTCTGCCACGAGGATACTACACTTCTCAACCTCTACTAGCTTTTTTATATCCTCTCTTGATCCCAGATGTCCAAGAGGCAATGTACACTGAAGGACATAAGGTCAAGCAGTACTAACAGCTAAGCATTCCAAAGGGCCAGTTGATTACCAACTGAGTATCCTTTAAAGGAACCGTGCACAAAATAAATCATACTATATGCACCCTTCATCAAACTGCCTGTAATGGGTTGTGTTAGTTTCTCATTGACTTTAATCACAGGACATGGTAGCACAAAGAGATGAACTAAAGGATCTCCTTGCACGCCAGAAATAATCTTGCTTAATATCATTGCAGAAAAGAAATCTCTTTGTGATCTGGATAAATCAATCCTCCTAATTCTGTTTTTTTTTCTTTTATAACCTGTTTCATTAAGGGTGTCATAAGCACAAAGTAGCCATGGGAAAGCATGAGGTTCTAGTTTAGTGGAATGTTTTTCTGTGTTCTGGCAAGAGCCCTCCCTTCTCTATAACCAAAACTTCTAGGCCAGTAGAACTAAAGGTCAAAGGAACAAGAAGCAAACATTTTCCTACTGGGTCACTAGGGTAAAGATGAAGGGCATCTTTCCCTTTTCCATCCCTTGATTCCCGAATCTGTGAATCTTGGCTAAATGAGAAACTATACCACATACTGGTCTCTGATTCAAAACATACACTGTCTTCTGCAGAGCCCTGTCCCAGCCCTCAATAGTAATTGTTGCTGTGACTATAATTCTGAAGACCTTTCTGTCAGTCTGTTCATCCAACTGTTCCGTGATGGAAAGAGCATGATCCCACTGTTGTACTTCTCTGGATATGAAAGTGGGTTCTTAAGTCAGAAGCAGTGTTGTGGGGCATAGCATGCCATAATTGTGTATAAAGTATTTCAAAAGTCCACAGATGGTATGTTTGGAAGAATACTACATGCTAGAAAGGAAAATCCATAGTTGGAATCAATATCTATTCCAATAAAGTCAAAGCATAGTCCTTTTCATGATAGAAGTGGTCCAGTATAGCCAACCTACCCCCAGTTTGCTAGATGGTCCCTGGGAAATGGTGTTACTTCTGGAGCTTAATGTTGGTCTCTGCTGTTGGCATATCTGGCACTCAGCAGTAACTGTAACCAGATTAGCCTTGGTAAGTGGAATTTCATGCTGTCAAGCTCATATATTAACATCTTTACCACCAAAACCATGTTGTTCATGTTTTTATTGGGCAGTGACAGCAATGCCTGGGGAAAGAGGTTAACTGTCTATAGAACAGGTCATCCTATCCCCTTGATTATTATTGAACTTCTCCTCTGATGAACTCATCTTTTAATATATACATTCCCATAGGACACACATCTTCATGTTATTCACTTACTTGGGAAGAACTATCCACATGCCACTTCTTCAAATGTATTTCTTACCAGTTTCTAAATCATGCTTCTTCATATGCCTAAGGAATAAATCCATTGGGTACAACCCATGAGTAGATAAGCAATAATACATCTGGCTATTTCCAATCAGCATAATGTCACCAATATAGTAGACCCATTGCAAATTTTGTGGAAAAGAAAAACTAATAAGATCTCTTAAACTAAGTTATGACACAAGGCTAAAGATTCAATATTATCTTTGAGTTAAAATCATCATCAGAAAGGTTTCTTTCAACAAGTAATGGGAGGAGTTGCAAGACCCACTGCCAAACAATAAGAAGAGCTTGAGAGATGCCATGGAAGAGGAAGATGAATGATTATAGGGACCAGAAGGTTTGGGGAGAGAGATGAGATGAGAACATGACCCACAGATTCAAATAAGCATTAGTTTGACTAAGTTATCTGCATATATGTTATGGTTATGTAGCTTGACATTCTTGAGTGTCTCCTAACAGTGGAAGTATGTGTGTGTGTTTGTGTGTGTGTGTGTGTGTGTGTGTGTGTGTGTGTGTGTGTGTGTGTGTGTGTGTGTGGAGGGTGCTTCTGACTCGTACGCTGCCTCCTGGGATCTTCTTTCTCCTACTGAGTTGCCTTTTCCAGATTTGATGTGGAGATTTTTTGCCTAGTCTTATTGTAACTTGCTATGCTGTGTTCAGTTGATATCTCTACATCTTTCAAGTCCTTGACTGTGGTACTAATTTCTGCAGTTTCTCCCTGGATTTAATACTGGTTTTGGCTCACTATTTTTTCCAACAAAAACAACTGGAAGAGCTTCCACTTAAGCTTTCCAACTATAAAAGCCCTCATTGCATAGGTCATGGAACCAATGTGTGAATTCTGTTGATGTCCAAGAGTACCTACCTCAATTTTATAATCAAGAAAGGATGAAATAGCCACAGGATGGGTTTGGGGACTCACTCAACTTACTGTAAGTCAAACTTCTGCCAAAACTTCATTAATCACCTGACCTACTAAGCCCCTGGTCAAGACACTATGGAAATTGCTTTTCCTATGATGCCAATAATGATAAGTATAATTGCTTTGTCTCTAGCAATTAAGTGCTACCACCTGACCCCTGCTATTCTGGAATCAGAATAAACCCATCACATGTAATTCACCAATCTATGCCATAGCATTTCTGATCCAAAGATGTGGCACAAGAAGTAATGGGACAATAATTCTCTTCAAATATGCTGGTGCCTCAATCACTATTTTACTACTCACTGGATCAATGGAGAACATGAGTTATAGACCTTCTAATTATGGAGGATTAGGATTTTTCACGTTGTTCCCTTTCTAGCATGGAAAAGATTTCTCATATCTGTAAAATTCTTTCATCAACACTATGCCAAGAAAAATTAAACATCATTAGAACACCATTTAACAAATGTATCAGCCAACAGGGAAAATTAACTTTTTAAGCATCTATTTAACAGTTGAAGCTTCAATATTAAGTGTAGAGTCTCTACTCATTAGGCCTATACTAATAGACAAGGCCTGATCTAATCTTATAGTCCTTCTATCATTATAGCCTACCCTAAAAATCGATTCACAGATATTGTCATCATATTTTGGCTTGAATGCATTAAAAATCACATTACGATTTTAGAAGTATAATGTATATCCTCATAAACTAAAGTTTCTACCGGCCCTCTGGGAGTGACCTTTCCTGAAGTCTGGTCATATGAATAGAGAGAGACCTTAAGTGATATCAGGATTTTCTTGCCTCATGTCTCTTAAGGAAAAGTTGCTGATGTTTTGACAGACAATGAGAGATTAATTACCTTGGAAGGTAAGGATTAGACTACATCCTCTGGTAGTGGCAGAGAGACTACTTGCTGTAGTGAGATGAGCACTTCAGAATCTGAGGATTCATAGTAACACAGCCTCAAGAGTGTCCTCCCACATACCTGTACCCCAACATATAGGATCGTGTTTATTACCAATAATTGCTTTTGCTTTAATAGCTGCTACCTTCTCGGACATAACGCTTTTGTTGTAATAATTCAATCTTATGATGAGGGTATTGGTTTGAATTTTCAACATGTTTGTGGGAGAGAAGAATCACATTCAGAGTGAATGTAATAAGAAAATGACTATTTCAAGGTATGGCTGAGGAGTAGGATTTTGTTGTAGATATAATGAGAGTCCAACCAGAGGCATCTGAAAGAGTCCATAACAGAGAGAGAAAGTAGTAGACTATGTAAAATTATCAGACTGAACTAGATCAGGAGTGGAAAGAGAGAGGAGGAGAGCCACAAAGGAAGAAAAGACAGAGAAGACTGAGAAACAGAATCAAAGAGCCAAGTATATGGACTACATGGCAGGATTTTATATCAAAGAGACTCTGAAGAGAAGGAATCTTTTAGGTTGGAATTATTTAATGTAGAAAGTTGCATAAGAAGAGGTGAGAGGAGCCACGTATACTGAATGCAGCTGTTGGTTAGTGTGGTATTTTGTATGCTAATAGTGTATGTGATGCACAGTTAGCCATATGTCCTGGGTTACTTTGGGACCTGACATAAGGCACACTAATAAACCTTTAAACTGTTTATGGGCATTGTGAGCCAATGCTCTGTTTTTCTTTGCCACTATAGGCTGAGATACCAGCCATTGGTTGATTTTGTCCCAATTAATTCTCTTCTGTTGTCAGTTTATCCAGAAATTTTAGAAGCAAGAAGCCATCATCATTTTTTCCTTTTTTTTTTCAAAAATTTATATATATGAACAGTCAATAAATATCTTATTCCACACAGCAAGCCCTTTAAATATTTCCAACCATGGGCTTTTAGTGTTCTCCATACTACAAAGGCAGTATTTGGTAGTGAGAAGTGTTGGTAAATTCCCAAGCCTGATCCAAATTCTTAGTAAGTTCATCCTTACAATAATGTTTCCTTAGAAGGTACAATAGTAATATTTAGTGTGCCCTACAGAAACAGATAATATATATGTATCATATATTATATATACTGTACATCAGATATATTACATATTATGTCAGTTATATTATATATATAGTCTCTGACCAAGGCAACTACAGAAGAGAAAATATATTTGGCTTACTGTTCCAGAGATATGAGTCCATCATATCAGGGAATCTTGGAGTAGTTCCAGGTGAGAACTCACATCATAAATATTAAATACATTGATATTTCATTATAAAATGTATATGTAATATTTTCTCCATTGACAAAACAACATCATTATTTAGAAGTACGGAACAAGTGAAATGCAATGAGCTCAAGTTTTTTCTTGTTATAGTTAGTATTCCTAACTTTAGAGCTTAAAATTAGCCTGACATGATGTTCAACAAACCATGGTTCACCTTCATTAAAATGAAAAAATATATTATATTTTCTTTTTAATGCATAATTGCAGTATTTAATAGTATATTTCTGGCATTATCAACAGTAGATTCAGACTGTCATTTGAATGAAAAATTTAAGCTTCAGGTTTTCTTGTGCTAAATAGGACATCTTTGAATACATTTGCACTTTTCTGAGTCACTCACACCATAAGGGTGCAATTTGGCAAGCAATAATTTTCACAGCAATAAATAAAACACGATTCAGAAATCTAGGTGACACATGTATGACATGTTTTATCTTACAAGTTAAATTTTTGTTAGAAAAAAATGAACTCTAGGAATTCAGTTTAGCTTTTGAAATACATTTCATCAAACTGTCCTCAAAATTGAGAAATGTTTTGTCAAGCATTTAAATAAGAAAAATACTTGTTGTAAACTTTTAAGTTGAGTAATAATAGGGTATTACAATTTATGTTTGTAAGTCTAGCAGATCAAATCATCCTTTTTCTACATAGTCACTAATTGATGCATATTTATTGAAATGTTAATGAATTTCTAGCACTTTTGAAGTTTCATTACTATGGGAAATACACAGTTAATAGAGTTATAGTTGTGCTGAGAGACAGGAATAAAAACATCAATAAGGATGCTGAATTAAATGCTCAGTTGTCTAGTTAGCTAACAGGATCTCAGAAGCTCTACTCTTGAAGTTTGTGGTCAGAGTTCAACTCTTGCTTTGTGGTCTGTTACATACAATACATATGGCCATTGAGATAATATCTGTTAGTGCTTGCAATGATGATTTTGTAACATGTGAAAATTCTGAGGTTTAAACTAGTACTTTCGATGCTTTCTTATGCATCAAAGACAGTTTCATTCTTTTTACTGAGAATCAATAATGATTATATAAACATGTTTAGTTGTGTTAATGAGTTTTCTAATATACCACCTAGAAACACTTAGAACACTTTGGGAGTATTTCAGATATACTTGCTCATTAGTCTGGATCTACGGAAATCTGAGATCAAAATAAGATTAAATATTCAAATACTTTATTAAAGGAACCCTGTACTATGACTGAATACTTGTTTCCCTTCAAAGTTCATTGAAATCAGTGAATAAGTGTGGCATTTGTGAGAGACTATCTTATGATAAATAACAATATTATTTTTATCAATAAGATTAGAAGAACTTGTTGGTCATCCCTGTCATGAAGATGATGCCTACAATAAATAAGCCCTCTCCAGACAGCAGGTACCCTGGTAACATAGGATTGGCTAGGTTATGGTGCTTTGTTTTAGGAAAGCCTAAATGGAGTAAGACACCATGTTGATTTAAACTAAGATGATAATACAGAAAAAAGCTGAGAGAGTTGTCAAGCATTCTATAAGTCTTTTCCTTGGGAAGGAAATAGAGAATCTGTGAAAAAGGCCAATAAATCTTCTACCAATCCAAACATCATTGTCACCAGAATTCCAAGTTTACCAGATACTTAACTTCAGCATTGCTGACAATGATGGATTTCAGTGTACAATAGTTTGTGCCTCCTATTCAATTGTATTTGCTGTAGTTAGATATTTAGAAGGCCAGTTTCTCAACTTGCTCTCTAGCTCAATTAAATGGGTTCAAATGGCATATTTACCAGTAGAATGAATAGTAAATTACCAGTAGATTCTGTTTTATATGTGTCCTTGTAACATTTGAAATTGTTCCTTGTAGATTCACTATTTAAACCCATGCCTTTCCATATCAAAGAACTTTACTTTGATTATATCATATTCAGTTTCCAAAAAAATCTTTATATTTTATCATATATATGTATGTATCTACACACACATATATATATTTCAATCAAGATTTATTCCATTAACCTATGTTATATAAACACCAGAAAATCTATGACTAATGACTGAACAAAATATCATTTGCAGTAAAAAAAAAAAAAATCAGTGAATATTTGGGCAGTAAATGAAAGTACCACAATTCTATTGATCTTTTACTCTAGGACCTGAGATATAGTGATTACTTGAGTGAGAAAAAAAATGTTTGTTGACAACAGGATACCAGAAAATCTCAATGAGAATGGTAGCAAAGGCCAGGAATTAAACATTACTCCAGATTTGTTTTATTCTTGATTGAGTCTCTGATGAAGGAAAAATTACATGGTCAAAAATATTTCAATTCTGCAGGGTAGAGGAGAAAAGACCATCAATACTGACAGAATGTCGTTTGATTCTTTTCTTCCTTTGGCTCTGCTTGAAGGTAGTTTGGATGGGGTTTTAATAAAATTCTCAAGACCTGTACTTATACAAACTTGCTTTAGGGATGAAATGGAGCAATGTCCAAGTGAAGATGCATTTAGGAGGTTGCAGAACTTGTATATTTTTAGAGTGGGAAAAGCAAACATGAATCATTCTATTTTTATGCAAAAATAGCTTGTCAGTAATGTCCACTTGTGAAATAATAAGAACAAGTATTTTATTCACAAAGTTATCATATCCCGTGGGAAATCAATTCTTTAATTATTTTTGGCTAGTCACAAGTACATCATGCATTTATTTCTGCTAAATAAGAAAAACATGAAATACAAAGTTAATTTACTTTTCTTTTATAACTATCTTATATTTTATGAAAGAAAATGGAACCTCATTTAATATATTAAAAGAATTAAGCTTTAAATATAACAGAAGTAGACATTTAAAAGTAGTTGTTCAAGTGAATCATGGCAGAGAAACACTCTCATGATTGATATAAGGTTGACAAACCATTACGAGTTTACAAACGAACGTTATTTATTCTTTTTTCCAATACAAAATAGAAAAAGCAATTTATTGAGTTTAGCTTTCCCTTGAAGTTTTAAATATGTTGTCTTCTTTTGTTCTGAACTGAATAAATTAAACAATGAATCACATTAAACTTATACATTACCTAATTCTACGTATTCTTGCCAGCTGTTCAGACTTTATTGAGTAATTCATTATCAGTGTGCTAGCATATTTGTGTTGATGAATCACACTGTTACATAAGTAGAACAAGTGTGTCTTGGTGATGTATTAACTCAATAACTCAGAAGCAGGCAGAAATGAAGATTTGAGAAAGGTTCAGTATGAATACTTTTTAAACAAGTTATATATAACATTTAGTAGGTGATAAAATGATATTCAACTATAACAGTTTCAATACTTCTGTTTTATAATAAAATACTTTAAAGATGAAAACAATGACAACAATATTCCAATTTTCTCAACATTAATAATTATTCTGGAAGTTGTTTTCCTACTATAAACAAATAGCAATTTCTCACTGCTTGCTACCAAGAGATTATTTTTGAAATTATTCATTACTTCCTTTAGTAATACACAAATAATAGATTCTACTGTCTTGGGATTATCCCATAAAGTCATATGTAGTCCTGCAGGTGCATATTTTAACTATGTTAGCACTACTTTATGCTTGTTTCCTCAAGAACAGAGTTAGTAACTGAAAAATGTACTGGACTTGACTGAAAAATTTTGTAAATTGATTTTATATTTTTAAATTCAAAGTCTACATATAAATGTAAATATTATATATGCCTACATTTTATAAATTTTACATAAGCACAAATTTCTACAAGCATGTATAAATTGTGTAGGTGATTTAACATGTATAAATTATTTTACTTATTTAATTTTCAAAACCCCATTCAGTTTTAAAAATTTGGAATGCATTTTTAGTAACTGTAGTCTGCTTGCCCTGCATTAGCATACCACACACCTAACTGTAAGAACCCTCATTGGCAAGCTTATACCTGCTTTGCCCACCCATTACCGGTCACCATCAGTTCTCTTCAAATTCTATAAAATCAACATTTTCACATTCAAGTATTTTTTTACTTTTTATTTTTAACAAAATGTTGCTTGAGTTATCTCACATATCGTAATAATTTCAAGTTTAATTCCTGGGGTTGAAAATGGCAGGATTCCACTCTGTCACATGTCTAAGCAGTTTCTCTTTGTGAATTGTACCTCATTTTGTTTATGTATTATTGTTTGTAGGACATATACAATGTTTTGTTTTCCTTCTATTTTCACATTGTAGCACCACATTGGAGCACAGATGTCTTCTTGACAGATTGATTTGAATGTTATTAATTAAAAAATAAACAAACAAAAAACATCTTCCAAAATATTCTCCACACTAACTACATTAATATACATTGTCATTCACGATGCTTTGCTTTTTGCATCCTTTCTGGTGCTGGATATCTTTTATAGTTTATAATGGCTGTCTTGTTAGCATGGATATTTCATTGCTTTTTCTTTAGCTGTACTTTCTTTGAAGATTAATAATCTTAATCATCTTCCCATGTATATGCTAGTTAGTTATATTTGTGAGTAATGCCTCTTTTGATGATCTATTGCTTGGTTTTATTCATGTTTATTTATTTATTTTTTTGATATGAGGTTTTTCTGTGTATCCCTGGCTGTCCTGGAATTCACTCTGTAGACCAGGCTGGCCTCAAACTCAGAAATCCACCTTCCTCTACCTCCCAAGTGCTGGGATTAAAGGCGTGCACCACCAATGCCCAGCTTAATTTTAGAATTTATTTAGACATCTGAGTATGAGGTGTGTATTTTGCTAGTGTAATTTCTTATTTTCAGATTGTATGTGCATATGCAGATCTGTTTCTTTGCTCCAAAGAAGTTTTTTAATTTTCAGTAATCCAATTTGTATGACTTAGTTGTTTCCTGCACTCTTCGAGCTTCAAGATATTATCAATCATCCCACTGAAATATTTCTTCTTTTTTACTACTGGAAGTTTTGTGGTTCAGATCAAAGATTTTACATTTAATCCATATTGGATTTTTGCTTTTATTACTGGAAACAGGAGTTCAATATTTTACCTGTGGATAATTAATTTTACCAGAACTAAACATTAAAAAGTATTTGTTTTTTCACTAAGATACCTGGACTTTCTTATAGACTATAATCAGAACTGCCATCAGCCTGTTGATTTGTTTAGTTGTTAACATCATACTGTTTTGGTTTTGACACAGGATCTAATTTAACCACAACCTAGAACTTGCACTAATGGCCAGTGTTGATTATCAACCTCATAGTACCTGGAATCACCTAGATGGAAAAGTGTAAATTACTACTGTGGGCAATAATCTTGGTTAAGTCATGATAGGTTAGAGGTGTAGCCTAAAAATGGGCAACATAATTTCCTGGAATTGGTTCTCATAATAATAGAAAAAGCCAAAACCAAAAAGAAAACACTAACAGAAGATGATTTTTATCTCCATTATTTTCCCGGCACTAGATGCTGCAGTGACTTCCACACAGTGATGGACTGAATTCTCAAACTGTGAGCTAAAATGAACTTTGCCTCCTTTAAGTTGCCTTCTTACTACATGTTAGAAAAACAATAACAACAATGACAACAAAAACCAGGCCGGGCAGTGGTGGCACATGCCTTTAATCCCAGCACTTGGGAGGCAGAGGCGGGCAGATTTCTGACTTCGAGGCCAGCCTGGTCTACAGATTGAGTTCCAGGACAGCCAAGACTATACAGAGAAACCCTGCCTCAAAAACACATACACAAAACAAAACAAAACAAAACAAAACAAAATGAAAAAAGACAACAAAACCCAAAGATAACATTTTCATACTGTGTTGTCAAGACTACCTTTGAATGTCTTATCCTTCTGCATCTACTTTCTGAATTCTGCAATTAAAGGCATATACCATTAATTACCTTGTTTCTGTGTTATTGGTGAATAAAGAAAGAGGTTCATAAACATGCTTACATTCAAACAGTTGGGATACATCATGAGCCCAATTCCAAATTCTTTTAATGACAGCAACTTTTTCACAAATTTTGAAAACTTCTAACATGCCATTTTCCTTTAAGATTATTTTGGTTTTCCAATGATTTTATAATTCCAATTAAAATACAGTTTGTTTGAGGAGGGTGGGGTCGGATTCTGTGGAAAATGTCATCATTTTTTACAGTAACTGCAATAAATCTTCAGATTATATTAAATAATTTGGATGTTTAGCAATAGTGATTCAGTCTTTAACTACTCTATTTTGTATACTCTTCATTTCTTCCATCAGTTGTTTTACGACTTCAATTGTGCAATTATAATTCACCCATTAGTTTACCTTCATTTGTACAATTTTATTACAGCTTTAATTATGACACTTTATTTTGGAAAGTATATTATTGGTTGATAACAATGGAAATTATACTATTGGTTGATATCAATGATACAGATTTTAAAGACAAGTTTATATTTTTAGAAGATAGAATATTGTGGACATTTTTATAAGATGAAGTTCACTGTGCCTGAGATAAAACTATACCAGATAAATATTTGTAGTAGACAGAGTAGCTATTTCAAATCTCTGCTCCTAAAATCCACTTAATGTATCATCCTCAGAGAGAGGACATATTATAAACTACACTGATAAAAACAGACAGTACATTTGTTCTTATATCAAAGGCTGAAAATGATAAAATCCTGAAATGTATTTATTAGTTCTAATAGATTTTAGGGGCAATTTTGGAATTTTCTACATATAAAATTATGCCATACCCAAACAGTATATTTCAATGAGTTCTTGTAAGTTTAGATCTGCTCTATCTTGGAGTAGAATACTATGTGAGTAAAAGAAGAAATAACAAGACTTGTGTTATTCATGTTCTTAGCAGGTCTTCAAATTTCTCATGTTAACTTTTAGATGATAAATAGCCTCCAGAATACTACTGTAGGCTCCTTATGTTCCAAATACATTTGATAATTTATAGAGAATATTGTAATTTATCAAATGCCCCTTATACACTTATAGAAATGCCTTTGACATAAGGCATTGACATTATTTCTATTCTTATGAAATATTTTTGTGTATTGTTTTGTCTAGGAATTTGCTTATTTTTTCAGGGCTATCATATAATGGAGCTTATAGTCGTTTAGAATCACTTCTAGTAATATTATGTTCACAGTGTCACTTTTCTTGTGTTCATTTTCATCTCTGATTTTAATAGGAGTATTCATTGTCCTTTTCAAAGACTATCTAAGAATTTCTTTATATTTTACGTATTTTCAATGATTCATTGCTTTTGTTCACCTTACATATTTTTTATATATACTTAATTTATTTCTAGTAAAATCCTACTCTGTGTTTACTACTGTGAATTTAAGGTAACACTTCATCATGTTTCTTCAATCTCTTTAGCTGTGTTAAGGATTAGGAGAGACAATGCTCTTCTGGTCTCAGCATTAGCAGTGCTCTCAGTTCCTTGTCCTGGAAAGAGATGTTATTCAATGTCAGATTTCTAAGTCAAATAAATAAATAACTTAGATCTCTGTCTTTCTTTCATTCCAATTATTCATGAATTTTCGACTCAGTTTCAGGTCTATTCTAATTTATGAAGCAAAACAGTTTCCCAGAGTTATTAATTTTCTGTAACTGTTCCACTGATCCATACCAAGAGCATGTTTTCATTATCCTTATCCATAACTTGTTCTAGATAACAGTGTCATGAAAATAAATGGACACTGGCTAAATCCTGGAGCATTTGATATGGGTTAGAGTTTACTGACATAAACAACTTCACAGTCATCCAATTAAAATACTCTGTTCCGCTGCACATAGACTATAAAATACTTAACATTTAAAACACAAGTCATGTCCCTCTAGGTGTACCAGCCTATTTGATGAAGAAGCAACCATACGAAGGTACAAAAATAATTTAGCTCAAAGAGTCACAACTGTATCTTTCATTATAAATGCCTTGAGCCTTTGTATAGTTACTATTTTTCCTTCCAGAAATGAACTGTTAACCTCTTTTCAAAGCTGAATTCCTCTTTATAATTCAGGTCAGACACAGAAGGGCTTTGCAGATACACATTATTCACATTTTATATAGTCATGTTTATTTTCTTTCTTTATTACAAGCCTCATTATACAAAAATGAACTTTATTTGAATAACCAAAGTTTGCTATTCATCTAGAACTTACTAAGCAAATAAAAGACACATATTTAATATTTAATATGAATAAAATTATATTTCTTGAGCTGCTGAAGAGAATATCTTTATTGTATGGTACTTGAAAATGTTATTGTTAGCCAGGTTACAGAGCCTCTTAGGCATTCATAAACAGAGTGATGGACCCAGAAAATTTTGTTACATGGTCATGTTGTCAAACTCCTTTCTAAACATTTATTTTTGTGTTCATAGATTTGTGTTGCTCTCAATCTTAGTATGTGAAAACTCTTTTGCAATGATTAATAGTTACTTCAATGGTTTGTAAGTAGTCAGTGTTGAGAATAATAAATTATGAATCTATAAATGAGAGTTGAGTACTCTACATAAGTTCTAAATATCTCACTCACCATCATGGATTGGGAAGAAAAAGTCTAAATGCCAAAGGATAGGGAGGAGAGATATGAAATACAAAACATGACATTTGCAGATATGAACTCAAACATCTATATTTATCTACACTAGAAATACACAAGATCAAGCTAGTCAAAATTTCAGCATGAACAAGGTTAGGACTTCAATGTCTACACTGCTAGGTGAGGAGCTATGAACAGATGACGACTACTGATGAAGGAGCATCATTGTTTCTTTGGGTTTTGTGGTTGATGGGTATCTCACAACCAAAGTGGGCGGGCAGTGTAGCCTTAACTTTTTCTAGTCTTACTTTATTTAGGGTCTGGAATCCTTCAACCTCCCTTCTAGGCCACCAACAAAAGGTAGGGAGAAAAGAAGGTTTATAGAAAAGGAGGTTTTGGACCTGTTTAGAGGTAGTTCATTGGGGTAATGCCATTCTTCACTGTCAGGACACCAGAAGTTTAGGCCAATAGCAAGCATCAAACATGAATCAATAGCAGACGCTCAATCCTGCAGAAACCACGAAGATCTACAGAATCAGGACTAGTCAGCAAAAGTGGCAAAAATCAGCTAGAATACCATGGGAAGTGCTTTGGTGTATTTCTCTCTATGACATGAACACCAGTGAAGGCCAATGAGGCGTTGCAAGGCATAGCAACTCCTCCTTTCACTGATGGGCTATGTTTATATTCTTTCCAAACATTATGTGCCCTCTCAAGTATCTACTCCTGCAAAACACCATATGCTTTTCACATGCTTGCTTCATCAAAACATCTTCTCTCCTAAGACAGCTTCCAAAAATACATCATGTTACACACCTCAGTTTCCACAGAAACTAGAAATGTCCACTTCAGATAGTGCCATACCGAAAGATGAGTCGCATCTCTAGAATCCACAGAAAGATAGCCACTAAAATAGATGCATACTTAAAAACACAGTTCTGGGAAAACAAAAACAAGTCTGACTCTGGACAATGAGACTAATGATCTCACAGTCTCAGAAAACAAGATAGACAATAACTGATGACTGACTTCAGAGAATGATATCTGTCCTCCAGATGTACATATGTATATAGCCATTCAAACAAATAAACACATCTGTAAACACATATACAAAGAGTATCTCTAAATAAGCACAATTGAATTCTACCTAGCAATAAAATGTGAATTTTTATCATGTAATAGATAAAACTGAAGATTATCAATAGAAGGCTATTTTGTCAATCTCAGAATGAGAACTATTTCATTTGTTATTATATTAAATTTAAATTTCTATAAATCCATAAAATTGTGTGCGTATGCGTGTATGTATGTATGTGTTTGTGTGAGTGTGATGAACATAGAAGTAAAATACTCTGTTTCATGGCACTGTCGGGAGCCATCAAAGGAGAAGCTAATAACTAGCAGGTGATCTTCCTGAGATGGTCTGCCTCAGATTATAATAAATCCATGATTATAAGAAATTTTACTTTCAGAGGAAGGCACAGGAGAAAATCATTCTAGGAAACATTCCTGCTATGAATATGCATTTCCTGTAATTAAACATATATGACATTCACCAGGTATTAGCGCACCCTTTTGAGCAGATCCATACAGATCTATGAACCTGTACTGTCTTGTAATGATGCTACATAGTCAAATAGATGACTTCTTAATTCTTATTGATGATCCTATAAGAATTCCTAAATTTATATTATTATTTATTAAGATATTTTATAGTGGGACTGCTATTATGTCCTTTTCTGATAAGCAAAACTGCAATGAGAACTCTGTCAATCTCCCATGTGTCACCAGTTAATTACATCTAAGTAGTAACCAGACTTTCAAAACACATACCAAGAGGTTGTAAAACCATTAAACAAAGGTTATTAAAAGGGAGCTAACAATTTATTGTAGATGCTAGGGGAGAAGATAATATATTGACTGGGTTTATCTATACAAAACTTACTAATAATTTAACAATGATTTTTAACTCTCAGTGAACCTGCTGAGCTGTGACAGGTGATGAATGTTTAGCCAGATAATTACTCTCAATGGAAATGCATGTAAATGTTCACTATGGTAAACTTCTTATTTGATTTATAATTTAATTTTATATATGAGCCTGTGATGAATTTTTTACCATGTGATCATGTTTTCTAAAAGATGTATAAGTGCTGAGGACAGAGAACTTTTCCCTTATCTCCCTTTTTCATTCTTTCCATTTTTCCCCTTTTTCTTAGAGAGCTTTCATAAGAAACTTTATACAATTTAGAAATAAACGCTAAAATCACATTTATTTTCTTTTTCCTCTTTAATTACTTTTATGATTTTGCAATTCAGTTGTTATCCCCTCCTGGTTTGCCCTCCCACAGTCCCACAGTCCAATCCTCTTCCCCTCCCCTTGCCAAATGGATGTCCCTTTCATTTTTTTTATTAAATACTTTATTTACATTTCAAATGTTATCCCTTTCCTGATTTCCCCTCCAAAAAACCCCTAGCCCATCCCTCCTCCCCCTGCTCTCCAACCACCCAGTTCCCTGGCCATGGATTCCCCTACACTGGGGCATAGAGCCTTCACAGACCCAAGGGACTCTCTTCCCATTGCTGTCCAACTAGGCCATCCTCTGCTACATATGCAGCTGGAGCCATTAGTCCCACCATGTGTACTCTTTGGTTGATGGTTTAGTCCCTGGGACCTCTGGGGGTACTGGTTGGTTTATATTGTTGTTCCTCCTATAGGATTGTAAGCTCCTCAGCTCCTTGGGTTCTTTCTTTAGCTCCTCCATTGGGGACACTGTGCTCAGTCCAGTGGTTGGCTGAGAGCATCCACCTCTGAATATGTCAGGCATTAAAAGAACCTCTCAAGAGACAGCTATATCAGACTCCTGTCAGCAAGCACTTGTTGGCATCCACAATATGTCTGGGTTTTAGTGACTGAATATGAATGGATCCCCGGGTGGGGCAGTCTCTGGATGGTCTTTTCTTCAGTTTCTGCTCCATACTTTGTCTCTGTATCACCTCCCATGTGTATTTTGTTCCCCCTTCTAAGAAGGACGAAGTACCCATACTTTGATCTTCCTTCTTCATGAACTTCATTTGGTCTGTGAATTGTATCTTGGGTATTCTTAGCTTCTGGGCTAGTATCCACTTATCAGTAAGTGTGTATTGCCTTTGCTATCCTTCTCCATTGACTAACTAAAAACTCTGGGCCTGTAAGATGAAACTGACTGCTTGTGAACAACCCCCTCAGACTATTTCTGTTATATTCCAAAACTTGAGAATCATTATCTCATATACCTTTGTACCTATAAATATTGATCCCCAAATACTGTGATGGAAATCTCATACAGCATTGTTAATAAAAAAAAGACAAAGCTGACTTAATTCATGAATCATGAGCTTTGATACTACTCTCTCCTCTGTGACAGTTCTTTATTCCCACTCAGGGGAAAATAAAACTGTGTTATCTTTCTCTTAGAAATTATCAAAATCTATGAAAACTCACCTGTTTCTAGATTTCCTTTCCTGAAACCTTTTCACTGATGGTTCTAGCCCAAGGCAGCAAATTCCCTGTTCAGACTCAAAATAATCCAACCCTCCTTAAGCTGGTGCTCCTTAAGCTGATGCTCCTTAAGCTGGTGCTCCTTAAGCTGGTGCTCCTTAAGCTGGTGCTCCTTAAGCTGGTGCTTTCACCAAAGGAGAAGCTTCAGGAAAGTCAGAGTTTTGGACTTGAGAGTTGTAGTATTCTTTAAAATATGAATGTCAGAAAGTCAATGCAGCCATAGTGTTCATTTAATATCTAAGAACAGCATATACCTTTAATATTGGAAAAAGATAATCATTTAGATTTGTGGCTGATCTAAGATTTTCTCATGAAATATAAATCAATCTGATCTTCAGGCAAAGAAGTCTACAAAGTTTTGGGAAAGTCTGTAAGGGATTTCATTCCAGCCAGGGAAGGAAGAAGGTGTGTGGCAGTTTTAGAAGGTGTATAATACGAATGATGACAGGCTTATCGAGGAGTTACTATTGTTGTTGAAGACACTTGCTTTTTCATGTGGCTTCTTTGCCCATAGCTAATGCCATTGGGCAAATATATATGTCAGTAAATTTTTGCAGAGCTTCTGGATTTGGAGCTTTATATTTATAATTCTGTACTATTACCCCTAAGCCTGCTTTACGACATAGGATAATCTCTTTTTCTGGGACATGTCTACTCCTAAAAGGTAAGTCTATATACATATAAAAGGTGTATCCATATTAAGGATCTCACCAGAAAGTCTTTATCCAATGCCATTGTTATGCTACATTTTCTCATTTAAATTTTTTATTTAGAATTTGACATCAGTATTCTACTTATATTACTTTCACTTCAAGTTCTCTTCACCCTAATGGTACCAATATCCCTCCCACCTCCTCAAATTCTTGACTTTTAAAAATTATGAGTGGTACACACACACACACACATACACCATACACACACACATACACACACACACACACATACACACGCATCTTACTAAATATATTTAGTATTATACATATGTATATATGATTAATGCCTACCACTAGAGATTGGATGAATGATCAGTGGGGTCATCTCTGGAAAAGCCTGATTCTCTGTGAGCATCCAATAGCCTGTAACCCTTTGTCTTTCAAGTTTTTTTTTCCTTTCATATTGAGATATAAATTTGGTGATGCTAGTGTCCAGGTGACTTTATTGTCAAAATACTTAGATCCAAGTAACTGATGCATAAAAAAGACACTGTTTTATAGCAGATGTCCTGATCCACTGGCTCTTAAATTTTTTCTGCCTTCTTTGGCTTGATTTTCTCGACCTTAGGTGTAAGGATTTGGTTGTAGATATAGATGATAACTGTAGATGGGCATGCCAGAGGCAGCTCTTGTTTGTATTTTGACCAGTTATGACTTTTCATGATGATCTCCATCTATTTCAAAAAGAAGCTGAGATGAGGAGTGAGAGCTGCTCTTCTCTGTAAATACAATAGGTTCTTACAGTGGAGTTAGAAAAGGTTTCAGTTTAGGAAAGTGACAGTGATAGGTTCTCTTCTAGGGCTCATGATTTCTCCAGATACAGGAAATTTGCTGGATTTGCAATACCAAGGATGAAATCACTCCCATTGAATGTGTTTTAAGTTTAATAGACAATGTTTGGTGCCCTCATGGTAGAAGTGAGACTATTGTACTTTTGGAGTCTGCTGGTCATTATTGTAGTCCATAAGCTTTGCAGCTGGGTAGGACAACTAATTGATTTTCCCCCTGACAGCTTACATAGTACCTTCTAACTGTGGGCGCCCAAGTTCTGTGCAGGGCCAGGTCTTGGGCCAGACCAGAAGCAACATGAGCCACTGAGCTTGTGGAGTTCCTGCATGCCTGGGTCCCGCTGGTCCCAGTTACTCCCAGTGTTAGGACAGATGTGGTGTCCTCCTCAGCTCTGATCCTGGGTGTGTTAGAGGCAATATGATAACTTTTTCAGCAATTCCTATTAAAGCAATCAAAAGATTTTTTTATTAGATATTTTCTTTATTTACATGTAAGTTTCTCCATTCACAGTTTCCCCTCCAAAAAAAAAAAAAGAAACAAACAAAAACAACAAAAACAAACCCCTGTTGCCTCCCCCTTCCCCATGTCTGCCACCCTGCCCTCTCCCACTTTCTGGCCCTGGCATTCCCCTACACTGGGGCACAGAACCTTCACAGGGCCGAGGTCCTCTCCTCCTATTGATGATCGAATTTGCAATCCTCTACTATACACATGCTGCCAGAACAATCAGACCCCTCCATGTACAGTCTTTGGTTGGTGGTTGAGACCCTGGGGGCTCCGAGGGTACTAGTTAGTTCATGTTGTTCGTCCTAATGGGCTGCAAACCCCTCAGCTCCATTGGTCCTTTCTCTAACTCCTTCACTGGGGACCCAGTACTGAGTTCGATAGATGGCTGTGAGCCTCTACATCTGCTTTAGTCAGGTACTGTCAGAGACTCTCAGGAGATGGCTATATTTAGGCTGGCTTGCCCTTCCTTCAGTCTCTG